>NW_026644854.1:326161-652323 GCF_030020395.1 Manis pentadactyla
AAATATTCTTTAAGTGCAATAAGTGCACAGCTCTCAATCATCAGAATAAAAGGTCAGGCACTGAGTGCTGCAAACAAAAGACACAGGGATAAAATAAGGGATGAAAACTCAAGACACCTACGTGCTTACTTACAGAGAACTCACTTGAGATCCCAGGACACAGACAAACTACAAGCCGAAGGTGTGTGGACAAGTACCATACACGAGTGAAACGGAAATTCAAACAATCAAGCAAATGGATCTGTTTGAGTCCCCAGAGACAGTCAGCAGAAAATAGCCCTATCTGGCCACCGTGAATTCTTTTTGTTTGGTTTCAACAGTTCCCAGCCATAGATTTAGTGGTGCAGCAGCATACTTCTCATTTTCTCTCACCTCAACAACTGAGTTGCTGTAATAATAAGCATCTGGGCCTTTGAAATCAGTGGATTTTATGATGTTCACGAATGTGAAAATCTAATAACCACCAAAAGAGGGAAGTTTGGACACTCAAATAAACACGTCACTCCGCAATACACTGTTAGCTCCCAACTGCTCCTGTCTAGAAATTGGTGTTCCTTTTTTATTTGACCCTCTGTCCTATCGGCGGTGATCACGCTGATGTCCTTCAAACATGGTGGTGAGCGAAGCAACAAGTTGACTTTTCTGTCGACAACAGGCCCAGAGGAATGATACTTGAGATGTTCAGGGAGCCCTTAGTCAATGAATGTGGCTAAATACAGACAGCAAGTTAGAAGGAGATGAAAGAGGACAGAGGATAGAGACACGGGTACAAGTCCAAGCACAACCATTCCCTGGTTTTGTGGGTACACGCGGCCGACTCGAACTGCAAGTGTCTCGGTGAACCCAGTGCTCCCTCTGCAGCCTAGATACTTTGCAGGATTTTTGGGAGCATAGTGTAGGAAAGTGATATAGGGTATATGGTTAACTGTTCTGCACACATGGACAGATGGACAGACAAAAGGATGATTGATTGAGTGATTGATAAATAGATAGACAGAGAGATAGATAGATATAGGTACATATCGATTAGCACAAAGCTACTGCTCATAACAAGGAGAGCAATGGTGAAAGCACATTGCAAAACTACAAACAAAAAAGAAGAATGAAATCCAGTTTAAAAAGTGCAGTAAGCAGCCATAAGAAGAAAACAAATCCTATCATTTGCAATAACGTGGATGGAGCTAGAGGGTATTATGCTCAGTCAAATAGGCCAGGCGGAGAAATACATGTACCAAATGATTACACTCATGTGTGGAGTATGATAACAAAGAAAAACTGAAGGAAAAGACAGCAGCAGACTCACAGAACCCGAGAGTGGACCTACAGTTACCAAAGAGAAAGGGACTGGGTAGGGTTTGTGGGACGGGAGTAATAAGTGCGGGGAAAAAGAATGGGGGCATTAGGATTAGCATGTATAATGTGTAGGGTGTGGTGTCATGGGTAGGGCTGTACAACACAGAGATGACATTTAGTGATTCTACAGCATCTAAGTACATGCTGACGGAGAGCGGCTGTAACTGGGAATTGGGGTGACTTGGTGAAGAGGGTAGACAGAATAACATAATTTTCTGCATGTGATTGTATATTAATGAGAACAAGAAGAATTTCAAAGTGCAGTAAGAGCACAGCTCTCAAATATCAGAATAAAAGTACAGCCTTTGAGTGCTCCAATCAAAAGACACAGGGTTAGAAGAACTGATGAAAACTCAAGACCACCTACGTGCTCCCTTACTGGAGACTCTCTTGAGATCCAAGGACACAGACAAACTACAAGCTGAAGGGGCGGGGACAGGTACCCTCCACAAGTGAAACTGAGAAACAAAGAAAGAAATGGATTCTGTTTTGGACCCCAGAGAGAGTCAGTAGAAAATAGCCCTATCTAGCCACCGTGAATTTTTTTTTTCGTTTCAGCAGTGCTCAGGCATAGATTTAGTGGTGCAGCAACTTCCTTCTCATTTCCTCTCACCTCAACAAATGAATTGCTGTAATAATATGCGTCTGGGCATTTATAATCATTGCTTTTTATGATGTTCACGAATGTAAAGAAGTAATAACAACCTAAAGAGGGAAGTTTGGACACTCAAGTAAACACATCATTCCACAACACACTCTTTGTTCCCGACTCCTCCTGTCCAGAAATAGGTGTTAATTCAGATTTGTCCCTCCACCTGTCAGCAGTGATCACGTCAATATCCCTCAAATATGGTGGTGTGCAAAGGGCCAAGTACACTTTTCTGTCGACAACAGGCCCAGACGAAGGATACTTGCGGTCTTCAGGGATCACTTACTCACTGAATGTGGCTAAATAAAGTCAACAAGCTAGCAGGAAGTATAAGAGGACAGAGGACAAAGATACGGGTTCAAGTCCTTTCACCTCCATTTACTGGTTTTGTAAGCACACTCTGCTGACGCTACCTGAAAGCGTATCGGTGAACAGAGTGCACTCCTTAAGGCTTATTTACCTTGCAAGATTTCTGGAAGCATAATGTAGGGAAGAGACATAGGCTATGATGTAAACTGTTCTGTACATAAAGATAGATGGGCAGACAAAAAGATGATTGTTTCATAGATAGATAGGTAGACAGACGACAGGTGAAAGATAGATAGAAAGGTACATAGATTAATAGATGATAGACATCATACATAGATGATAGGAAGATAGATAGATAGATACATAGATAGATACATAGATACATAGATATATACATACATAGATACATAGATAGACAGACAGACCTTTAGATAGATAGATACAGATACATGTCGATTGACACAAAGCTATTGTTCATAACCAGGAGTTGAATGGTGAATAACATAGCTAAACTACAAACAAAAAGGAAGAATGAAATCCAGTTTAAAAAGTGCAGTAAGCAGCCTTAAGAAGAAAACAAATACTACCATTTTCAATGACGTGGATGGAGCAAGACGGTAGTATGTTCAGAAAAATAGGGTAGGCAGATAAAGGCAAGTACCAAGTGATTTCACTCATGTGTGGAGTATAACAACAAAGAAAAACTGAAGTAAAAAAACAGCAGCAGACTCACAGAACCCGAGAGTTGACTAAAAGTAACCAAAGGAAAAAGACTGGGCAGGGTGATTCTGAAGGGAGGGATAAGTTTGGGGAGAAAGAATGGGGGCATTAAGTTTAGCATGTATAATGCGCATGTTCGGGTGTGCATGGGGAGTACTGTACAACACAGAGAAGACTAGTAGAGATCATATAGCATCTTACTACACACTGATTGACAGTGACTGTAATGGGGACTTTTGGGGGGGACATGGTGAAGGGGTCTACAGCATCCAACTACGCTGATCGACAGTGACTGAAGAGGTTTTTCGGGGGGACTTGGTGAAGGGGTTAGCATAATAAACATAATGTTCTTAACGTGATTGTAGATTAATGATAAAAAATATTCTTTAAGTGCAATAAGTGCACAGCTCTCAATCATCAGAATAAAAGGTCTGGCACTGAGTGCTGCAAACAAAAGACACAGGGATAAAAGAAGGGATGAAAACTCAAGACACCTACGTGCTTACTTACAGGAGACTCACTTGAGATCCCAGGACACAGACAAACTACAAGCCGAAGGTGTATGGACAAGTACCCTACACGAGTGAAACGGAAAATCAAACAATCAAGGAAATGGATTCTGTTTGAGTCCCCAGAGACAGTCAGCAGAAAATAGCCCTATCTGGCCACCGTGAATTCTTTTTGTTTGGTTTCAACAGTTCCCAGCCATAGATTTAGTGGTGCCGCAGCACACTTCTCATTTTCTCTCACCTCAACAGCTGAGTTGCTGTAATAATAAGCATCTGGGCCTTTGAAATCAGTGAATTTTATGATGTTCACGAATGTGAAAATCTAATAACCACCAAAAGAGGGAAGTTTGGACACTCAAATAAACACGTCACTTCACAATACACTGTTAGTTCCCAACTGCTCCTGTCTAGAAATTGGTGTTCCTTTTGATTTGACCCTCTGTCCTATCGGTGGTGATCACGCTGATGTCCTTCAAACATGGTGGTGAGCGAAGCAACAAGTTGACTTTTCTGTCCACAACAGGCCCTGAGGAATGATACTTGAGATCTTCAGGGAGCGTTAGTCAATGAATGTGGCTAAATACAGACAGCAAGTTAGAAGGAGATGAAAGATGACAGAGGATAGAGACACGGGTTCAAGTCTCAGCACAACCATTTCCTGGTTTTGTAGGTACACGCGGCCGACTCGAACTGCAAGTGTCTCGGTGAACCCAGTGCTCCCTCTGCAGCCTAGATACTTTGCAGGATTTTTGGGAGCATAGTGCAGGAAAGTGATATAGTGTATATGTTTAACTATACTGAACACATGAACAGATGGACAGACAAAAAGATGATTGATTGAGTGATTCATAAATAGATAGACAGAAAGATAGATAGATATAGGTACATATCGATTAACACAAAGCTATTGCTCATAACCATGAGAGCAAAGGTTGAAGCACATAGCAAACTACAAACGAAAAAGAAGAATAAAATCCAGTTTAAAAAGTGCAGGAAGCAGCCATAAGAAGAAAACAAATCCTATCATTGGCAATAACTTGGATGGAGCTAGAGGGTATTTTGTTCAGTCAAATAGGCCAGTCGGAGAAATACATGTACCATATGATTTAACTCATGTGTGGAGTACGATAACAAAGAAAAACTGAAGGAAGAAACAGCAGCATATACACAGTACCCGAGAGTGGACTGAGAGTTACCAAAGAGAAAGGGACTGGGTAGTGTTTGTGGGAAGGGATTGATAAGGGCGGGGAAAAAGAATGGGGGCATTAGGATTAGCATGAATAATGTGTAGGGTGAAGGGTCATTGGGAGGGCTATACAACACAGAGAAGACAAGTAGTGATTCTAGAGCATCTTACGACACGCTGACGGACAGAGACTGAAACTGGGATTTGGCGAGGACTTGGTGAAGGGGTTAGACTAGTTAACATATTGTTCTGCATGTGATTGTATATTAATGAGAACAAAAAAAATTTCAAAGTGCAGTAAGAGCACAGCTCTCAAATATCAGAATAAAAGTACAGGCTTTCACTGCTCCAATCAAAAGACACAGGGTTAGAAGAACTGATGAAAACTCAAGATCACCTAAGTGCTCCCTTACTGGAGACTCACTTGTGATCCAAGGACACAGACAAACTACAAGCTGAAGGGGCGGGGACAGGTACCCTATACAAGTGAATCTTTGAAACAAAGAAACAAATGGATTCTGTTTGAGATCCCAGAGACAGTCACTAGAAAATAGTCCTACCTAGCCACCGTGAATTCCTTTTGTTTGGTATCAGCAGTGCCCAGGTATAGATTTAGTGGTACTGCAATGTCCTTCTCATTTTTCTCACATCAACAAATGAATTGCTGTAATACTATGCGTCTGGGCTTTTGAAATCACTGGTTTTTATGATATCCACGATTGTAAAGAAGTAATAACCACATAAAGAGGGAAGTTTGGACACTCAACCAAACACGTCTCTCCACAACACACACTTTGCTCCCAAATGCTCCTGTCTAGAAATAGGTGTTCCTTTTTATTTGTCCCTCCTCCTATCAGTGGTGAACATGCCAATGTCCCTCAAACATGGTGGTGAGTAAAGCACCAAGTATACTTTTCTGTCTACAACAGGCCCAGAGGAAGTATAATTGGGGTCTTCAGTGAGGACTTAGTCAATGAATGTGGCTAAATACAGTTAGCAAGCGAGAAGGAGGTTTAAGAGGACAGAGGACAGAGATACGGGTTCAAGTCCCTGCACCACCATTTACTGGTTTTGTAAGCACACGCGGCTGATTCGATCTGCAATTGTCTCAGTGAACCCAGTGCTCTCCCTACGGCCTAGTGACCTTGCAATGCTTTTGAAAGCATAATGTAGGGAAGTGACATAGTTGATGTAGTTAACTGTTCTGTACATAAGGATAGATGGACAGACAGAAAGAAGATTGTTTCATAGATAGACAGATAGATAGATGACAGATGATCAATAGATTATACACATGATAGAAGACAGGAAGCTAGATAGATGGATAGATAAATAGAGAGGACAGAGAGATAGAAAGAAGGATATATAGAAAGATAGATAGATATACAGACAGACAGAGTGATAGATAGATACAGATACATATCGATTGACACAAAGCTGTTGCTCATAACCAGGAGATGAATTGTGAAATCACATAGCTAAACTACAAACAAAAAGGAAGAATGAAATCCAGTTTACAAAGTGCAGTAAGCAGCCATAAGAAGAAAACAAATCCTACCATTTGCAATGACGTGGATGGAGCTAGAGAGTAGTATGTTCAGAAAAATAGGTCAGTCGGAGAAAGACAATATTAAATGATATCACTCATGTGTGGAGTATAACAACAAAGAGAAACTGAAGGAAAAAAACAGCAGGATACTCACAGAACCCGAGAGTTGACTAAAAGTTGCCAAAGGGAAAAGGACTGCACAGGGTGGTTCTGAAGGGAGGGATAAGTGTGGGGAGAAAGATTGGGGGCATTAGGATTACCATGTATATTGCGTGGGGTCGCGTGGGACATGGGGAGTGCTGTACAACACAGAGAAGACTAGTAGAGGTTATTTAGCATCTTACTACTCCATGATTGACAGCGACTGTATCGGTGTATTTGAAGGGGTACATGCTGAAGGGGTTTAAGGCATCCAACTATGCTGATGGACAGCGACTTTAAGAGGTTTTTGCTGGTGGACTTGGATAAGGGGGAGCATAGTACACATAATGTTCTTCACGTGATTGTAGATTAATGATAACAAAAAAAATTTTTAAGTGCAATAAGGGCACAGCACTGAATCATCAGAATAAAAGGTCAGGCTCTGAGTGCTGCAAACAAAAGACACAGGGTTAAAAGAACGGATGAAAACTCAAGAAACCTACGTGCTTCCTTACAGGAGACTCACTTGAGATCCAAGGACAAAGACAAACTACAAGCTGAAGGTGTGGGGGCAGGTACCCTACACGAGTGAAACTGAAAAACAAACAATCAAACAAATGGATTCTGTTTGAGCCCCCAGAGACAGTCAGTAGAAAATAGCACTATCTGGCCACCGCGAATTCTTTTTGTTTGTTTTCAGCAAGGCCCAGCCATAGATTTAGTGGTGGAGCAACGTCCTTCTCATTTTCTCTCACCTCAACAACTGGGTTGCTGAAATAATAAGAATCTGGGCCTTTGAAATCTGTGGGTTTTATGATCTTCACGAATGTGAAGTAATAACCACCTAAAGAGGGAAGTTTGGACACTCAAATAAATATGTCACTCCACAATACACTCTTAGCTCCCAACTGCTCCTGTCTAGAAATTGGTGTTCCTTTTTATTTGACCCTCCATCCTATCAGTGGTGTTCACATAGATGTCCTTCAAACATGGTGGTGAGCAAAGCAACAATTTTACGTTTCTGTCATCCACAGGCCCAGAGGAAGGATACTTGTGGTCTTCAGGGAGCACTTAGTGAATGAATGTGGCTATATACAGACAGGAAGTGAGAAGGAGATGAAAGAGGACAGAGGATAGAGACACGGGTTCAAGTCCCAGCACAACCATTTCCTGGTTTTGTAGGTACACTCGGCCGACACGACCTGCAAGTGTCTCGGTGAACCCAGTGCTCTCCCTACAGCCTAGTTACCTTGCAGGATTTTTGGAAGCATAATGTAGGAAAGTGACATAGGATATGTGGTTACCTGTTCGGTACACAAGGACAGATGGGCAGACAGAAAGATGATTGATTGATTGATTGATTGATTGATTGATAGACAGACAGATAGAAAGATATAGGTTCATATCGATTAACACAAAGCTATTGCTCATAACCATGAGAGCAAAGGTTGAAGCACATAGCAAACTACAAACGAAAAAGAAGAATAAAATCCAGTTTAAAAAGTGCAGGAAGCAGCCATAAGAAGAAAACAAATCCTATCATTGGCAATAACTTGGATGGAGCTAGAGGGTATTTTGCTCAGTCAAATAGGCCAGTCGGAGAAATACATGTACCATATGATTTAACTCATGTGTGGAGTACGATAACAAAGAAAAACTGAAGGAAGAAACAGCAGCATATACACAGTACCCGAGAGTGGACTGAGAGTTACCAAAGAGAAAGGGACTGGGTAGTGTTTGTGGGAAGGGATTGATAAGGGCGGGGAAAAAGAATGGGGGCATTAGGATTAGCATGAATAATGTGTAGGGTGAAGGGTCATTGGGAGGGCTATACAACACAGAGAAGACAAGTAGTGATTCTAGAGCATCTTACGACACGCTGACGGACAGAGACTGAAACTGGGATTTGGCGAGGACTTGGTGAAGGGGTTAGACTAGTTAACATATTGTTCTGCATGTGATTGTATATTAATGAGAACAAAAAAAATTTCAAAGTGCAGTAAGAGCACAGCTCTCAAATATCAGAATAAAAGTACAGGCTTTCACTGCTCCAATCAAAAGACACAGGGTTAGAAGAACTGATGAAAACTCAAGATCACCTAAGTGCTCCCTTACTGGAGACTCACTTGTGATCCAAGGACACAGACAAACTACAAGCTGAAGGGGCGGGGACAGGTACCCTATACAAGTGAATCTTTGAAACAAAGAAACAAATGGATTCTGTTTGAGATCCCAGAGACAGTCACTAGAAAATAGTCCTACCTAGCCACCGTGAATTCCTTTTGTTTGGTATCAGCAGTGCCCAGGTATAGATTTAGTGGTACTGCAATGTCCTTCTCATTTTTCTCACATCAACAAATGAATTGCTGTAATACTATGCGTCTGGGCTTTTGAAATCACTGGTTTTTATGATATCCACGATTGTAAAGAAGTAATAACCACATAAAGAGGGAAGTTTGGACACTCAACCAAACACGTCTCTCCACAACACACACTTTGCTCCCAAATGCTCCTGTCTAGAAATAGGTGTTCCTTTTTATTTGTCCCTCCTCCTATCAGTGGTGAACATGCCAATGTCCCTCAAACATGGTGGTGAGTAAAGCACCAAGTATACTTTTCTGTCTACAACAGGCCCAGAGGAAGTATAATTGGGGTCTTCAGTGAGGACTTAGTCAATGAATGTGGCTAAATACAGTTAGCAAGCGAGAAGGAGGTTTAAGAGGACAGAGGACAGAGATACGGGTTCAAGTCCCTGCACCACCATTTACTGGTTTTGTAAGCACACGCGGCTGATTCGATCTGCAATTGTCTCAGTGAACCCAGTGCTCTCCCTACGGCCTAGTGACCTTGCAATGCTTTTGAAAGCATAATATAGGGAAGTGACATAGTTGATGTAGTTAACTGTTCTGTACATAAGGATAGATGGACAGACAGAAAGAAGATTGTTTCATAGATAGACAGATAGATAGATGACAGATGATCAATAGATTATACACATGATAGAAGACAGGAAGCTAGATAGATGGATAGATAAATAGAGAGGACAGAGAGATAGAAAGAAGGATATATAGAAAGATAGATAGATATACAGACAGACAGAGTGATAGATAGATACAGATACATATCGATTGACACAAAGCTGTTGCTCATAACCAGGAGATGAATTGTGAAATCACATAGCTAAACTACAAACAAAAAGGAAGAATGAAATCCAGTTTACAAAGTGCAGTAAGCAGCCATAAGAAGAAAACAAATCCTACCATTTGCAATGACGTGGATGGAGCTAGAGAGTAGTATGTTCAGAAAAATAGGTCAGTCGGAGAAAGACAATATTAAATGATATCACTCATGTGTGGAGTATAACAACAAAGAGAAACTGAAGGAAAAAAACAGCAGGATACTCACAGAACCCGAGAGTTGACTAAAAGTTGCCAAAGGGAAAAGGACTGCACAGGGTGGTTCTGAAGGGAGGGATAAGTGTGGGGAGAAAGATTGGGGGCATTAGGATTACCATGTATATTGCGTGGGGTCGCGTGGGACATGGGGAGTGCTGTACAACACAGAGAAGACTAGTAGAGGTTATTTAGCATCTTACTACTCCATGATTGACAGCGACTGTATCGGTGTATTTGAAGGGGTACATGCTGAAGGGGTTTAAGGCATCCAACTATGCTGATGGACAGCGACTTTAAGAGGTTTTTGCTGGTGGACTTGGATAAGGGGGAGCATAGTACACATAATGTTCTTCACGTGATTGTAGATTAATGATAACAAAAAAAATTTTTAAGTGCAATAAGGGCACAGCACTGAATCATCAGAATAAAAGGTCAGGCTCTGAGTGCTGCAAACAAAAGACACAGGGTTAAAAGAACGGATGAAAACTCAAGAAACCTACGTGCTTCCTTACAGGAGACTCACTTGAGATCCAAGGACAAAGACAAACTACAAGCTGAAGGTGTGGGGGCAGGTACCCTACACGAGTGAAACTGAAAAACAAACAATCAAACAAATGGATTCTGTTTGAGCCCCCAGAGACAGTCAGTAGAAAATAGCACTATCTGGCCACCGCGAATTCTTTTTGTTTGTTTTCAGCAAGGCCCAGCCATAGATTTAGTGGTGGAGCAACGTCCTTCTCATTTTCTCTCACCTCAACAACTGGGTTGCTGAAATAATAAGAATCTGGGCCTTTGAAATCTGTGGGTTTTATGATCTTCACGAATGTGAAGTAATAACCACCTAAAGAGGGAAGTTTGGACACTCAAATAAATATGTCACTCCACAATACACTCTTAGCTCCCAACTGCTCCTGTCTAGAAATTGGTGTTCCTTTTTATTTGACCCTCCATCCTATCAGTGGTGTTCACATAGATGTCCTTCAAACATGGTGGTGAGCAAAGCAACAATTTTACGTTTCTGTCATCCACAGGCCCAGAGGAAGGATACTTGTGGTCTTCAGGGAGCACTTAGTGAATGAATGTGGCTAAATACAGACAGCAAGTTAGAAGGAGATGAAAGAGGACAGAGGATATAGACACGGGTTCAAGTCCAAGCACAACCATTCCCTGGATTTGTAGGTACACGCGGCCGACTCGAACTGCAAGTGTCTCGGTGAACCCAGTGCTCCCTCTGCAGCCTAGATACTTTGCAGGATATTTGGGATCATAGTGTAGGAAAGTGATATAGGGTATATGGTTAACTGTTCTGCACACATGGACAGATGGACAGACAAAAGGATGATTGATTGAGTGATTGATAAATAGATAGACAGAGAGATAGATAGATATAGGTACATATCGATTAGCACAAAGCTACTGCTCATAACAAGGAGAGCAATGGTGAAAGCACATTGCAAAACTACAAACAAAAAAGAAGAATGAAATCCAGTTTAAAAAGTGCAGTAAGCAGCAATAAGAAGAAAACAAATCCTATCATTTGCAATAACGTGGATGGAGCTAGAGGGTATTATGCTCAGTCAAATAGGCCAGGCGGAGAAATACATGTTCCAAATGATTTCACTCATGTGTGGAGTATGAAAACAAAGAAAAACTGAAGGAAAAGACAGCAGCAGACTCACAGAACCCGAGAGTGGACCTACAGTTACCAAAGAGAAAGGGACTGGGTAGGGTTTGTGGGAAGGGAGTAATAAGTGCGGGGAAAAAGAATGGGGTCATTAGGATTAGCATGTATAATGTGTAGGGTGGGGTGTCATGGGTCGGGCTGTACAACACAGAGAAGGCATGTAGTGATTCTACAGCATCTAAGTACATGCTGAAGGAGAGCGGCTGTAACTGGGATTTGGGGTGACTTGGTGAAGAGGGTAGACAGAATAACATAATTTTCTGCATGTGATTGTATATTAATGAGAACAAAAAGAATTTCAAAGTGCAGTAAGAGCACAGCTCTCAAATATCAGAATAAAAGTACAGCCTTTGAGTGCTCCAATCAAAAGACACAGGGTTAGAAGAACTGATGAAAACTCAAGACCACCTACGTGCTCCCTTACTGAAGACTCACTTGAGATAAAAGGACACAGACAAACTACAAGCTGAAGGGGCGGAGACAGGTACCCTACACAAGTGAAACTGAGAAACAATGAAAGAAATGGATTCTGTTTTGGACCCCAGAGAGAGTCAGTAGAAAATAGATCTATCTAGCCACCGTGAATTCTTTTTGTTTGGTTTCAGCAGTGCTCAGGCATAGATTTCGAGGTGCAACAACTTCCTTCTCATTTCCTCTCACCTCAACAAATGAATTGCTGTAATAATATGCTTCTGGGCATTTATAATCATTTCTTTTTATGATGTTCACGAATGTAAAGAAGTAATAACCACCTAAAGAGCTAAGTTTGGACACTCAAATAAACACTTCACTCCACAACACACTCTTTGTTCCCAACTGCTCCTGTCCAGAAATAGGTGTTAATTCATATTTGTCCCTCCACCTATCAGCCCTGATCACGCCAATGTCCCTCAAACATGGTGGTGTGCAAAGGGCCAAGTACACATTTCTGTAGACAACAGGCCCGGACGAAGGATACTTGCGGTCTTCAGGGATCACTTACTCACTGAATGTGGCTAAATAAAGTCAACAAGCTAGCAGGTAGTATAAGAGGACAGAGGACAAAGATACGGGTTCAAGTCCTTTCACCACCATTTACTGGTTTTGTAAGCACACTCTGCTGACGCTACCTGAAAGCGTATCGTTGAACAGAGTGCACTCCTTAAGGCTTATTTACCTTGCAAGATTTCTGGAAGTATAATGTAGGGAAGAGACATAGGCTATGATGTAAACTGTTCTGTACATAAAGATAGATGGGCAGACAAAAAGATGATTGTGTCATAGATAGGTAGACAGACGACAGGTGAATGATAGATAGAAAGGTACATAGATTAATAGATGATAGACATCATACATAGATGATAGGAAGATAGATAGATAGATACATAGATAGATACATAGATACATAGATATATACATACATAGATACATAGATAGACAGACAGACCTTTAGATAGATAGATACAGATACATGTCGATTGACACAAAGCTATTGTTCATAACCAGGAGTTGAATGGTGAATAACATAGCTAATCTACAAACAAAAAGGAAGAACTAAATCCAGTTTAAAAAGTGCAGTAAGCAGCCTTAAGAATAAAACAAATACTACCATTTGCAATGACGTTGATGGAGCAAGACGGTAGTATGTTCAGAAAAATAGGGCAGGCGGATAAAGGCAAGTACCAAGTGATTTCACTCATGTGTGGAGTATTACAACAAAGAAAAACTGAAGTAAAAAAACAGCAGCAGACTCACAGAACCCGAGAGTTGACTAAAAGTAACCAAAGGAAAAAGACTGCGCAGGGTGAGTCTAAAGGGAGGGATAAGTGTGGGGAGAAAGAATGGGGGCATTAAGTTTAGCATGTATAATGCGCGGGGTCGGGTGTGCATGGGGAGTACTGTACAACACAGAGAAGACTAGTAGAGATCATATAGCATCTTACTACTCACTGATGGACAGTGACTGTAACGGGGACTTTTGGGGGGGACATGGTGAAGGGGTCTACAGCATCCAACTACGCTAATCGACAGTGACTGAAGAGGTTTTTCTGGGGGACTTGGTGAAGGGGGGAGCATAGTAAACATAATGTTCTTCACGTGATTGTAGATTAATGATAAAAAATATTCTTTAAGTGCAATAAGTGCACAGCTCTCAATCATCAGAATAAAAGGTCAGGCACTGAGTGCTGCAAACAAAAGACACAGGGATAATAGAAGGGATGAAAACTCAAGACACCTACGTGCTTACTTACAGGAGACTCACTTGAGATCCCAGGACACAGACAAACTACAAGCCGAAGGTGTGTGGACAAGTACCCTACACGAGTGAAACGGAAAATCAAACAATCAAGCAAATGGATTCTGTTTGAGTCCCCAGAGACAGTCAGCAGAAAATAGCCCTATCTGGCCACCGTGAATTATTTTTGTTTGGTTTCAACAGTTCCCAGCCATAGATTTAGTGGTGCAGCAGCATACTTCTCATTTTCTCTCACCTCAACAACTGAGTTGCTGTAATAATAAGCATCTGGGCCTTTGAAATCAGTGGATTTTATGATGTTCACGAATGTAAAAATCTAATAACAACCTAAAGAGGGAAGTTTGGACACTCAAATAAACACGTCACTCCACAATACACTGTTAGCTCCCAAATGCTCCTGTCTAGAAATTTTTGTTCCTTTTTATTTGACCCTCCGTCCTATCGGTGGTGAACACGCTGATGTCCTTCAAATATGGTGGTGAGCGAAGCAACAAGTTGACTTTTCTGTCGACAACAGGCCCAGAGGAATGATACTTGAAATCTTCAGGGAGCCCTTAGTCAATGAATGTGGCTAAATACAGACAGCAAGTTAGAAGGAGATGAAAGAGGACAGAGGATAGAGACACGGGTTCAAGTCCCAGCACAACCATTTCCTGGTTTTGTAGGTACACGCGACCGACTCGAACTGCAAGTGTCTCGGTGAACCGAGTGCTCCCTCTACAGCCTAGATACTTTGCAGGATTTTTGGGAGCATAGTGCAGGAAAGTGATATAGGGTATATGGTTAACTATACTGAACACATGAACAGATGGACAGACAAAAAGATGATTGATTGAGTGATTGATAAATAGATAGACAGACAGGTAGATAGATATAGGTACATATCGATTAACACAAAGCTACTGCTCATAACTAGGAGAGCAATGGTGAAAGCACATAGCAAAACTTCAAACAAAAAAGAAGAATGAAATCCAGTTTAAAAAGTGCAGTAAGCAGCCATAAGAAGAAAACAAATCCTATCATTTGCAATAACGTGGATGGAGCTAGAGGGTATTATGCTCAGTCAAATAGGCCAGGCGGAGAAATACATGTACCAAATGATTTCACTCATGTGTGGAGTATGATAAGAAAGAAAAACTGAAGGAAAAGACAGCAGCAGACTCACAGAACCCGAGAGTGGACTAACAGTTACCAAAGAGAAAGGGACTGGGTCGCGTTTGTGGGAAGGGAGTAATAAGTGCGGGGAAAAAGAATGGGGGCATTAGGATTAGCATGTATAATGTGTAGGTTGGGGTGTCATGGGTAGGGCTGTACAACACAGAGAAGACATGTAGTGATTCTACAGCATCTTAGTACATGCTGACGGAGAGGGGCTGTAACTGGGATTTGGGGTGACTTGGTGAATAGGGTAGACAGAATAACATAATTTTCTGCATGTGATTGTATATTAATGAGAACGAAAAGAATTTCAAAGTGCAGTAAGAGCACAGCTCTCAAATATCAGTATAAAAGTACAGCCTTTGAGTGCTCCAATCAAAAGACACAGGGTTAGAAGAACTGATGAAAACTCAAGACCATCTACGTGCTCCCTTACTGGAGACTCACTTGAGATCCAAGGACACAGACAAACTACAAGCTGAAGGGGCGGGGACAGGTACCCTACACAAGTGAAACTGAGAAACAAAGAAAGAAATGGATTCTGTTTTGGACCCCAGAGAGAGTCAGTAGAAAATAGCCCTATCTAGCCACCGTGAATTCTTTTTGTTTGGTTTCAGCAGTGCTCAGGCATAGATTTAGTGGTGCAGCAACTTCCTTCTCATTTCCTCTCACCTCAACAAATGAATTGCTGTAATAATAGGCGTCTGCGCTTTTAAAATCATTGCTTTTTATGATGTTCACGAATGTAAAGAAGTAAGAACCATCTAAAGAGGGACGTTTGGACCCTCAAATAAACAGTTCACTCAACTAAACACTCTTATTTCCCAAATGCTCCTGTCCAGAAACAGGTGTTCCTTTATGATTGTCCTTCCACCTATCAGCAGTGATCACACCGATGTCCCTCAAACATGGTGGTGTGCAAAGATCCAAGTACACATTTCTGTCGACAACAGGACCAGACGAAGGATACTTGTGGTCTTCAGGGATCACTTATTCACTGAATGTGGCTAAATAAAGGCACCAAGCGAGCAGGAAGTATAAGAAGACAGAGGACAGAGATACTGGTTCAAGTCCTTTCACCCCCGTTTACTGGTTTTGTAAGCACACGCGGCTGACTCTACCTGAATGCGTATCGGTGAACACAGTGCTCTCCTTATGGCTTAGTTACCTTGCAAGGTTTCTGGAAGCATAATGTAGGGAAGAGACATAGGCTATGTTGTTAACTGTTCTGTACATAATTATAGATGGGCAGACAAAAAGATGATTCTTTCATAGTTAGATAGGTAGACAGACGACAGGTGAAAGATAGATAGATAGGTACATAGATTAATAGATGATAGACATCATAGATAGATGATAGGAAGATAGATAAATAGATACATAGATAGATACATAGATATATACATACATAGATACATAGATAGACAGACAGACCTTTAGATAGATAGATACAGATACATGTCGATTGACAGAAAGCTATTGTTCATAACCAGGAGTTGAATGGTGAATAACATAGCTAAACTAGAAACAAAAAGGGAGAATTAAATCCAGGTTAAAATGTGCAGTAAGCAGCCTTAAGAATAAAACAAATACTACCATTTGCAATGACGTGGATGGAGCAAGACGGTAGTATGTTCAGAAAAATAGGGCAGGCGTGTAAAGGCAAGAACCAAGTGATTTCACTCTTGTGTGGAGTATAACAACAAAGAAAAACTGAAGTAATAAAACAGCAGCAGACTCACAGAACCCGAGAGTTGACTAAAAGTAACCAAAGGAAAAAGGACTGGGCAGGGTGAGTCTGAAGGGAGGGATAAGTGTGGGGAGAAAGAATGGGGGCATTAAGTTTAGCATGTATAATGCGCGGGGTCGGGTGTGCATGGGGAGTACTGTACAACACAGAGGAGACTAGTAGAGATCATATAGCATCTTACTACTCACTGATAGACAGTGATTGTAACGGGGAATTTTGGGGGGGACATGGTGAAGGGGTCTACAGCATCCAACTACGCTGATCGACAGTGACTGAAGAGGTTTTTCGGGGGGACTTGGTGAAGGGGGGAGCATAGTAAACATAATGTTCTTCACGTGATTGTAGATTAATGATAAAAAATATTCTTTAAGTGCAATAAGTGCACAGCTCTGAATCATCAGAATAAAAGGTCAGGCACTGAGTGCTGCAAACAAAAGACACAGGGATAAAAGAAGGGATGAAAACTCAAGACACCTACGTGCTTACTTACAGGAGACTCACTTGAGATCCAACGACACAGCCAAACTACAAAACGAAGGTGTGTGGACAAGTACCCTACACGACTGAAACGGAAAATCAAACAATCAAGCAAATGGATTCTGTTTGAGTCCCCAGAGACAGTCAGCAGAAAATAGCCCTATCTGGCCACCGTGAATTCTTTTTGTTTGGTTTCAACAGTTCCCAGCTATAGATTTAGTGGTGCAGCAGCATACTTCTCATTTTCTCTCACCTCAACAACTGAGTTGCTGTAATAATAAGCATCTGGGCCTTTGAAATCAGTGGATTTTATGATGTTTTCGAGTGCGAAAATCTAATAACCATCTAAAGAGGGAAGTTTGGACACTCAAATAAACACGTCACTCCACAATACACTGTTAGCTCCCAAATGCTCCTGTCTAGAAATTGGTGTTCCTTTTCATTTGACCCTCCGCCCTATCGGCGGTGATCACGCTGATGTCCTTCAAACATGGTGGTGAGCGAAGCAACAAGTTGACTTTTCTGTCCACAACAGGCCCTGAGGAATGATACTTGAGATCTTCAGGGAGCGTTAGTCAATGAATGTGGCTAAATACAGACAGCAAGTTAGAAGGAGATGAAAGATGACAGAGGATAGAGACACGGGTTCAAGTCTCAGCACAACCATTTCCTGGTTTTGTAGGTACACGCGGCCGACTCGAACTGCAAGTGTCTCGGTGAACCCAGTGCTCCCTCTGCAGCCTAGATACTTTGCAGGATTTTTGGGAGCATAGTGCAGGAAAGTGATATAGTGTATATGTTTAACTATACTGAACACATGAACAGATGGACAGACAAAAAGATGATTGATTGAGTGATTCATAAATAGATAGACAGACAGATAGATAGATATAGGTACATATCGATTAACACAAAGCTACTGCTCATAACTAGGAGAGCAATGGTGAAAGCACATAGCAAAACTTCAAACAAAAAAGAAGAATGAAATCCAGTTTAAAAAGTGCAGTAAGCAGCCATAAGAAGAAAACAAATCCTATCATTTGCAATAACGTGGATGGAGCTAGAGAGTATTATGCTCAGTCAAATAGGCCAGGCGGAGAAATACATGTACCAAATGATTTCACTCATGTGTGGAGTACGATAACAAAGAAAAACTGAAGGAAAAGACAGCAGCAGACTCACAGAAACCGAGAGTGGACTAACAGTTACCAAAGAGAAAGGGACTGGGTAGGGTTTGTGGGAAGGGAGTAATAAGGGCGGGGAAAAAGAATGGGGGCATTAGGATTAGCATGTATATTTTGTAGGGTGGGGTGTCATAGGTAGGCTGTACAACACAGAGAAGACATGTAGTGATTCTAGAGCATCTTACGACACGCTGATGGACAGCGACTGAAACTGGGATTTGGCGAGGACTTGGTGAAGGGGTTAGACTAGTTAACATATTGTTCTGCATGTGATTGTATATTAATGAGAACAAAGAAAATTTCAAAGAGCAGTAAGAACCTAGCTATCAAATATCAGAATAAAAGTACAGGCTTTCACTGCTCCAATCAAAAGACACAGGGTTAGAAGAACTGATGAAAACTCAAGATCACCTAAGTGCTCCCTTACTGGAGACTCACTTGTGATCCAAGGACACAGACAAACTACAAGCTGAAGGGGCGGGGACAGGTACCCTATAGAAGTGAATCTTTGAAACAAAGAAACAAATGGATTCTGTTTGAGACCCCAGAGACAGTCACTAGAAAATAGTCCTACCTAGCCACCGTGAATTCCTTTTGTTTGGTATCAGCAGTGCCCAGGTATAGATTTAGTGGTACTGCAATGTCCTTCTCATTTTTCTCACATCAACAAATGAATTGCTGTAATAATATGCGTCTGGTCTTTTGAAATCACTGGGTTTTATGATATCAACGATTGTAAAGAAGTAATAACCACATAAAGAGGGAAGTTTGGACACTCAACCAAACACGTCTCTCCACAACACACACTTTGCTCCCAAATGCTCCTGTCTAGAAATAGGTGTTCCTTTTTATTTGTCCCTCCTCCTATCAGTGGTGAACATGCCAATGTCCCTCAAACATGGTGGTGAGTAACGCACCAAGTATACTTTTCTGTCTACAACAGGCCCAGAGGAAGTATAATTGGGGCCTTCAGTGAGGACTTAGTCAATGAATGTGGCTGAGTACAGTTAGCAAGCGAGAAGGAGGTTTAAGAGGACAGAGGACAGAGATACGGGTTCAAGTCCCTGCACCACCAATTACTGGTTTTGTAAGCACACGCGGCTGATTCGATCTGCAATTGTATCAGTGAGCCCAGTGCTCTCCCTACGGCCTAGTGACCTTGCAATGTTTTTGAAAGCATAATGTAGGGAAGTGACATAGTTGATGTAGTTAACTGTTCTGTACATAAGGATAGATGGACAGACAGAAAGAAGATTGTTTCATATATAGACAGATAGATAGATGACAGATGATCGATAGATTATACACATGATAGAAGACAGGAAGCTAGATAGATGGATAGATAAATAGAGAGGATAGAGAGATAGAAAGAAGGATATATAGAAAGATAGATAGATATGCAGACAGACAGAGCGATAGATAGATACAGATACATATCGATTGACACAAAGCTGTTGCTCATAACCAGGAGATGAATGGTGAAATCACATAGCTAAACTACAAACAAATAGGAAGACTGAAATCCAGTTTACAAAGTGCAGTAAGCAGCCATAAGAAGAAAACAAATCCTACCATTTGCAATGACGTGGATGGAGCTAGACAGTAGTATGTTCAGAAAAATAGGTCAGGCAGAGAAAGACAATATCAAATGATATCACTCATGTGTGGAGTATAACAACAAAGAGAAACTGAAGGAAATAAACAGCAGGATACTCACAGAACCCGAGAGTTGACTAAAAGTTGCCAAAGGGAAAAGGACTGCACAGGGTGGTTCTGAATGGAGGGATAAGTGTGGGGAGAAAGATTGGGGGCATTAGGACTACCATGTATATTGCGTGGGGTCACGCGGGACATGGGGAGTGCTGTACAACACAGAGAAGACTAGTAGAGGTTATATAGCATCTTACTACTCCATGATTGACAGCGACTGTATCGGTGTCTTTGAAGGGGTACATGCTGAAGGGGTTTAAAACATCCAACTATGCTGATGGACAGCGACTTTAAGAGGGTTTTGCTGGTGGACTTGGATAAGGGGGAGCATAGTAAACATAATGTTCTTCACGTGATTGTAGATTAATGATAACAAAAAAAATTTTTTAAGTGCAATAAGGGCACAGCACTGAATCATCAGAATAAAAGGTCAGGCTCTGAGTGCTGCAAATAAAAGACACAGGGTTAAAAGAACGGATGAAAACTCAAGAAACCTACGTGCTTCCTTACAGGAGACTCACTTGAGATCCAAGGACAAAGACAAACTACAAGCTGAAGGTGTGGGGACAAGTACCCTACACGAGTGAAACTGAAAAACAAACAATCAAACAAATGGATTCTGTTTGAGCCCCCAGAGACAGTCAGTAGAAAATAGCACTATCTGGCCACCGTGAATTCTTTTTGTTTTTTTTCAGCAAGGCCCAGCCATAGATTTAGTGGTGGAGCAACGTCCTTCTCATTTTCTCTCACCTCAACAACTGGGTTGCTGAAATAATAGGAATCTGGGCCTTTGAAATCTGTGGGTTTTATGATCTTCACGAATGTGAAGTAATAACCACCTAAAGAGGGAAGTTTGGACACTCAAATAAATATGTCACTCCACAATACACTCTTAGCTCCCAACTGCTCCTGTCTAGAAATTGGTGTTCCTTTTTATTTGACCCTCCATCCTATCAGTGGTGTTCACATAGATGTCCTTCAAACATGGTGGTGAGCAAAGCAACAATTTTACGTTTCTGTCGTCCACAGGCCCAGAGGAAGGATACTTGTTGTCTTCAGGGAGCACTTAGTGAATGAATGTGGCTATATACAGACAGGAAGTGAGAAGGAGATGAAAGAGGACAGAGGATAGAGACACGGGTTCAAGTCCCTGCACAACCATTTCCTGGTTTTGTAGGTACACTCGGCCGACACGACCTGCAAGTGTCTTGGTGAACCCAGTGCTCTCCCTACAGCCTAGTTACCTTGCAGGATTTTTGGAAGCATAATGTAGGAAAGTGACATAGGATAGGTGGTTACCTGTTCTGTACACAAGGACAGATGGGCAGACAGAAAGATGATTGATTGATTGATTGATTGATTGATAGACAGACAGATAGATAGATATAGGTTCATATCGATTAACACAAAGCTATTGCTCATAACCATGAGAGCATTGGTTAAAGCACATAGCAAACTACAAACGAAAAAGAAGAATAAAATCCAGTTTAAAAAGTGCAGGAAGCAGCCATAAGAAGAAAACAAATCCTATCATTGGCAATAACTTGGATGGAGCTAGAGGGTATTTTGCTCAGTCAAATAGGCCAGTCGGAGAAATACATGTACCATATGATTTAACTCATGTGTGGAGTACGATAACAAAGAAAAACTGAAGGAAGAAACAGCAGCATATACACAGTACCCGAGAGTGGACTGAGAGTTACCAAAGAGAAAGGGACTGGGTAGTGTTTGTGGGAAGGGATTGATAAGGGCGGGGAAAAAGAATGGGGGCATTAGGATTAGCATGAATAATGTGTAGGGTGAAGGGTCATTGGGAGGGCTATACAACACAGAGAAGACAAGTAGTGATTCTAGAGCATCTTACGACACGCTGACGGACAGAGACTGAAACTGGGATTTGGCGAGGACTTGGTGAAGGGGTTAGACTAGTTAACATATTGTTCTGCATGTGATTGTATATTAATGAGAACAAAAAAAATTTCAAAGTGCAGTAAGAGCACAGCTCTCAAATATCAGAATAAAAGTACAGGCTTTCACTGCTCCAATCCAAAGACACAGGGTTAGAAGAACTGATGAAAACTCAAGATCACGTAAGTGCTCCCTTACTGGAGACTCACTTGTGATCCAAGGACACAGACAAACTACAAGCTGAAGGGGCGGGGACAGGTACCCTATACAAGTGAATCTTTGAAACAAAGAAACAAATGGATTCTGTTTGAGACCCCAGAGACAGTCACTAGAAAATAGTCCTACCTAGCCACCGTGAATTCCTTTTGTTTGGTATCAGCAGTGCCCAGGTATAGATTTAGTGGTACTGCAATGTCCTTCTCATTTTTCTCACATCAACAAATGAATTGCTGTAATACTATGCGTCTGGGCTTTTGAAATCACTGGTTTTTATGATATCCACGATTGTAAAGAAGTAATAACCACATAAAGAGGGAAGTTTGGACACTCAACCAAACACGTCTCTCCACAACACACACTTTGCTCCCAAATGCTCCTGTCTAGAAATAGGTGTTCCTTTTTATTTGTCCCTCCTCCTATCAGTGGTGAACATGCCAATGTCCCTCAAACATGGTGGTGAGTAAAGCACCAAGTATACTTTTCTGTCTACAACAGGCCCAGAGGAAGTATAATTGGGGTCTTCAGTGAGGACTTAGTCAATGAATGTGGCTAAATACAGTTAGCAAGCGAGAAGGAGGTTTAAGAGGACAGAGGACAGAGATACGGGTTCAAGTCCCTGCACCACCATTTACTGGTTTTGTAAGCACACGCGGCTGATTCGATCTGCAATTGTCTCAGTGAACCCAGTGCTCTCCCTACGGCCTAGTGACCTTGCAATGCTTTTGAAAGCATAATGTAGGGAAGTGACATAGTTGATGTAGTTAACTGTTCTGTACATAAGGATAGATGGACAGACAGAAAGAAGATTGTTTCATAGATAGACAGATAGATAGATGACAGATGATCAATAGATTATACACATGATAGAAGACAGGAAGCTAGATAGATGGATAGATAAATAGAGAGGACAGAGAGATAGAAAGAAGGATATATAGAAAGATAGATAGATATACAGACAGACAGAGTGATAGATAGATACAGATACATATCGATTGACACAAAGCTGTTGCTCATAACCAGGAGATGAATTGTGAAATCACATAGCTAAACTACAAACAAAAAGGAAGAATGAAATCCAGTTTACAAAGTGCAGTAAGCAGCCATAAGAAGAAAACAAATCCTACCATTTGCAATGACGTGGATGGAGCTAGACAGTAGTATGTTCAGAAAAATAGGTCAGTCGGAGAAAGACAATATTAAATGATATCACTCATGTGTGGAGTATAACAACAAAGAGAAACTGAAGGAAAAAAACAGCAGGATACTCACAGAACCCGAGAGTTGACTAAAAGTTGCCAAAGGGAAAAGGACTGCACAGGGTGGTTCTGAAGGGAGGGATAAGTGTGGGGAGAAAGATTGGGGGCATTAGGATTACCATGTATATTGCGTGGGTTCGCGCGGGACATGGGGAGTGCTGTACAACACAGAGAAGACTAGTAGAGGTTATTTAGCATCTTACTACTCCATGATTGACAGCGACTGTATCGGTGTATTTGAAGGGGTACATGCTGAAGGGGTTTAAGGCATCCAACTATGCTGATGGACAGCGACTTTAAGAGGTTTTTGCTGGTGGACTTGGATAAGGGGGAGCATAGTAAACATAATGTTCTTCACGTGATTGTAGATTAATGATAACAAAAAAAAATTTTTAAGTGCAATAAGGGCACAGCACTGAATCATCAGAATAAAAGGTCAGGCTCTGAGTGCTGCAAACAAAAGACACAGGGTTAAAAGAACGGATGAAAACTCAAGAAACCTACGTGCTTCCTTACAGGAGACTCACTTGAGATCCAAGGACAAAGACAAACTACAAGCTGAAGGTGTGGGGACAGGTACCCTACACGAGTGAAACTGAAAAACAAACAATCAAACAAATGGATTCTGTTTGAGCCCCCAGAGACAGTCAGTAGAAAATAGCACTATCTGGCCACCGTGAATTCTTTTTGTTTGTTTTCAGCAAGGCCCAGCCATAGATTTAGTGGTGGAGCAACGTCCTTCTCATTTTCTCTCACCTCAACAACTGGGTTGCTGAAATAATAAGAATCTGGGCCTTTGAAATCTGTGGGTTTTATGATCTTCACGAATGTGAAGTAATAACCACCTAAAGAGGGAAGTTTGGACACTCAAATAAATATGTCACTCCACAATACACTCTTAGCTCCCAACTGCTCCTGTCTAGAAATTGGTGTTCCTTTTTATTTGACCCTCCATCCTATCAGTGGTGTTCACATAGATGTCCTTCAAACATGGTGGTGAGCAAAGCAACAATTTTACGTTTCTGTCATCCACAGGCCCAGAGGAAGGATACTTGTGGTCTTCAGGGAGCACTTAGTGAATGAATGTGGCTATATACAGACAGGAAGTGAGAAGGAGATGAAAGAGGACAGAGCTTAGAGACACGGGTTCAAGTCCCAGCACAACCATTTCCTGGTTTTGTAGGTACACTCGGCCGACACGACCTGCAAGTGTCTCGGTGAACCCAGTGCTCTCCCTACAGCCTAGTTACCTTGCAGGATTTTTGGAAGCATAATGTAGGAAAGTGACATAGGATATGTGGTTACCTGTTCTGTACACAAGGACAGATGGGCAGACAGAAAGATGATTGATTGATTGATTGATTGATAGACAGACAGATAGAAAGATATAGGTTCATATCGATTAACACAAAGCTATTGCTCATAACCATGAGAGCAAAGGTTGAAGCACATAGCAAACTACAAACGAAAAAGAAGAATAAAATCCAGTTTAAAAAGTGCAGGAAGCAGCCATAAGAAGAAAACAAATCCTATCATTGGCAATAACTTGGATGGAGCTAGAGGGTATTTTGCTCAGTCAAATAGGCCAGTCGGAGAAATACATGTACCATATGATTTAACTCATGTGTGGAGTACGATAACAAAGAAAAACTGAAGGAAGAAACAGCAGCATATACACAGTACCCGAGAGTGGACTGAGAGTTACCAAAGAGAAAGGGACTGGGTAGTGTTTGTGGGAAGGGATTGATAAGGGCGGGGAAAAAGAATGGGGGCATTAGGATTAGCATGAATAATGTGTAGGGTGAAGGGTCATTGGGAGGGCTATACAACACAGAGAAGACAAGTAGTGATTCTAGAGCATCTTACGACACGCTGACGGACAGAGACTGAAACTGGGATTTGGCGAGGACTTGGTGAAGGGGTTAGACTAGTTAACATATTGTTCTGCATGTGATTGTATATTAATGAGAACAAAAAAAATTTCAAAGTGCAGTAAGAGCACAGCTCTCAAATATCAGAATAAAAGTACAGGCTTTCACTGCTCCAATCCAAAGACACAGGGTTAGAAGAACTGATGAAAACTCAAGATCACCTAAGTGCTCCCTTACTGGAGACTCACTTGTGATCCAAGGACACAGACAAACTACAAGCTGAAGGGGCGGGGACAGGTACCCTATACAAGTGAATCTTTGAAACAAAGAAACAAATGGATTCTGTTTGAGACCCCAGAGACAGTCACTAGAAAATAGTCCTACCTAGCCACCGTGAATTCCTTTTGTTTGGTATCAGCAGTGCCCAGGTATAGATTTAGTGGTACTGCAATGTCCTTCTCATTTTTCTCACATCAACAAATGAATTGCTGTAATACTATGCGTCTGGGCTTTTGAAATCACTGGTTTTTATGATATCCACGATTGTAAAGAAGTAATAACCACATAAAGAGGGAAGTTTGGACACTCAACCAAACATGTCTCTCCACAACACACACTTTGCTCCCAAATGCTCCTGTCTAGAAATAGGTGTTCCTTTTTATTTGTCCCTCCTCCTATCAGTGGTGAACATGCCAATGTCCCTCAAACATGGTGGTGAGTAAAGCACCAAGTATACTTTTCTGTCTACAACAGGCCCAGAGGAAGTATAATTGGGGTCTTCAGTGAGGACTTAGTCAATGAATGTGGCTAAATACAGTTAGCAAGCGAGAAGGAGGTTTAAGAGGACAGAGGACAGAGATACGGGTTCAAGTCCCTGCACCACCATTTACTGGTTTTGTAAGCACACGCGGCTGATTCGATCTGCAATTGTCTCAGTGAACCCAGTGCTCTCCCTACGGCCTAGTGACCTTGCAATGCTTTTGAAAGCATAATGTAGGGAAGTGACATAGTTGATGTAGTTAACTGTTCTGTACATAAGGATAGATGGACAGACAGAAAGAAGATTGTTTCATAGATAGACAGATAGATAGATGACAGATGATCAATAGATTATACACATGATAGAAGACAGGAAGCTAGATAGATGGATAGATAAATAGAGAGGACAGAGAGATAGAAAGAAGGATATATAGAAAGATAGATAGATATACAGACAGACAGAGTGATAGATAGATACAGATACATATCGATTGACACAAAGCTGTTGCTCATAACCAGGAGATGAATTGTGAAATCACATAGCTAAACTACAAACAAAAAGGAAGAATGAAATCCAGTTTACAAAGTGCAGTAAGCAGCCATAAGAAGAAAACAAATCCTACCATTTGCAATGACGTGGATGGAGCTAGACAGTAGTATGTTCAGAAAAATAGGTCAGTCGGAGAAAGACAATATTAAATGATATCACTCATGTGTGGAGTATAACAACAAAGAGAAACTGAAGGAAAAAAACAGCAGGATACTCACAGAACCCGAGAGTTGACTAAAAGTTGCCAAAGGGAAAAGGACTGCACAGGGTGGTTCTGAAGGGAGGGATAAGTGTGGGGAGAAAGATTGGGGGCATTAGGATTACCATGTATATTGCGTGGGGTCGCGCGGGACATGGGGAGTGCTGTACAACACAGAGAAGACTAGTAGAGGTTATTTAGCATCTTACTACTCCATGATTGACAGCGACTGTATCGGTGTCTTTGAAGGGGTACATGCTGAAGGGGTTTAAGGCATCCAACTATGCTGATGGACAGCGACTTTAAGAGGTTTTTGCTGGTGGACTTGGATAAGGGGGAGCATAGTAAACATAATGTTCTTCACGTGATTGTAGATTAATGATAACAAAAAAAAATTTTTAAGTGCAATAAGGGCACAGCACTGAATCATCAGAATAAAAGGTCAGGCTCTGAGTGCTGCAAACAAAAGACACAGGGTTAAAAGAACGGATGAAAACTCAAGAAACCTACGTGCTTCCTTACAGGAGACTCACTTGAGATCCAAGGACAAAGACAAACTACAAGCTGAAGGTGTGGGGACAGGTACCCTACACGAGTGAAACTGAAAAACAAACAATCAAACAAATGGATTCTGTTTGAGCCCCCAGAGACAGTCAGTAGAAAATAGCACTATCTGGCCACCGTGAATTCTTTTTGTTTGTTTTCAGCAAGGCCCAGCCATAGATTTAGTGGTGGAGCAACGTCCTTCTCATTTTCTCTCACCTCAACAACTGGGTTGCTGAAATAATAAGAATCTGGGCCTTTGAAATCTGTGGGTTTTATGATCTTCACGAATGTGAAGTAATAACCACCTAAAGAGGGAAGTTTGGACACTCAAATAAATATGTCACTCCACAATACACTCTTAGCTCCCAACTGCTCCTGTCTAGAAATTGGTGTTCCTTTTTATTTGACCCTCCATCCTATCAGTGGTGTTCACATAGATGTCCTTCAAACATGGTGGTGAGCAAAGCAACAATTTTACGTTTCTGTCATCCACAGGCCCAGAGGAAGGATACTTGTGGTCTTCAGGGAGCACTTAGTGAATGAATGTGGCTATATACAGACAGGAAGTGAGAAGGAGATGAAAGAGGACAGAGCTTAGAGACACGGGTTCAAGTCCCAGCACAACCATTTCCTGGTTTTGTAGGTACACTCGGCCGACACGACCTGCAAGTGTCTCGGTGAACCCAGTGCTCTCCCTACAGCCTAGTTACCTTGCAGGATTTTTGGAAGCATAATGTAGGAAAGTGACATAGGATATGTGGTTACCTGTTCTGTACACAAGGACAGATGGGCAGACAGAAAGATGATTGATTGATTGATTGATTGATAGACAGACAGATAGAAAGATATAGGTTCATATCGATTAACACAAAGCTATTGCTCATAACCATGAGAGCAAAGGTTGAAGCACATAGCAAACTACAAACGAAAAAGAAGAATAAAATCCAGTTTAAAAAGTGCAGGAAGCAGCCATAAGAAGAAAACAAATCCTATCATTGGCAATAACTTGGATGGAGCTAGAGGGTATTTTGCTCAGTCAAATAGGCCAGTCGGAGAAATACATGTACCATATGATTTAACTCATGTGTGGAGTACGATAACAAAGAAAAACTGAAGGAAGAAACAGCAGCATATACACAGTACCCGAGAGTGGACTGAGAGTTACCAAAGAGAAAGGGACTGGGTAGTGTTTGTGGGAAGGGATTGATAAGGGCGGGGAAAAAGAATGGGGGCATTAGGATTAGCATGAATAATGTGTAGGGTGAAGGGTCATTGGGAGGGCTATACAACACAGAGAAGACAAGTAGTGATTCTAGAGCATCTTACGACACGCTGACGGACAGAGACTGAAACTGGGATTTGGCGAGGACTTGGTGAAGGGGTTAGACTAGTTAACATATTGTTCTGCATGTGATTGTATATTAATGAGAACAAAAAAAATTTCAAAGTGCAGTAAGAGCACAGCTCTCAAATATCAGAATAAAAGTACAGGCTTTCACTGCTCCAATCCAAAGACACAGGGTTAGAAGAACTGATGAAAACTCAAGATCACCTAAGTGCTCCCTTACTGGAGACTCACTTGTGATCCAAGGACACAGACAAACTACAAGCTGAAGGGGCGGGGACAGGTACCCTATACAAGTGAATCTTTGAAACAAAGAAACAAATGGATTCTGTTTGAGACCCCAGAGACAGTCACTAGAAAATAGTCCTACCTAGCCACCGTGAATTCCTTTTGTTTGGTATCAGCAGTGCCCAGGTATAGATTTAGTGGTACTGCAATGTCCTTCTCATTTTTCTCACATCAACAAATGAATTGCTGTAATACTATGCGTCTGGGCTTTTGAAATCACTGGTTTTTATGATATCCACGATTGTAAAGAAGTAATAACCACATAAAGAGGGAAGTTTGGACACTCAACCAAACATGTCTCTCCACAACACACACTTTGCTCCCAAATGCTCCTGTCTAGAAATAGGTGTTCCTTTTTATTTGTCCCTCCTCCTATCAGTGGTGAACATGCCAATGTCCCTCAAACATGGTGGTGAGTAAAGCACCAAGTATACTTTTCTGTCTACAACAGGCCCAGAGGAAGTATAATTGGGGTCTTCAGTGAGGACTTAGTCAATGAATGTGGCTAAATACAGTTAGCAAGCGAGAAGGAGGTTTAAGAGGACAGAGGACAGAGATACGGGTTCAAGTCCCTGCACCACCATTTACTGGTTTTGTAAGCACACGCGGCTGATTCGATCTGCAATTGTCTCAGTGAACCCAGTGCTCTCCCTACGGCCTAGTGACCTTGCAATGCTTTTGAAAGCATAATGTAGGGAAGTGACATAGTTGATGTAGTTAACTGTTCTGTACATAAGGATAGATGGACAGACAGAAAGAAGATTGTTTCATAGATAGACAGATAGATAGATGACAGATGATCAATAGATTATACACATGATAGAAGACAGGAAGCTAGATAGATGGATAGATAAATAGAGAGGACAGAGAGATAGAAAGAAGGATATATAGAAAGATAGATAGATATACAGACAGACAGAGTGATAGATAGATACAGATACATATCGATTGACACAAAGCTGTTGCTCATAACCAGGAGATGAATTGTGAAATCACATAGCTAAACTACAAACAAAAAGGAAGAATGAAATCCAGTTTACAAAGTGCAGTAAGCAGCCATAAGAAGAAAACAAATCCTACCATTTGCAATGACGTGGATGGAGCTAGACAGTAGTATGTTCAGAAAAATAGGTCAGTCGGAGAAAGACAATATTAAATGATATCACTCATGTGTGGAGTATAACAACAAAGAGAAACTGAAGGAAAAAAACAGCAGGATACTCACAGAACCCGAGAGTTGACTAAAAGTTGCCAAAGGGAAAAGGACTGCACAGGGTGGTTCTGAAGGGAGGGATAAGTGTGGGGAGAAAGATTGGGGGCATTAGGATTACCATGTATATTGCGTGGGGTCGCGCGGGACATGGGGAGTGCTGTACAACACAGAGAAGACTAGTAGAGGTTATTTAGCATCTTACTACTCCATGATTGACAGCGACTGTATCGGTGTCTTTGAAGGGGTACATGCTGAAGGGGTTTAAGGCATCCAACTATGCTGATGGACAGCGACTTTAAGAGGTTTTTGCTGGTGGACTTGGATAAGGGGGAGCATAGTAAACATAATGTTCTTCACGTGATTGTAGATTAATGATAACAAAAAAAAATTTTTAAGTGCAATAAGGGCACAGCACTGAATCATCAGAATAAAAGGTCAGGCTCTGAGTGCTGCAAACAAAAGACACAGGGTTAAAAGAACGGATGAAAACTCAAGAAACCTACGTGCTTCCTTACAGGAGACTCACTTGAGATCCAAGGACAAAGACAAACTACAAGCTGAAGGTGTGGGGACAGGTACCCTACACGAGTGAAACTGAAAAACAAACAATCAAACAAATGGATTCTGTTTGAGCCCCCAGAGACAGTCAGTAGAAAATAGCACTATCTGGCCACCGTGAATTCTTTTTGTTTGTTTTCAGCAAGGCCCAGCCATAGATTTAGTGGTGGAGCAACGTCCTTCTCATTTTCTCTCACCTCAACAACTGGGTTGCTGAAATAATAAGAATCTGGGCCTTTGAAATCTGTGGGTTTTATGATCTTCACGAATGTGAAGTAATAACCACCTAAAGAGGGAAGTTTGGACACTCAAATAAATATGTCACTCCACAATACACTCTTAGCTCCCAACTGCTCCTGTCTAGAAATTGGTGTTCCTTTTTATTTGACCCTCCATCCTATCAGTGGTGTTCACATAGATGTCGTTCAAACATGGTGGTGAGCAAAGCAACAATTTTACGTTTCTGTCGTCCACAGGCCCAGAGGAAGGATACTTGTTGTCTTCAGGGAGCACTTAGTGAATGAATGTGGCTATATACAGACAGGAAGTGAGAAGGAGATGAAAGAGGACAGAGGATAGAGACACGGGTTCAAGTCCCAGCACAACCATTTCCTGGTTTTGTAGGTACACTCGGCCGACACGACCTGCAAGTGTCTCGGTGAACCCAGTGCTCTCCCTACAGCCTAGTTACCTTGCAGGATTTTTGGAAGCATAATGTTGGAAAGTGACATAGGATATGTGGTTACCTGTTCTGTACACAAGGACAGATGGGCAGACAGAAAGATGATTGATTGATTGATTGATTGATTGATTGATAGACAGACAGATAGAAAGATATAGGTTCATATCGATTAACACAAAGCTATTGCTCATAACCATGAGAGCAAAGGTTGAAGCACATAGCAAACTACAAACGAAAAAGAAGAATAAAATCCAGTTTAAAAAGTGCAGGAAGCAGCCATAAGAAGAAAACAAATCCTATCATTGGCAATAACTTGGATGGAGCTAGAGGGTATTTTGCTCAGTCAAATAGGCCAGTCGGAGAAATACATGTACCATATGATTTAACTCATGTGTGGAGTACGATAACAAAGAAAAACTGAAGGAAGAAACAGCAGCATATACACAGTACCCGAGAGTGGACTGAGAGTTACCAAAGAGAAAGGGACTGGGTAGTGTTTGTGGGAAGGGATTGATAAGGGCGGGGAAAAAGAATGGGGGCATTAGGATTAGCATGAATAATGTGTAGGGTGAAGCGTCATTGGGAGGGCTATACAACACAGAGAAGACAAGTAGTGATTCTAGAGCATCTTACGACACGCTGACGGACAGAGACTGAAACTGGGATTTGGCGAGGACTTGGTGATGGGGTTAGACTAGTTAACATATTGTTCTGCATGTGATTGTATATTAATGAGAACAAAAAAAATTTCAAAGTGCAGTAAGAGCACAGCTCTCAAATATCAGAATAAAAGTACAGGCTTTCACTGCTCCAATCAAAAGACACAGGGTTAGAAGAACTGATGAAAACTCAAGATCACCTAAGTGCTCCCTTACTGGAGACTCACTTGTGATCCAAGGACACAGACAAACTACAAGCTGAAGGGGCGGGGACAGGTACCCTATACAAGTGAATCTTTGAAACAAAGAAACAAATGGATTCTGTTTGAGACCCCAGAGACAGTCACTAGAAAATAGTCCTACCTAGCCACCGTGAATTCCTTTTGTTTGGTATCAGCAGTGCCCAGGTATAGATTTAGTGGTACTGCAATGTCCTTCTCATTTTTCTCACATCAACAAATGAATTGCTGTAATACTATGCGTCTGGGCTTTTGAAATCACTGGTTTTTATGATATCCACGATTGTAAAGAAGTAATAACCACATAAAGAGGGAAGTTTGGACACTCAACCAAACACGTCTCTCCACAACACACACTTTGCTCCCAAATGCTCCTGTCTAGAAATAGGTGTTCCTTTTTATTTGTCCCTCCTCCTATCAGTGGTGAACATGCCAATGTCCCTCAAACATGGTGGTGAGTAAAGCACCAAGTATACTTTTCTGTCTACAACAGGCCCAGAGGAAGTATAATTGGGGTCTTCAGTGAGGACTTAGTCAATGAATGTGGCTAAATACAGTTAGCAAGCGAGAAGGAGGTTTAAGAGGACAGAGGACAGAGATACGGGTTCAAGTCCCTGCACCACCATTTACTGGTTTTGTAAGCACACGCGGCTGATTCGATCTGCAATTGTCTCAGTGAACCCAGTGCTCTCCCTACGGCCTAGTGACCTTGCAATGCTTTTGAAAGCATAATGTAGGGAAGTGACATAGTTGATGTAGTTAACTGTTCTGTACATAAGGATAGATGGACAGACAGAAAGAAGATTGTTTCATAGATAGACAGATAGATAGATGACAGATGATCAATAGATTATACACATGATAGAAGACAGGAAGCTAGATAGATGGATAGATAAATAGAGAGGACAGAGAGATAGAAAGAAGGATATATAGAAAGATAGATAGATATACAGACAGACAGAGTGATAGATAGATACAGATACATATCGATTGACACAAAGCTGTTGCTCATAACCAGGAGATGAATTGTGAAATCACATAGCTAAACTACAAACAAAAAGGAAGAATGAAATCCAGTTTACAAAGTGCAGTAAGCAGCCATAAGAAGAAAACAAATCCTACCATTTGCAATGACGTGAATGGAGCTAGACAGTAGTATGTTCAGAAAAATAGGTCAGTCGGAGAAAGACAATATTAAATGATATCACTCATGTGTGGAGTATAACAACAAAGAGAAACTGAAGGAAAAAAACAGCAGGATACTCACAGAACCCGAGAGTTGACCAAAAGTTGCCAAAGGGAAAAGGACTGCACAGGGTGGTTCTGAAGGGAGGGATAAGTGTGGGGAGAAAGATTGGGGGCATTAGGATTACCATGTATATTGCGTGGGGTCGCGCGGGACATGGGGAGTGCTGTACAACACAGAGAAGACTAGTAGAGGTTATTTAGCATCTTACTACTCCATGATTGACAGCGACTGTATCGGTGTCTTTGAAGGGGTACATGCTGAAGGGGTTTAAGGCATCCAACTATGCTGATGGACAGCGACTTTAAGAGGTTTTTGCTGGTGGACTTGGATAAGGGGGAGCATAGTAAACATAATGTTCTTCACGTGATTGTAGATTAATGATAACAAAAAAAAATTTTTAAGTGCAATAAGGGCACAGCACTGAATCATCAGAATAAAAGGTCAGGCTCTGAGTGCTGCAAACAAAAGACACAGGGTTAAAAGAACGGATGAAAACTCAAGAAACCTACGTGCTTCCTTACAGGAGACTCACTTGAGATCCAAGGACAAAGACAAACTACAAGCTGAAGGTGTGGGGACAGGTACCCTACACGAGTGAAACTGAAAAACAAACAATCAAACAAATGGATTCTGTTTGAGCCCCCAGAGACAGTCAGTAGAAAATAGCACTATCTGGCCACCGTGAATTCTTTTTGTTTGTTTTCAGCAAGGCCCAGCCATAGATTTAGTGGTGGAGCAACGTCCTTCTCATTTTCTCTCACCTCAACAACTGGGTTGCTGAAATAATAAGAATCTGGGCCTTTGAAATCTGTGGGTTTTATGATCTTCACGAATGTGAAGTAATAACCACCTAAAGAGGGAAGTTTGGACACTCAAATAAATATGTCACTCCACAATACACTCTTAGCTCCCAACTGCTCCTGTCTAGAAATTGGTGTTCCTTTTTATTTGACCCTCCATCCTATCAGTGGTGTTCACATAGATGTCCTTCAAACATGGTGGTGAGCAAAGCAACAATTTTACGTTTCTGTCGTCCACAGGCCCAGAGGAAGGATACTTGTGGTCTTCAGGGAGCACTTAGTGAATGAATGTGGCTATATACAGACAGGAAGTGAGAAGGAGATGAAAGAGGACAGAGGATAGAGACACGGGTTCAAGTCCCAGCACAACCATTTCCTGGTTTTGTAGGTACACTCGGCCGACACGACCTGCAAGTGTCTCGGTGAACCCAGTGCTCTCCCTACAGCCTAGTTACCTTGCAGGATTTTTGGAAGCATAATGTTGGAAAGTGACATAGGATATGTGGTTACCTGTTCTGTACACAAGGACAGATGGGCAGACAGAAAGATGATTGATTGATTGATTGATTGATTGATAGACAGACAGATAGAAAGATATAGGTTCATATCGATTAACACAAAGCTATTGCTCATAACCATGAGAGCAAAGGTTGAAGCACATAGCAAACTACAAACGAAAAAGAAGAATAAAATCCAGTTTAAAAAGTGCAGGAAGCAGCCATAAGAAGAAAACAAATCCTATCATTGGCAATAACTTGGATGGAGCTAGAGGGTATTTTGCTCAGTCAAATAGGCCAGTCGGAGAAATACATGTACCATATGATTTAACTCATGTGTGGAGTACGATAACAAAGAAAAACTGAAGGAAGAAACAGCAGCATATACACAGTACCCGAGAGTGGACTGAGAGTTACCAAAGAGAAAGGGACTGGGTAGTGTTTGTGGGAAGGGATTGATAAGGGCGGGGAAAAAGAATGGGGGCATTAGGATTAGCATGAATAATGTGTAGGGTGAAGGGTCATTGGGAGGGCTATACAACACAGAGAAGACAAGTAGTGATTCTAGAGCATCTTACGACACGCTGACGGACAGAGACTGAAACTGGGATTTGGCGAGGACTTGGTGAAGGGGTTAGACTAGTTAACATATTGTTCTGCATGTGATTGTATATTAATGAGAACAAAAAAAATTTCAAAGTGCAGTAAGAGCACAGCTCTCAAATATCAGAATAAAAGTACAGGCTTTCACTGCTCCAATCAAAAGACACAGGGTTAGAAGAACTGATGAAAACTCAAGATCACCTAAGTGCTCCCTTACTGGAGACTCACTTGTGATCCAAGGACACAGACAAACTACAAGCTGAAGGGGCGGGGACAGGTACCCTATACAAGTGAATCTTTGAAACAAAGAAACAAATGGATTCTGTTTGAGACCCCAGAGACAGTCACTAGAAAATAGTCCTACCTAGCCACCGTGAATTCCTTTTGTTTGGTGTCAGCAGTGCCCAGGTATAGATTTAGTGGTACTGCAATGTCCTTCTCATTTTTCTCACATCAACAAATGAATTGCTGTAATACTATGCGTCTGGGCTTTTGAAATCACTGGTTTTTATGATATCCACGATTGTAAAGAAGTAATAACCACATAAAGAGGGAAGTTTGGACACTCAACCAAACACGTCTCTCCACAACACACACTTTGCTCCCAAATGCTCCTGTCTAGAAATAGGTGTTCCTTTTTATTTGTCCCTCCTCCTATCAGTGGTGAACATGCCAATGTCCCTCAAACATGGTGGTGAGTAAAGCACCAAGTATACTTTTCTGTCTACAACAGGCCCAGAGGAAGTATAATTGGGGTCTTCAGTGAGGACTTAGTCAATGAATGTGGCTAAATACAGTTAGCAAGCGAGAAGGAGGTTTAAGAGGACAGAGGACAGAGATACGGGTTCAAGTCCCTGCACCACCATTTACTGGTTTTGTAAGCACACGCGGCTGATTCGATCTGCAATTGTCTCAGTGAACCCAGTGCTCTCCCTACGGCCTAGTGACCTTGCAATGCTTTTGAAAGCATAATGTAGGGAAGTGACATAGTTGATGTAGTTAACTGTTCTGTACATAAGGATAGATGGACAGACAGAAAGAAGATTGTTTCATAGATAGACAGATAGATAGATGACAGATGATCAATAGATTATACACATGATAGAAGACAGGAAGCTAGATAGATGGATAGATAAATAGAGAGGACAGAGAGATAGAAAGAAGGATATATAGAAAGATAGATAGATATACAGACAGACAGAGTGATAGATAGATACAGATACATATCGATTGACACAAAGCTGTTGCTCATAACCAGGAGATGAATTGTGAAATCACATAGCTAAACTACAAACAAAAAGGAAGAATGAAATCCAGTTTACAAAGTGCAGTAAGCAGCCATAAGAAGAAAACAAATCCTACCATTTGCAATGACGTGGATGGAGCTAGAGAGTAGTATGTTCAGAAAAATAGGTCAGTCGGAGAAAGACAATATTAAATGATATCACTCATGTGTGGAGTATAACAACAAAGAGAAACTGAAGGAAAAAAACAGCAGGATACTCACAGAACCCGAGAGTTGACTAAAAGTTGCCAAAGGGAAAAGGACTGCACAGGGTGGTTCTGAAGGGAGGGATAAGTGTGGGGAGAAAGATTGGGGGCATTAGGATTACCATGTATATTGCGTGGGGTCGCGTGGGACATGGGGAGTGCTGTACAACACAGAGAAGACTAGTAGAGGTTATTTAGCATCTTACTACTCCATGATTGACAGCGACTGTATCGGTGTATTTGAAGGGGTACATGCTGAAGGGGTTTAAGGCATCCAACTATGCTGATGGACAGCGACTTTAAGAGGTTTTTGCTGGTGGACTTGGATAAGGGGGAGCATAGTAAACATAATGTTCTTCACGTGATTGTAGATTAATGATAACAAAAAAAAATTTTTAAGTGCAATAAGGGCACAGCACTGAATCATCAGAATAAAAGGTCAGGCTCTGAGTGCTGCAAACAAAAGACACAGGGTTAAAAGAACGGATGAAAACTCAAGAAACCTACGTGCTTCCTTACAGGAGACTCACTTGAGATCCAAGGACAAAGACAAACTACAAGCTGAAGGTGTGGGGGCAGGTACCCTACACGAGTGAAACTGAAAAACAAACAATCAAACAAATGGATTCTGTTTGAGCCCCCAGAGACAGTCAGTAGAAAATAGCACTATCTGGCCACCGCGAATTCTTTTTGTTTGTTTTCAGCAAGGCCCAGCCATAGATTTAGTGGTGGAGCAACGTCCTTCTCATTTTCTCTCACCTCAACAACTGGGTTGCTGAAATAATAAGAATCTGGGCCTTTGAAATCTGTGGGTTTTATGATCTTCACGAATGTGAAGTAATAACCACCTAAAGAGGGAAGTTTGGACACTCAAATAAATATGTCACTCCACAATACACTCTTAGCTCCCAACTGCTCCTGTCTAGAAATTGGTGTTCCTTTTTATTTGACCCTCCATCCTATCAGTGGTGTTCACATAGATGTCCTTCAAACATGGTGGTGAGCAAAGCAACAATTTTACGTTTCTGTCATCCACAGGCCCAGAGGAAGGATACTTGTGGTCTTCAGGGAGCACTTAGTGAATGAATGTGGCTATATACAGACAGGAAGTGAGAAGGAGATGAAAGAGGACAGAGGATAGAGACACGGGTTCAAGTCCCAGCACAACCATTTCCTGGTTTTGTAGGTACACTCGGCCGACACGACCTGCAAGTGTCTCGGTGAACCCAGTGCTCTCCCTACAGCCTAGTTACCTTGCAGGATTTTTGGAAGCATAATGTAGGAAAGTGACATAGGATATGTGGTTACCTGTTCGGTACACAAGGACAGATGGGCAGACAGAAAGATGATTGATTGATTGATTGATTGATTGATTGATAGACAGACAGATAGAAAGATATAGGTTCATATCGATTAACACAAAGCTATTGCTCATAACCATGAGAGCAAAGGTTGAAGCACATAGCAAACTACAAACGAAAAAGAAGAATAAAATCCAGTTTAAAAAGTGCAGGAAGCAGCCATAAGAAGAAAACAAATCCTATCATTGGCAATAACTTGGATGGAGCTAGAGGGTATTTTGCTCAGTCAAATAGGCCAGTCGGAGAAATACATGTACCATATGATTTAACTCATGTGTGGAGTACGATAACAAAGAAAAACTGAAGGAAGAAACAGCAGCATATACACAGTACCCGAGAGTGGACTGAGAGTTACCAAAGAGAAAGGGACTGGGTAGTGTTTGTGGGAAGGGATTGATAAGGGCGGGGAAAAAGAATGGGGGCATTAGGATTAGCATGAATAATGTGTAGGGTGAAGGGTCATTGGGAGGGCTATACAACACAGAGAAGACAAGTAGTGATTCTAGAGCATCTTACGACACGCTGACGGACAGAGACTGAAACTGGGATTTGGCGAGGACTTGGTGAAGGGGTTAGACTAGTTAACATATTGTTCTGCATGTGATTGTATATTAATGAGAACAAAAAAAATTTCAAAGTGCAGTAAGAGCACAGCTCTCAAATATCAGAATAAAAGTACAGGCTTTCACTGCTCCAATCAAAAGACACAGGGTTAGAAGAACTGATGAAAACTCAAGATCACCTAAGTGCTCCCTTACTGGAGACTCACTTGTGATCCAAGGACACAGACAAACTACAAGCTGAAGGGGCGGGGACAGGTACAATATACAAGTGAATCTTTGAAACAAAGAAACAAATGGATTCTGTTTGAGACCCCAGAGACAGTCACTAGAAAATAGTCCTACCTAGCCACCGTGAATTCCTTTTGTTTGGTATCAGCAGTGCCCAGGTATAGATTTAGTGGTACTGCAATGTCCTTCTCATTTTTCTCACATCAACAAATGAATTGCTGTAATACTATGCGTCTGGGCTTTTGAAATCACTGGTTTTTATGATATCCACGATTGTAAAGAAGTAATAACCACATAAAGAGGGAAGTTTGGACACTCAACCAAACACGTCTCTCCACAACACACACTTTGCTCCCAAATGCTCCTGTCTAGAAATAGGTGTTCCTTTTTATTTGTCCCTCCTCCTATCAGTGGTGAACATGCCAATGTCCCTCAAACATGGTGGTGAGTAAAGCACCAAGTATACTTTTCTGTCTACAACAGGCCCAGAGGAAGTATAATTGGGGTCTTCAGTGAGGACTTAGTCAATGAATGTGGCTAAATACAGTTAGCAAGCGAGAAGGAGGTTTAAGAGGACAGAGGACAGAGATACGGGTTCAAGTCCCTGCACCACCATTTACTGGTTTTGTAAGCACACGCGGCTGATTCGATCTGCAATTGTCTCAGTGAACCCAGTGCTCTCCCTACGGCCTAGTGACCTTGCAATGCTTTTGAAAGCATAATGTAGGGAAGTGACATAGTTGATGTAGTTAACTGTTCTGTACATAAGGATAGATGGACAGACAGAAAGAAGATTGTTTCATAGATAGACAGATAGATAGATGACAGATGATCAATAGATTACACACATGATAGAAGACAGGAAGCTAGATAGATGGATAGATAAATAGAGAGGACAGAGAGATAGAAAGAAGGATATATAGAAAGATAGATAGATATACAGACAGACAGAGTGATAGATAGATACAGATACATATCGATTGACACAAAGCTGTTGCTCATAACCAGGAGATGAATTGTGAAATCACATAGCTAAACTACAAACAAAAAGGAAGAATGAAATCCAGTTTACAAAGTGCAGTAAGCAGCCATAAGAAGAAAACAAATCCTACCATTTGCAATGACGTGGATGGAGCTAGACAGTAGTATGTTCAGAAAAATAGGTCAGTCGGAGAAAGACAATATTAAATGATATCACTCATGTGTGGAGTATAACAACAAAGAGAAACTGAAGGAAAAAAACAGCAGGATACTCACAGAACCCGAGAGTTGACTAAAAGTTGCCAAAGGGAAAAGGACTGCACAGGGTGGTTCTGAAGGGAGGGATAAGTGTGGGGAGAAAGATTGGGGGCATTAGGATTACCATGTATATTGCGTGGGGTCGCGCGGGACATGGGGAGTGCTGTACAACACAGAGAAGACTAGTAGAGGTTATTTAGCATCTTACTACTCCATGATTGACAGCGACTGTATCGGTGTATTTGAAGGGGTACATGCTGAAGGGGTTTAAGGCATCCAACTATGCTGATGGACAGCGACTTTAAGAGGTTTTTGCTGGTGGACTTGGATAAGGGGGAGCATAGTAAACATAATGTTCTTCACGTGATTGTAGATTAATGATAACAAAAAAAAATTTTTAAGTGCAATAAGGGCACAGCACTGAATCATCAGAATAAAAGGTCAGGCTCTGAGTACTGCAAACAAAAGACACAGGGTTAAAAGAACGGATGAAAACTCAAGAAACCTTCGTGCTTCCTTACAGGAGACTCACTTGAGATCCAAGGACAAAGACAAACTACAAGCTGAAGGTGTGGGGACAGGTACCCAACACGAGTGAAACTGAAAAACAAACAATCAAACAAATGGATTCTGTTTGAGCCCCCAGAGACAGTCAGTAGAAAATAGCACTATCTGGCCACCGTGAATTCTTTTTGTTTGTTTTCAGCAAGGCCCAGCCATAGATTTAGTGGTGGAGCAACGTCCTTCTCATTTTCTCTCACCTCAACAACTGGGTTGCTGAAATAATAAGAATCTGGGCCTTTGAAATCTGTGGGTTTTATGATCTTCACGAATGTGAAGTAATAACCACCTAAAGAGGGAAGTTTGGACACTCAAATAAATATGTCACTCCACAATACACTCTTAGCGCCCAACTGCTCCTGTCTAGAAATTGGTGTTCCTTTTTATTTGACCCTCCATCCTATCAGTGGTGTTCACATAGATGTCCTTCAAACATGGTGGTGAGCAAAGCAACAATTTTACGTTTCTGTCGTCCACAGCCCCAGAGGAAGGATACTTGTGGTCTTCAGGGAGCACTTAGTGAATGAATGTGGCTATATACAGACAGGAAGTGAGAAGGAGATGAAAGAGGACAGAGGATAGAGACACGGGTTCAAGTCCCAGCACAACCATTTCCTGGTTTTGTAGGTACACTCGGCCGACACGACCTGCAAGTGTCTCGGTGAACCCAGTGCTCTCCCTACAGCCTAGTTACCTTGCAGGATTTTTGGAAGCATAATGTTGGAAAGTGACATAGGATATGTGGTTACCTGTTCTGTACACAAGGACAGATGGGCAGACAGAAAGATGATTGATTGATTGATTGATTGATTGATTGATAGACAGACAGATAGAAAGATATAGGTTCATATCGATTAACACAAAGCTATTGCTCATAACCATGAGAGCAAAGGTTGAAGCACATAGCAAACTACAAACGAAAAAGAAGAATAAAATCCAGTTTAAAAAGTGCAGGAAGCAGCCATAAGAAGAAAACAAATCCTATCATTGGCAATAACTTGGATGGAGCTAGAGGGTATTTTGCTCAGTCAAATAGGCCAGTCGGAGAAATACATGTACCATATGATTTAACTCATGTGTGGAGTACGATAACAAAGAAAAACTGAAGGAAGAAACAGCAGCATATACACAGTACCCGAGAGTGGACTGAGAGTTACCAAAGAGAAAGGGACTGGGTAGTGTTTGTGGGAAGGGATTGATAAGGGCGGGGAAAAAGAATGGGGGCATTAGGATTAGCATGAATAATGTGTAGGGTGAAGGGTCATTGGGAGGGCTATACAACACAGAGAAGACAAGTAGTGATTCTAGAGCATCTTACGACACGCTGACGGACAGAGACTGAAACTGGGATTTGGCGAGGACTTGGTGAAGGGGTTAGACTAGTTAACATATTGTTCTGCATGTGATTGTATATTAATGAGAACAAAAAAAATTTCAAAGTGCAGTAAGAGCCTAGCTCTCAAATATCAATATAAAAGTACAGGCTTTCACTGCTCCAATCAAAAGACACAGGGTTAGAAGAACTGATGAAAACTCAAGATCACCTAAGTGCTCCCTAACTGGAGACTCACTTGTGATCCAAGGACACAGACAAACTACAAGCTGAAGGGGCGGGGACAGGTACCCTATACAAGTGAATCTTTGAAACAAAGAAACAAATGGATTCTGTTTGAGACCCCAGAGACAGTCACTAGAAAATAGTCCTACCTAGCCACCGTGAATTCCTTTTGTTTGATATCAGCAGTGCCCAGGTATAGATTTAGTGGTACTGCAATGTCCTTCTCATTTTTCTCACATCAACAAATGAATTGCTGTAATACTATGCGTCTGGGCTTTTGAAATCACTGGGTTTTATGATATCCACGATTGTAAAGAAGAAATAACCACATAAAGAGGGAAGTTTGGACACTCAACCAAACACGTCTCTCCACAACACACACTTTGCTCCCAAATGCTCCTGTCTAGAAATAGGTGTTCCTTTTTATTTGTCCCTCCTCCTTTCAGTGGTGAACATGCCAATGTCCCTCAAACATGGTGGTGAGGAAAGCACCAAGTACACTTTCCTGACTACAACAGGCCCAGAGGAAGTATAATTGGGGTCTTCAGTGAGGACTTAGTCAATGAATGTGGCTAAATACAGTTAGCAAGCGAGAAGGAGGTTTAAGAGGACAGAGGACAGAGATACGGGTTCAAGTCCCTGCACCACCATTTACTGGTTTTGTAAGCACACGCGGCTGATTCGATCTGCAATTGTCTCAGTGAGCCCAGTGCTCTCCCTACTGCCTAGTGACCTTGCAATGTTTTTGAAAGCATAATGTAGGAAAGTGACATAGTTGATGTAGTTAACGGTTCTGTACATAAGCATAGATGGACAGACAGATAGAAGATTGTATCATAGATAGACAGATAGATAGATGACAGATGATCGATAGATTATACACATGATAGAAGACAGGAAGCTAGATAGATGGATAGATAAATAGAGAGTATAGAGAGATAGAAAGAAGGATATATAGAAAGATAGATAGATATACAGACAGACAGAGCGATAGATAGATACAGATACATATCGATTGACACAAAGCTGTTGCTCATAACCAGGAGATGAATGGTGAAATCACATAGCTAAACAACAAACAAAAAGGAAGAATGAAATCCAGTTTACAAAGTGCAGTAAGCAGCCATAAGAAGAAAACAAATCCTACCATTTGCAATGACGTGGATGGAGCTAGACAGTAGTATGTTCAGAAAAATAGGTCAGGCGGAGAAAGACAATATCAAATGATATCACTCATGTGTGGAGTATAACAACAAAGAGAAATTGAAGGAAAAAAACAGCAGGATACTCACAGAACCCGAGAGTTGACTAAAAGTTGCCAAAGGGAAAAGGACTGCACAGGGTGGTTCTGAAGGGAGGGATAAGTGTGGGGAGAAAGATTGGGGGCATTAGGATTACCATGTATATTGCGTGGGGTCGCGCGGGACATGGGGAGTACTGTACAACACAGAGAAGACTAGTAGAGGTTATTTAGCATCTTACTACTCCATGATTGACAGCGACTGTATCGATGTCTTTGAAGGGGTACATGCTGAAGGGGTTTAAAGCATCCAACTATGCTGATGGACAGTGACTTTAAGAGGTTTTTGCTGGTGGACTTGGATAAGGGGGAACATAGTAAACATTATGTTCTTCACGTGATTGTAGATTAATGATAACAAAAAAAATTTTTACGTGCAATAAGGGCACAGCACTAAATCATCAGAATAAAAGGTCAGGCTCTGAGTGCTGCAAACAAAAGACACAGGGTTAAAAGAACGGATGAAAACTCAAGAAACCTACGTGCTTCCTTACAGGAGACTCACTTGAGATCCAAGGACAAAGACCAACTACAAGCTGAAGGTGTGGGGACAAGTACCCTACACGAGTGAAACTGAAAAACAAACAATCAAACAAATGGATTCTGTTTGAGCCCCCAGAGACAGTCAGTAGAAAATAGCACTATCTGGCCATCGTGAATTCTTTTTGTTTGTTTTCAGCAAGGCCCAGCCATAGATTTAGTGGTGGAGCAACGTCCTTCTCATTTTCTCTCACCTCAACAACTGGGTTGCTGAAATAATAAGAATCTGGGCCTTTGAAATATGTGGGTTTTATGAACATCACGAATGTGAAGTAATAACCACCTAAAGAGGGAAGTTTGGACACTCAAATAAATATGCCACTCCACAATACACTCTTAGCTCCCAACTGCTCCTGTCTAGAAATTGGTGTTCCTTTTTTATTTGACACTCCATCCTATCAGTGGTGTTCACATAGATGTCCTTCAAACATGGTGGTGAGCAAAGCAACAATTTTACGTTTCTGTCGTCCACAGGCCCAGAGGAAGGATATTTGTGGTCTTCAGGGAGCACTTAGCGAATGAATGTGGCTATATACAGACAGGAAGTGAGAAGGATATGAAAGAGGACAGAGGATAGAGACACGGGTTCAAGTCCCTGCACAACCATTTCCTGGTTTTGTAGGTACACTCGGCCGACACGACCTGCAAGAGTCTCGGTGAACCCAGTGCTCTCCCTACAGCCTAGTTACCTTGCAGGATTTTTGGAAGCATAATGTAGGAAAGTGACATAGGATATGTGGTTACCTGTTCTGTACACAAGGACAGATGGGCAGACAGAAAGATGATTGATTGATTTATTGATTGATTGATTGATAGACAGACAGATAGATAGATATAGGTTCATATCGATTAACACAAAGCTATTGCTCATAACCATGAGAGCAATGGTTGAAGTACATAGCAAACTACAAACGAAAAAGAAGAATAAAATCCAGTATAAAAAGTGCAGGAAGCAGCCATAAGAAGAAAACAAATCCTATCATTGGCAATAACTTGGATGGAGCTAGAGGGTATTATGCTCAGTCATATAGGCCAGTCGGAAAAGTACATGTACCAAATGATTTAACTCATGTGTGGAGTAGGATAACAAAGAAAAACTGAAGGAAGAAACAGCAGCATATACACAGTACCCGAGCGTGGACTAAGAGTTACCAAAGAGAAAGGGACTGGGTAGTGTTTGTGGGAAGGGATTGATAAGGGCGGGGAAAAAGAATGGGGGCATTAGGATTAGCATGAATAATGTGTAGGGTGAAGGGTCATTGGGAGGGCTATACAACACAGAGAAGACAAGTAGTGATTCTAGAGCATCTTACGACACGCTGACGGACAGCGACTGAAACTGGGATTTGGCGAGGACTTGGTGAAGGGGTTAGACTAGTTAACATATTGTTCTGCATGTGATTGTATATTAATGAGAACAAAAAAAATTTCAAAGTGCAGTAAGAGCCGAGCTATCAAATATCAGAATAAAAGTACAGGCTTTCACTGCTCCAATCAAAAGACACAGGGTTAGAAGAACTGATGAAAACTCAAGATCACCTAAGTGCTCCCTTACTGGAGACTCACTTGTGATCCAAGGACACAGACAAACTACAAGCTGAAGGGGCGGGGACAGGTACCCTATACAAGTGAATCTTTGAAACAAAGAATCAAATGGATTCTGTTTGAGACCCCAGAGACAGTCACTAGAAAATAGTCCTACCTAGCCACCGTGAATTCCTTTTGTTTGGTGTCAGCAGTGCCCAGGTATAGATTTAGTGGTACTGCAATGTCCTTCTCATTTTTCTCACATCAACAAATGAATTGCTGTAATAATATGAGTCTGGGCTTTTGAAATCACTGGGTTTTATGATATACACGACTGTAAACAAGTAATAACCACATAAAGAGGGAAGTTTGGACACTCAACCAAACACGTCTCTCCACAACACACACTTTGCTCCCAAAAGCTCCTGTCTAGAAACAGGTGTTCCTTTTTATTTGTCCCTCATCCGATCAGTGGTGAACATGCCAATGTCCCTCAAACATGGTGGTGAGTAAAGCACCAAGTATACTTTTATGTCTACAACAGGCCAAGAGGAAGTATAATTGGGGTCTTCAGTGAGGACTTAGTCAATGAATGTGGCTAAATACAGTTAGCAAGCGAGAAGGAGGTTTAAGAGGACAGAGGACAGAGATACGGGTTCAAGTCCCTGCACCGCCATTTACTGGTTTTGTAAGCACACGCGGCTGATTCGTTCTGCAATTGTCTCAGTGAACCCAGTGCTCTCACTACTTCCTAGTGACCTTGCAATGTTTTTGAAAGCATAATGTAGGGAAGTGACATAGTTGATGTAGTTAACTGTTCTGTACATAAGGATAGATGGACAGACAGAAAGAAGATTGTTTCATAGATAGACAGATAGATAGATGACAGATGATCGATAGATTATACACATGATAGAAGACAGGAAGCTAGATAGATGGATAGATAAATAGAGAGGACAGAGAGATAGAAAGAAGGATATATAGAAAAATAGATAGATATACAGACAGCCAGAGCGATAGATAGATACAGATACATATCGATTGACACAAAGCCGTTGCTCATAACCAGGAGATGAATTGTGAAATCACATAGCTCAACTACAAACAAAAAGGAAGAATGAAATCCAGTTTACAAAGTGCAGTAAGCAGCCATAAGAAGAAAACAAATCCTACCATTTGCAATGACGTGGATGGAGCTACACAGTAGTATGTTCAGAAAAATAGGTCAGGCGGAGAAAGACAATATTAAATGATATCACTCATGTGTGGAGTATAACAACAAAGAGAAACTGAAGGAAAAAAACAGCAGGATACTCACAGAACCCGAGAGTTGACTAAAAGTTGCCAAAGGGAAAAGGACTGCACAGGGTGGTTCTGAAGGGAGGGATAAGTGTGGGGAGAAAGATTGGGGGCATTAGGATTACATTGTATATTGCGTGGGGTCGCGTGGGACATGGGGAGTGCTGTACAACACAGAGAAGACTAGTAGAGGTTATTTAGCATCTTACTACTCCATGATTGACAGCGACTGTATCGGTGTCTTTGAAGGGGTACATGCTGAAGGGGTTTAAAGCATCCAACTACACTGATGGACAGCGACTTTAAGAGGTTTTTGCTGGTGGACTTGGATAAGGGGGAGCATAGTAAACATAATGTTCTTCACGTGATTGTAGATTAATGATAACAAAAAAAAATTTTTAAGTGCAATAAGGGCACAGCAATGAATCATCAGAATAAAAGGTCAGGCTCTGAGTGCTGCAAACAAAAGACACAGGGTTAAAAGAACGGATGAAAACTCAAGAAACCTACGTGCTTCCTTACAGGAGACTCACTTGAGATCCAAGGACAAAGACAAAATACAAGCTGAAGGTGTGGGGACAAGTACCCTACACGAGTGAAACTGAAAAACAAACAATCAAACAAATGGATTCTGTTTGAGCCCCCAGAGACAGTCAGTAGAAAATAGCACTATCTGGCCACCGTGAATTCTTTTTGTTTGTTTTCAGCAAGGCCCAGCCATAGATTTAGTGGTGGAGCAACGTCCTTCTCATTTTCTCTCACCTCAACAACTGGGTTGCTGAAATGATAAGAATCTGGGCATTTGAAATCTGTGGGTTTTATGATCTTCACGAATGTGAAGTAATAACCACCTAAAGAGGGAAGTTTGGACACTCAAATAAATAGGTTACTCCACAATAAACTCTTAGATCCCAACTGCTCCTGTCTAGAAATTGGTGTTCCTTTTTATTTGACCCTCCATCCTATCAGTGGTGTTCACATAGATGTCCTTCAAACATGGTGGTGAGCAAAGCAACAATTTTACGTTTCTGTCGTCCACTGGCCCAGAGGAAAGATACTTGTGGTCTTCAGGGAGCACTTAGTGAATGAATGTGGCTATATACAGACAGGAAGTGAGAAGGAGATGAAAGAGGACAGAGGATAGAGACACGGGTTCAAGTCCCTGCACATCCATTTCCTGGTTTTGTAGGTACACTCGGCCGACACGACCTGCAAGTGCCTCGGTGAACCCAGTGCTCTCCCTACAGCCTAGTTACCTTGCAGGATTTTTGGAAGCATAATGTAGGAAAGTGACATAGGATATGTGGTTACCTGTTCTGTACACAAGGACAGATGGGCAGACAGAAAGATGATTGATTGATTGATTGATTGATATACAGACAGATAGAAAGATATAGGTTCATATCGATTAACACAAAGTTATTGCTTATAACCATGAGAGCAAAGGTTGAAGCACATAGCAAACTACAAACGAAAAAGAAGAATAAATTCCAGTTTAAAAAGTGCAGTAAGCAGCCATAAGAAGAAAACAAATCCCATCATTGGCAATAACTTGGATGGAGCTAGAGGGTATTGTGCTCAGTCAAATAGGCCAGTCGGAGAGATACATGTACCAAATGATTTAACTCATGTGTGGAGTAGGATAACAAAGAAAAACTGAAGGAAGAAACAGCAGCATATACACAGTACCCGAGAGTGGACTAAGAGTTACCAAAGAGAAAGGGACTGGGTAGTGTTTGTGGGAAGGGATTGATAAGGGCGGGGAAAAAGAATGGGGGCATTAGGATTAGCATGAATAATGTGTAGGGTGAAGGGTCATTGGGAGGGCTATACAACACAGAGAAGACAAGTAGTGATTCTAGAGCATCTTACGACACGCTGACGGACAGCGACTGAAACTGGGATTTGGCGAGGACTTGGTGAAGGGGTTAGACTAGTTAACATATTGTTCTGCACGTGATTGTATATTAATGAGAACAAAAAGAATTTCAAACTGCAGTAAGAGCCGAGCTCTCAAATATCAGAATAAAAGTACAGGCTTTCACTGCTCCAATCAAAAGACACAGGGTTAGAAGAACTGATGAAAACTCAAGATCACAAAAGTGCTCCCTTACTGGAGACTCACTTGTGATCCAAGGACACAGACAAACTACAAGCTGAAGGGGCGGGGACAGGTACCCTATACAAGTGAATCTTTGAAACAAAGAAACAAATGGATTCTGTTTGAGACCCCAGAGACAGTCACTAGAAAATAGTCCTACCTAGCCACCGTGAATTCCTTTTGTTTGGTGTCAGCAGTGCCCAGGTATAGATTTAGTGGTACTGCAATGTCCTTCTCATTTTTCTCACATCAACAAATGAATTGCTGTAATAATATGAGTCTGGGCTTTTGAAATCACTGGGTTTTATGATATACACGACTGTAAACAAGTAATAACCACATAAAGAGGGAAGTTTGGACACTCAACCAAACACGTCTCTCCACAACACACACTTTGCTCCCAAAAGCTCCTGTCTAGAAACAGGTGTTCCTTTTTATTTGTCCCTCCTCCGATCAGTGGTGAACATGCCAATGTCCCTCAAACATGGTGGTGAGTAAAGCACCAAGTATACTTTTCTGTCTACAACAGCCCCAGAAGAAGTATAATTGGGGTCTTCAGTGAGGACTTAGTCAATGAATGTGGCTAAATACAGTTAGCAAGCGAGAAGGAGGTTTAAGAGGACAGAGGACAGAGATACGGGTTCAAGTCCCTGCACCACCATTTACTGGTTTTGTAAGCACACGCGGCTGATTCGATCTGCAATTGTCTCAGTGAGCCCAGTGCTCTCCCTACGGCCTAGTGACCTTGCAATGTTTTTGAAAGCGTAATGTAGGGAAGTGACATAGTTGATGTAGTTAACTGTTCTGTACATAAGGATAGATGGACAGACAAAAAGAAGATTGTTTCATAGATAGACAGATAGATGACAGATGATCGATAGATTATACACATGATAGAAGACAGGAAGCTAGATAGATGGATAGATAAATAGAGAGGATAGAGAGATAGAAAGAAGGACATATAGAAAGATAGATAGATATACAGACAGACAGAGCGATAGATAGATACAGATACATATCGATTGACACAAAGCTGTTGCTCATAACCAGGAGATGAATGGTGAAATCACATAGCTAAACTACAAACAAAAAGGAAGAATGAAATCCAGTTTACAAAGTGCAGTAAGCAGCCATAAGAAGAAAACAAATCCTACCATTTGCAATGACGTGGATGGAGCTAGACAGTAGTATGTTCAGAAAAATAGGTCCGGCGGAGAAAGACAATATCAAATGATATCTCTCATGTGTTGAGTATAACAACAAAGAGAAACTGAAGGAAAAAAACAGCAGGATACTCACAGTACCCGAGAGTTGACTAAAAGTTTCCAAAGGGAAAAGGACTGCACAGGGTGGTTCTGAAGGGAGGGATAGGTGTGGGGAGAAAGATTGGGGTCATTAGGATTACCATGTATATTGCGTGGGGTCGCGCGGGACATGGGGAGTGCTGTACAACACAGAGAAGACTAGTAGAGGTTATATAGCATCTTACTACTCCATGATTGACAGCGACTGTATCGGTGTCTTTGAAGGGGTACATGCTGAAGGGGTTTAAAGCATCCAACTATGCTGATGGACAGCGAATTTAAGAGGTTTTTGCTGGTGGACTTGGATAAGGGGGAGCATAGTAAACATAATGTTCTTCACGTGATTGTAGATTAATGATATCAAAAAAAATTTTTTAAGTGCAATAAGGGCACAGCACTGAATCATCAGAATAAGAGGTCAGGCTTTGAGTGCTGCAAACAAAAGACACAGGGTTAAAAGAACGAATGAAAACTCAAGAAACCTACGTGTTTCCTTACAGGAGACTCACTTGAGATCCAAGGACACAGACAAACTACAAGTAGAAGGTGTGGGGACAAGTACCCTACACGAGTGAAACTGAAAAACAAACAATCAAACAAATGGATTCTGTTTGAGCCCCCAGAGACAGTCAGTAGAAAATAGCACTATCTGGCCACCGTGAATTCTTTTTGTTTGTTTTCAGCAAGGCCCAGCCATTGATTTAGTGGTGGAACAACGTCCTTCTCATTTTCTCTCACCTCAACAACTGAGTTGCTGAAATAATAAGAATCTGGGCCTTTGAAATCTGTGGGTTTTATGATCTTCACGAATTTGAAGTAATAACCACCTAAAGAGGGAAGTTTGGACACTCAAATAAACATGTCACTCCACAATACACTCTTAGCTCCCAACTGCTCCTGTCTAGAAATTGGTGTTCCTTTTTATTTGACCCTCCATCCTATCAGTGGTGTTCACATAGATGTCCTTCAAACATGGTGGTGAGCAAAGCAACAATTTTGCATTTCTGTCGTCCACAGGCCCAGAGGAAGGATACTTGTGGTCTTCAGGGAGCACTTAGTGAATGAATGTGGCTATATACAGACAGGAAGTGAGAAGGAGATGAAAGAGGACAGAGGATAGAGACTCGGGTTCAAGTCCCTGCACAACCATTTCCTGGTTTTGTAGGTACACTCGGCCGACCCGACCTGCAAGTGTCTCGGTGAACCCAGTGCTCTCCCTACAGCCTAGTTACCTTGCAGGATTTTTGGAAGCATAATGTAGGAAAGTGACATAGGATATGTGGTTACCTGTTCTGTACACAAGGACAGATGGGCAGACAGAAAGATGATTGATTGATTGATTGATTGATTGATAGACAGACAGATAGATAGATATAGGTTCATATCGATTAACACAAAGCTATTGCTTATAACCATGAGAGCAATGGTTGAAGCACATAGCAAACTTCAAACGAAAAAGAAGAATAAAATCCAGTTTAAAAAGTGCAGTAAGCAGCCATAAGAAGATAACAAATCCTATCATTGGCAATAACTTGGATGGAGCTAGAGGGTATTTTGCTCAGTCAAATAGGCCAGTCGGAGAAATACATGTACCAAATGATTTAACTCATGTGTGGAGTAGGATAACAAAGAAAAACTGAAGGAAGAAACAGCAGCATATACACAGTACCCGAGAGTGGACTAAGAGTTACCAAAGAGAAAGGGACTGGGTAGTGTTTGTGGGAAGGGATTGATAAGGGCGGGGAAAAAGAATGGGGGCATTAGGATTAGCATGAATAATGTGTAGGGTGAAGGGTCATTGGGAGGGCTATACAACACAGAGAAGACAAGTAGTGATTCTAGAGCATCTTACGACACGCTGACGGACAGCGACTGAAACTGGGATTTGGCGAGGACTTGGTGAAGGGGTTAGACTAGTTAACATATTGTTCTGCATGTGATTGTATATTAATGAGAACAAAAAAAATTTCAAAGTGCAGTAAGAGCCTAGCTATCAAATATCAGAATAAAAGTACAGGCTTTCACTGCTCCAATCAAAAGACACAGGGTTAGAAGAACTGATGAAAACTCAAGATCACCTAAGTGCTCCCTTACTGGAGACTCACTTGTGATCCAAGGACACAGACAAACTACAAGCTGCAGGGGCGGGGACAGGTACCCTATACAAGTGAATCTTTGAAACAAAGAAACAAATGGATTCTGTTTGAGACCCCAGCGACAGTCACTAGAAAATAGTCCTACCTAGCCACCGTGAATTCCTTTTGTTTGGTATCAGCAGTGCCCAGGTATAGATTTAGTGGTACTGCAATGTCCTTCTCATTTTTCTCACATCAACAAATGAATTGCTGTAATAATATGCGTCTGGGCTTTTGAAATCACTGGGTTTTATGATATCCACGATTGTAAACAAGTAATAACCACATAAAGAGGGAAGTTTGGACACTCAACCAAACACGTCTCTCCACAACACACATTTTGCTCCCAAAAGCTCCTGTCTAGAAACAGGTGTTCCTTTTTATTTGTCCCTCCTCCGATCAGTGGTGAACATGCCAATGTCCCTCAAACATGGTGGTGAGTAAAGCACCAAGTATACTTTTATGTCTACAACAGGCCCAGAGGAAGTATAATTGGGGTCTTCAGTGAGGACTTAGTCAATGAATGTGGCTAAATACAGTTAGCAAGCGAGAAGGAGGTTTAAGAGGACAGAGGACAGAGATACGGGTTGAAGTCCCTGCACCACCATTTACTGGTTTTGTAAGCACACGCGGCTGATTCGATCTGCAATTGTCTCAGTGAGCCCAGTGCTCTCCCTACGGCCTAGTGACCTTGCAATGTTTTTGAAAGCATAATGTAGGGAAGTGACATAGTTGATGTAGTTAACTGTTCTGTACATAAGGATAGATGGACAGACAGAAAGAAGATTGTTTCATAGATAGACAGATAGATGACAGATGATCGATAGATTATACACATGATAGAAGACAGGAAGCTAGATAGATGGATAGAATAATAGAGAGGATAGAGAGATAGAAAGAAGGATATATAGAAAGATAGATAGATATACAGACAGACAGAGCGATAGATAGATACAGATACATATCGATTGACACAAAGCTGTTGCTCATAACCAGGAGTTGTATGGTGAAATCACATAGCTAAACTACAAACAAAAAGGAAGAATGAAATCCAGTTTACAAAGTGCAGTAAGCAGCCATAAGAAGAAAACAAATCCTACCATTTGCAATGACGTGGATGGAGCTAGACAGTAGTATGTTCAGAAAAATAGGTCAGGCGGAGAAAGACAATATCAAATGATATCACTCATGTGTGGAGTATAACAACAAAGAGAAACTGAAGGAAAAAAACAGCAGGATACTCACAGAACCCGAGAGTTGACTAAAAGTTGCCAAAGGGAAAAGGACTGCACAGGGTGGTTCTGAAGGGAGGGATAAGTGTGGGGAGAAAGATTGGGGGCATTAGGATTACCATGTATATTGCGTGGGGTCGCGCGGGACATGGGGAGTGCTGTACAACACAGAGAAGACTAGTAGAGGTTATATAGCATCTTACTACTCCATGATTGACAGCGACTGTATCAGTGTCTTTGAAGGGGTACATGCTGAAGGGGTTTAAAGCATCCAACTATGCTGATGGACAGCGAATTTAAGAGGTTTTTGCTGGTGGACTTGGACAAGGGGGAGCATAGTAAACATAATGTTCTTCACGTGATTGTAGATTAATGATAACAAAAAAAATTTTTTAAGTGCAATAAGGGCACAGCACTGAATCATCAGAATAAAAGGTCAGGCTCTGAGTGCTGCAAACAAAAGACACAGGGTTAAAAGAACGGATGAAAACTCAAGAAACCTACGTGCTTCCTTACAGGAGACTCACTTGAGATCCAAGGACACAGACAAACTACAAGCTGAAGGTGTGGGGACAAGTACCCTACACGAGTGAAACTGAAAAACAAACAATCAAACAAATGGATTCTGTTTGAGCACCCAGAGACAGTCAGTAGAAAATAGCACTATCTGGCCACCGTGAATTCTTTTTGTTTGTTTTCAGCAAGGCCCAGCCATTGATTTAGTGGTGGAACAACGTCCTTCTCATTTTCTCTCACCTCAACAACTGAGTTGCTGAAATAATAAGAATCTGGGCCTTTGAAATCTGTGGGTTTTATGATCTTCACAAATTTGAAGTAATAACCACCTAAAGAGGGAAGTTTGGACACTCAAATAAACATGTCACTCCACAATACACTCTTAGCTCCCAACTGCTCCTGTCTAGAAATTGGTGTTCCTTTTTATTTGACCCTCCATCCTATCAGTGGTGTTCACATAGATGTCCTTCAAACATGGTGGTGAGCAAAGCAACAATTTTGCATTTCTGTCGTCCACAGGCCCAGAGGAAGGATACTTGTGGTCTTCAGGGAGCACTTAGTGAATGAATGTGGCTATATACAGACAGGAAGTGAGAAGGAGATGAAAGAGGACAGAGGATAGAGACTCGGGTTCAAGTCCCTGCACAACCATTTCCTGGTTTTGTAGGTACACTCGGCCGACACGACCTGCAAGTGTCTCGGTGAACCCAGTGCTCTCCCTACAGCCTAGTTACCTTGCAGGATTTTTGGAAGCATAATGTAGGAAAGTGACATAGGATATGTGGTTACCTGTTCTGTACACAAGGACAGATGGGCAGACAGAAAGATGATTGATTGGTTGATTGATTGATTGATAGACAGACAGATAGATAGATATAGGTTCATATCGATTAACACAAAGCTATTGCTTATAACCATGAGAGCAATGGTTGAAGCACATAGCAAACTTCAAACGAAAAAGAAGAATAAAATCCAGTTTAAAAAGTGCAGTAAGCAGCCATAAGAAGAAAACAAATCCTATCATTGGCAATAACTTGGATGGAGCTAGAGGGTACTTTGCTCAGTCAAATAGGCCAGTCGGAGAAATACATGTACCAAATGATTTAACTCATGTGTGGAGTAGGATAACAAAGAAAAACTGAAGGAAGAAACAGCAGCATATACACAGTACCCGAGAGTGGACTAAGAGTTACCAAAGAGAAAGGGACTGGGTAGTGTTTGTGGGAAGGGATTGATAAGGGCGGGGAAAAAGAATGGGGGCATTAGGATTAGCATGAATAATGTGTAGGGTGAAGGGTCATTGGGAGGGCTATACAACACAGAGAAGACAAGTAGTGATTCTAGAGCATCTTACGACACGCTGACGGACAGCGACTGAAACTGGGATTTGGCGAGGACTTGGTGAAGGGGTTAGACTAGTTAACATATTGTTCTGCATGTGATTGTATATTAATGAGAACAAAAAAAATTTCAAAGTGCAGTAAGAGCCTAGCTATCAAATATCAGAATAAAAGTACAGGCTTTCACTGCTCCAATCAAAAGACACAGGGTTAGAAGAACTGATGAAAACTCAAGATCACCTAAGTGCTCCCTTACTGGAGACTCACTTGTGATCCAAGGACACAGACAAACTACAAGCTGAAGGGGCGGGGACAGGTACCCTATACAAGTGAATCTTTGAAACAAAGAAACAACTGGATTCTGTTTGAGACCCCAGAGACAGTCACTAGAAAATAGTCCTACCTAGCCACCGTGAATTCCTTTTGTTTGGTATCAGCAGTGCCCAGGTATAGATTTAGTGGTACTGCAATGTCCTTCTCATTTTTCTCACATCAACAAATGAATTGCTGTAATAATATGCGTCTGGGCTTTTGAAATCACTGGGTTTTATGATATCCACGATTGTAAAGAAGTAATAACCACATAAAGAGGGAAGTTTGGACTCTCAAAAAAACACGTCTCTCCACAACACACACTTTGCTCCCAAATGCTCCTGTCTAGAAATAGGTGTTCCTTTTTATTTGTCCCTCCTCCTATCAGTGGTGAACATGCCAATGTCCCTCAAACATGGTGGTGAGTAAAGCACCAAGTATACTTTTCTGTCTACAACAGGCCCAGAGGAAGTATAATTGGGGTCTTCAGTGAGGACTTAGTCAATGAATGTGGCTAAATACAGTTAGCAAGCGAGAAGGAGGTTTAAGAGGACAGAGGACAGAGATACGGGTTCAAGTCCCTGCACCACCATTTACTGGTTTTGTAAGCACACGCGGCTGATTCGATCTGCAATTGTCTCAGTGAGACCAGTGCTCTCCCTACGGCCTAGTGACCTTGCAATGTTTTTGAAAGCGTAATGTAGGGAAGTGACATAGTTGATGTAGTTAACTGTTCTGTACATAAGGATAGATGGACAGACAGAAAGAAGATTGTTTCATAGATAGACAGATAGATGACAGATGATCGATAGATTATACACATGATAGAAGACAGGAAGCTAGATAGATGGATAGAATAATAGAGAGGATAGAGAGATAGAAAGAAGGATATATAGAAAGATAGATAGATATACAGACAGACAGAGCGGTAGATAGATACAGATACATATCGATTGACACAAAGCTGTTGCTCATAACCAGGAGATGTATGGTGAAATCACATAGCTAAACTACAAACAAAAAGGAAGAATGAAATCCAGTTTACAAAGTGCAGTAAGCAGCCATAAGAAGAAAACAAATCCTACCATTTGCAATGACGTGGATGGAGCTAGACAGTAGTATGTTCAGAAAAATAGGTCAGGCGGAGAAAGACAATATCAAATGATATCACTCATGTGTGGAGTATAACAACAAAGAGAAACTGAAGGAAAAAAACAGCAGGATACTCACAGAACCCGAGAGTTGACTAAAAGTTGCCAAAGGGAAAAGGACTGCACAGGGTGGTTCTGAAGGGAGGGATAAGTGTGGGGAGAAAGATTGGGGGCATTAGGATTACCATGTATATTGCGTGGGGTCGCGCGGGACATGGGGAGTGCTGTACAACACAGATAAGACTAGTCGAGGTTATATAGCATCTTACTACTCCATGATTGACAGCGACTGTATCGGTGTCTTTGAAGGGGTACATGCTGAAGGGGTTTAAAGCATCCAACTATGCTGATGGACAGCGAATTTAAGAGGTTTTTGCTGGTGGACTTGGATAAGGGGGAGCATAGTAAACATAATGTTCTTCACGTGATTGTAGATTAATGATATCAAAAAAAATTTTTTAAGTGCAATAAGGGCACAGCACTGAATCATCAGAATAAAAGGTCAGGCTCTGAGTGCTGCAAACAAAAGACACAGGGTTAAAAGAACGGATGAAAACTCAAGAAACCTACGTGTTTCCTTACAGGAGACTCACTTGAGATCCAAGGACACAGACAAACTACAAGCTGAAGGTGTGGGGACAAGTACCCTACACGAGTGAAACTGAAAAACAATCAAACAAATGGATTCTGTTTGAGCCCCCAGAGACAGTCAGTAGAAAATAGCACTATCTGGCCACCGTGAATTCTTTTTGTTTGTTTTCAGCAAGGCCCAGCCATTGATTTAGTGGTGGAACAACGTCCTTCTCATTTTCTCTCACCTCAACAACTGAGTTGCTGAAATAATAAGAATCTGGGCCTTTGAAATCTGTGGGTTTTATGATCTTCACGAATTTGAAGTAATAACCACCTAAAGAGGGAAGTTTGGACACTCAAATAAACATGTCACTCCACAATACACTCTTAGCTCCCAACTGCTCCTGTCTAGAAATTGGTGTTCCTTTTTATTTGACCCTCCATCCTATCAGTGGTGTTCACATAGATGTCCTTCAAACATGGTGGTGAGCAAAGCAACAATTTTGCATTTCTGTCGTCCACAGGCCCAGAGGAAGGATACTTGTGGTCTTCAGGGAGCACTTAGCGAATGAATGTGGCTATATACAGACAGGAAGTGAGAAGGAGATGAAAGAGGACAGAGGATAGAGACTCGGGTTCAAGTCCCTGCACAACCATTTCCTGGTTTTGTAGGTACACTCGGCCGACACGACCTGCAAGTGTCTCGGTGAACCCAGTGCTCTCCCTACAGCCTAGTTACCTTGCAGGATTTTTGGAAGCATAATGTAGGAAAGTGACATAGGATATGTGGTTACCTGTTCCGTACACAAGGACAGATGGACAGACAGAAAGATGATTGATTGATTGATTGATTGATTGATTGATTGATAGACAGACAGATAGATAGATATAGGTTCATATCGATTAACACAAAGCTATTGCTTATAACCATGAGAGCAATGGTTGAAGCACATAGCAAACTTCAGACGAAAAAGAAGAATAAAATCCAGTTTAAAAAGTGCAGTAAGCAGCCATAAGAAGAAAACAAATCCTATCATTGGCAATAACTTGGATGGAGCTAGAGGGTATTATGCTCAGTCAAATAGGCCAGTCGGAGAAATACATGTACCAAATGATTTAAATCATGTGTGGAGTAGGATAACAAAGAAAAACTGAAGGAAGAAACAGCAGCATATACACAGTACCCGAGAGTGGACTAAGAGTTACCAAAGAGAAAGGGACTGGGTAGTGTTTGTGGGAAGGGATTGATAAGGGCGGGGAAAAAGAATGGGGGCATTAGGATTAGCATGAATAATGTGTAGGGTGAAGGGTCATTGGGAGGGCTATACAACACAGAGAAGACAAGTAGTGATTCTAGAGCATCTTACGACACGCTGACGGACAGCGACTGAAACTGGGATTTGGCGAGGACTTGGTGAAGGGGTTAGACTAGTTAACATATTGTTCTGCATGTGATTGTATATTAATGAGAACAAAAAAAATTTCAAAGTGCAGTAAGAGCCTAGCTATCACATATCAGAATAAAAGTACAGGCTTTCACTGCTCCAATCAAAAGACACAGGGTTAGAAGAACTGATGAAAACTCAAGATCACCTAAGTGCTCCCTTACTGGAGACTCACTTGTGATCCAAGGACACAGACAAACTACAAGCTGAAGGGGCGGGGACAGGTACCCTATACAAGTGAATCTTTGAAACAAAGAAACAAATGGATTCTGTTTGAGACCCCAGAGACAGTCACTAGAAAATAGCCCTACCTAGCCACCGTGAATTCCTTTTGTTTGGTATCAGCAGTGCCCAGGTATAGATTTAGTGGTACTGCAATGTCCTTCTCATTTTTCTCACATCAACAAATGAATTGCTGTAATAATATGAGTCTGGGCTTTTGAAATCACTGGGTTTTATGATATACACGACTGTAAACAAGTAATAACCACATAAAGAGGGAAGTTTGGACACTCAACCAAACACGTCTCTCCACAACACACACTTTGCTCCCAAAAGCTCCTGTCTAGAAACAGGTGTTCCTTTTTATTTGTCCCTCCTCCGATCAGTGGTGAACATGCCAATGTCCCTCAAACATGGTGGTGAGTAAAGCACCATGTGTACTTTTATGTCTACAACAGGCCCAGAGGAAGTATAATTGGGGTCTTCAGTGAGGACTTAGTCAATGAATGTGGCTAAATACAGTTAGCAAGCGAGAAGGAGGTTTAAGAGGACAGAGGACAGAGATACGGGTTCAAGTCCCTGCACCACCATTTACTGGTTTTGTAAGCACACGCGGCTGATTCGATCTGCAATTGTCTCAGTGAGCCCAGTGCTCTCCCTACGGCCTAGTGACCTTGCAATGTTTTTGAAAGCATAATGTAGGGAAGTGACATAGTTGATGTAGTTAACTGTTCTGTACATAAGGATAGATGGACAGACAGAAAGAAGATTGTTTCATAGATAGACAGATAGATGACAGATGATCGATAGATTATACACATGATAGAAGACAGGAAGCTAGATAGATGGATAGATAAATAGAGAGGATAGAGAGATAGAAAGAAGGATATATAGAAAGATAGATAGATATACAGACAGACAGAGCGATAGATAGATACAGATACATATCGATTGACACAAAGCTGTTGCTCATAACCAGGAGATGAATGGTGAAATCACATAGCTAAACTACAAACAAAAAGGAAGAATGAAATCCAGTTTACAAAGTGCAGTAAGCAGCCATAAGAAGAAAACAAATCCTACCATTTGCAATGACGTGGATGGAGCTAGACAGTAGTATGTTCAGAAAAATAGGTCAGGCGGAGAAAGACAATATCAAATGATATCACTCATGTGTGGAGTATAACAACAAAGAGAAACTGAAGGAAAAAAACAGCAGGATACTCACAGAACCCGAGAGTTGACTAAAAGTTGCCAAAGGGAAAAGGACTGCACAGGGTGGTTCTGAAGGGAGGGATAAGTGTGGGGAGAAAGATTGGGGGCATTAGGATTACCATGTATATTGCGTGGGGTCGTGCGGGACATGGGGAGTGCTGTACAACACAGAGAAGACTAGTAGAGGTTATATAGCATCTTACTACTCCATGATTGACAGCGACTGTATCGGTGTCTTTGAAGGGGTACACGCTGTAGGGGTTTAAAGCATCCAACTATGCTGATGGACAGCGACTTTAAGAGGTTTTTGCTGGTGGACTTGGATAAGGGGGAGCATAGTAAACATAATGTTCTTCACGTGATTGTAGATTAATGATATCAAAAAAAATTTTTTAAGTGCAATAAGGGCACAGCACTGAATCATCAGAATAAAAGGTCAGGCTTTGAGTGCTGCAACAAAAGACACAGGGTTAAAAGAACGGATGAAAACTCAAGAAACCTACGTGTTTCCTTACAGGAGACTCACTTGAGATCCAAGGACACAGACAAACTACAAGCTGAAGGTGTGGGGACAAGTACCCTACACGAGTGAAACTGAAAAACAAACAATCAAACAAATGGATTCTGTTTGAGCCCCCAGAGACAGTCAGTAGAAAATAGCACTATCTGGCCACCGTGAATTCTTTTTGTTTGTTTTCAGCAAGGCCCAGCCATTGATTTAGTGGTGGAACAACGTCCTTCTCATTTTCTCTCACCTCAACAACTGAGTTGCTGAAATAATAAGAATCTGGGCCTTTGAAATCTGTGGGTTTTATGATCTTCACGAATTTGAAGTAATAACCACCTAAAGAGGGAAGTTTGGACACTCAAATAAACATGTCACTCCACAATACACTCTTAGCTCCCAACTGCTCCTGTCTAGAAATTGGTGTTCCTTTTTATTTGACCCTCCATCCTATCAGTGGTGTTCACATAGATGTCCTTCAAACATGGTGGTGAGCAAAGCAACAATTTTGCATTTCTGTCGTCCACAGGCCCAGAGGAAGGATACTTGTGGTCTTCAGGGAGCACTTAGTGAATGAATGTGGCTATATACAGACAGGAAGTGAGAAGGTGATGAAAGAGGACAGAGGATAGAGACTCGGGTTCAAGTCCCTGCACAACCATTTCCTGGTTTTGTAGGTACACTCGGCCGACACGACCTGCAAGTGTCTCGGTGAACCCAGTGCTCTCCCTACAGCCTAGTTACCTTGCAGGATTTTTGGAAGCATAATGTAGGAAAGTGACATAGGATATGTGGTTACCTGTTCTGTACACAAGGACAGATGGGCAGACAGAAAGATGATTGATTGATTGATTGATTGATTGATAGACAGACAGATAGATAGATATAGGTTCATATCGATTAACACAAAGCTATTGCTTATAACCATGAGAGCAATGGTTGAAGCACATAGCAAACTTCAAACGAAAAAGAAGAATAAAATCCAGTTTAAAAAGTGCAGTAAGCAGCCATAAGAAGAAAACAAATCCTATCATTGGCAATAACTTGGATGGAGCTAGAGGGTATTATGCTCAGTCAAATAGGCCAGTCGGAGAAATACATGTACCAAATGATTTAACTCATGTGTGGAGTAGGATAACAAAGAAAAACTGAAGGAAGAAACAGCAGCATATACACAGTACCCGAGAGTGGACTAAGAGTTACCAAAGAGAAAGGGACTGGGTAGTGTTTGTGGGAAGGGATTGATAAGGGCGGGGAAAAAGTATGGGGGCATTAGGATTAGCATGAATAATGTGTAGGGTGAAGGGTCATTGGGAGGGCTATACAACACAGAGAAGACAAGTAGTGATTCTAGAGCATCTTACGACACGCTGACGGACAGCGACTGAAACTGGGATTTGGCGAGGACTTGGTGAAGGGGTTAGACTAGTTAACATATTGTTCTGCATGTGATTGTATATTAATGAGAACAAAAAAAATTTCAAAGTGCAGTAAGAGCCTAGCTATCAAATATCAGAATAAAAGTACAGGCTTTCACTGCTCCAATCAAAAGACACAGGGTTAGAAGAACTGATGAAAACTCAAGATCACCTAAGTGCTCCCTTACTGGAGACTCACTTGTGATCCAAGGACACAGACAAACTACAAGCTGAAGGGGCGGGGACAGGTACCCTATACAAGTGAATCTTTGAAACAAAGAAACAAATGGATTCTGTTTGAGACCCCAGAGACAGTAACTAGAAAATAGTCCTACCTAGCCACCGTGAATTCCTTTTGTTTGGTATCAGCAGTGCCCAGGTATAGATTTAGTGGTACTGCAATGTCCTTCTCATTTTTCTCACATCAACAAATGAATTGCTGTAATAATATGCGTCTGGGCTTTTGAAATCACTGGGTTTTATGATATCCACGATTGTAAAGAAGTAATAACCACATAAAGAGGGAAGTTTGGACACTCAACCAAACACGTCTCTCCACAACACACACTTTGCTCCCAAATGCTCCTGTCTAGAAATAGGTGTTCCTTTTTATTTGTCCCTCCTCCTATCAGTGGTGAACATGCCAATGTCCCTCAAACATGGTGGTGAGTAAAGCACCAAGTATACTTTTCTGTCTACAACAGCCCCAGAGGAAGTATAATTGGGGTCTTCAGTGAGGACTTAGTCAATGAATGTGGCTAAATACAGTTAGCAAGCGAGAAGGAGGTTTAAGAGGACAGAGGACAGAGATACGGGTTCAAGTCCCTGCACCACCATTTACTGGTTTTGTAAGCACACGCGGCTGATTCGATCTGCAATTGTCTCAGTGAGCCCAGTGCTCTCCCTACGGCCTAGTGACCTTGCAATGTTTTTGAAAGCATAATGTAGGGAAGTGACATAGTTGATGTAGTTAACTGTTCTGTACATAAGGATAGATGGACAGACAGAAAGAAGATTGTTTCATAGATAGACAGATAGATGACAGATGATCGATAGATTATACACATGATAGAAGACAGGAAGCTAGATAGATGGATAGATAAATAGAGAGGATAGAGAGATAGAAAGAAGGATATATAGAAAGATAGATAGATATACAGACAGACAGAGCGATAGATAGATACAGATACATATTGATTGACACAAAGCTGTTGCTCATAACCAGGAGATGAATGGTGAAATCACATAGCTAAACTACAAACAAAAAGGAAGAATGAAATCCAGTTTACAAAGTGCAGTAAGCAGCCATAAGAAGAAAACAAATCCTACCATTTGCAATGACGTGGATGGAGCTAGACAGTAGTATGTTCAGAAAAATAGGTCAGGCGGAGAAAGACAATATCAAATGATATCACTCATGTGTGGAGTATAACAACAAAGAGAAACTGAAGGAAAAAAACAGCAGGATACTCACAGAACCCGAGAGTTGACTAAAAGTTGCCAAAGGGAAAAGGACTGCACAGGGTGGTTCTGAAGGGAGGGATAAGTGTGGGGAGAAAGATTGGGGGCATTAAAATTACCATGTATATTGCGTGGGGTCGCGCGGGACATGGGGAGTGCTGTACAACACAGAGAAGACTAGTAGAGGTTATATAGCATCTTACTACTCCATGATTGACAGCGACTGTATCGGTGTCTTTGAAGGGGTACATGCTGAAGGGGTTTAAAGCATCCAACTATGCTGATGGACAGCGACTTTAAGAGGTTTTTGCTGGTGGACTTGGATAAGGGGGAGCATAGTAAACATAATGTTCTTCACGTGATTGTAGATTAATGATAACAAAAAAAATTTTTTAAGTGCAATAAGGGCACAGCACTGAATCATCAGAATAAAAGGTCAGGCTTTGAGTGCTGCAAACAAAAGACACAGGGTTAAAAGAACGGATGAAAACTCAAGAAACCTACGTGTTTCCTTACAGGACACTCACTTGAGATCCAAGGACACAGACAAACTACAAGCTGAAGGTGTGGGGACAAGTACCCTACACGAGTGAAACTGAAAAACAAACAATCAAACAAATGGATTCTGTTTGAGCCCCCAGAGACAGTCAGTAGAAAATAGCACTATCTGGCCACCGTGAATTCTTTTTGTTTGTTTTCAGCAAGGCCCAGCCATTGATTTAGTGGTGGAACAACGTCCTTCTCATTTTCTCTCACCTCAACAACTGAGTTGCTGAAATAATAAGATTCTGGGACTTTGAAATCTGTGGGTTTTATGATCTTCACGAATTTGAAGTAATAACCACCTAAAGAGGGAAGTTTGGACACTCAAATAAACATGTCACTCCACAATACACTCTTAGCTCCCAACTGCTCCTGTCTAGAAATTGGTGTTCCTTTTTATTTGACCCTCCATCCTATCAGTGGTGTTCACATAGATGTCCTTCAAACATGGTGGTGAGCAAAGCAACAATTTTGCATTTCTGTCGTCCACAGGCCCAGAGGAAGGATACTTGTGGTCTTCAGGGAGCACTTAGTGAATGAATGTGGCTATATACAGACAGGAAGTGAGAAGGAGTTGAAAGAGGACAGAGGATAGAGACTCGGGTTCAAGTCCCTGCACAACCATTTCCTGGTTTTGTAGGTACACTCGGCCGACACGACCTGCAAGTGTCTCGGTGAACCCAGTGCTCTCCCTACAGCCTAGTTACCTTGCAGGATTTTTGGAAGCATAATGTAGGAAAGTGACATAGGATATGTGGTTACCTGTTCCGTACACAAGGACAGATGGGCAGACAGAAAGATGATTGATTGATTGATTGACAGACAGATAGATAGATATAGGTTCATATCGATTAACACAAAGCTATTGCTTATAACCATGAGAGCAATGGTTGAAGCACATAGCAAACTTCAAACGAAAAAGAAGAATAAAATCCAGTTTAAAAAGTGCAGTAAGCAGCCATAAGAAGAAAACAAATCCTATCATTGGCAATAACTTGGATTGAGCTAGAGGGTATTATGCTCAGTCAAATAGGCCAGTCGGAGAAATACATGTACCAAATGATTTAACTCATGTGTGGAGTAGGATAACAAAGAAAAACTGAAGGAAGAAACAGCAGCATATACACAGTACCGGAGAGTGGACTAACAGTTACCAAAGAGAAAGGGACTGGGTAGTGTTTGTGGGAAGGGATTGATAAGGGCGGGGAAAAAGAATGGGGGCATTAGGATTAGCATAAATAATGTGTAGGGTGAAGGGTCATTGGGAGAGCTATACAACACAGAGAAGACAAGTAGTGATTCTAGAGCATCTTACGACACACTGACGGACAGCGACTGAAACTGGGATTTGGCGAGGACTTGGTGAAGGGGTTAGACTAGTTAACATATTGTTCTGCATGTGATTGTATATTAATGAGAATAAAATAAATTTCAAAGTGCTGTAAGAATCTAGCTATCAAATATCAGAATAAAAGTACAGGCTTTCACTGCTAAAATCAAAAGACACAGGGTTAGATGGATGGATGAAAACTTAAGATTACCTAAGTGCTCATTTACTGGAGACTCACTTGTGATCCAAGGACACAGACAAACTACGAGCTGCAGAGGCGGGGACAGGTAACCTATACATGTGAATCTTTGAAAAAAAGAAACAAATGGATTCTGTTTGAGTCCCCAGAGACAGTCACTAGAAAATAGTCCTACCTAGCCACCGTGAATTCCTTTTGTTTGGTATCAGCAGTGCCGAGGTATAGATTTAGTGGTACTGCAATGTCCTTCTCATTTTTCTCACATCAACAAATGAATTGCTGTAATAATATGCGTCTGGGCTTTTGAAATCACTGGGTTTTATGATATCCACGATTGTAAACAAGTAATAACCACATAAAGAGGGAAGTTTGGACACTCAAAAAAACACGTCTCTCCACAACACACACTTTGCTCCCAAATGCTCCTGTCCAGAAATAGGTGTTCCTTTTCATTTGTCCCTCCTCCTATCAGTGGTGAACATGCCAATGTCCCTCAAACATGGTGGTGAGTAAAGCACCAAGTATACTTTTCTGTCTACAACAGGCCCAGAGGAAGTATAATTGGGGTCTTCAGTGAGGACTTAGTCAATGAATGTGGCTAAATACAGTTAGCAAGCGAGAAGGAGGTTTAAGAGGAAAGAGGACAGATATACGGGTTCAAGTCCCTGCACCACCATTTACTGGTTTTGTAAGCACACGCGGCTGATTCGATCTGCAATTGTCTCAGTGAGCCCAGTGCTCTCCCTACGGCCTAGTGACCTTGCAATGTTTTTGAAAGCATAATGTAGGGAAGTGACATAGTTGATGTAGTTAACTGTTCTGTACATAAGGATAGATGGACAGACAGAAAGAAGATTGTTTCATAGATAGACAGATAGATAGATGACAGATGATCGATAGATTATACACATGATAGAAGACAGGAAGCTAGATAGATGGATAGATAAATAGAGAGGATAGAGAGATAGAAAGAAGGATATATAGAAAGATAGATAGATATGCAGACAGACAGAGCGATAGATAGATACAGATACATATCGATTGACACAAAGCTGTTGCTCATAACCAGGAGATGAATGGTGAAATCACATAGCTAAACTACAAACAGAAAGGAAGAATGAAATCCAGTTTACAAAGTGCAGTAAGCAGCCATAAGAAGAAAACAAATCCTACCATTTGCAATGACGTGGATGGAGCTAGACAGTAGTGTGTTCAGAAAAATAGGTCAGGCGGAGAAAGACAATATCAAATGATATCACTCATGTGTGGAGTATAACAACAAAGAGAAACTGAAGGAAAAAAACAGCAGGATACTCACAGAACCCGAGAGTTGACTAAAAGTTGCCAAAGGGAAAAGGACTGCACAGGGTGGTTCTGAAGGGAGGGATAAGTGTGGGGAGAAAGATTGGGGGAATTAGGATTACCATGTATATTGCGTGGGGTCGCACGGGCCATGGGGAGTGCTGTACAACACAGAGAAGACTAGTAGAGATTATATAGCATCTTACTACTCCATGATTGACAGCGACTGTATCATTGTTTTTGAAGGGGTACATGCTGAAGGGGTTAAAAGCATCCAACTATGTTGATGGACAGCGACTTTAAGAGATTTTAGCTGGTGGACTTGGATGAGCGGGAGCATAGTAAACATAATGTTCTTCACGTGATTGTAGATTAATAATAACAAAAAAAATTTTTTAAGTGCAATAAGGGCACAGCACTGAATCATCAGAATAAAAGGTCAGGCTCTGAGTGCTGCAAACAAAAGACACAGGGTTAAAAGAACGGATGAAAACTCAAGAAACCTACGTGCTTCCTTACAGGAGACTCACTTGAGATCCAAGGACAAAGACAAACTACAAGCTGAAGGTGTGGGGACAAGTACCCTACACGAGTGAAACTGAAAAACAAACAATCAAACAATTGGATTCTGTTTGAGCCCCCAGACACAGACAGGAGAAAATAGCACTATCTGGCCACCGTGAATTCTTTTTGTTTGTTTTCAGCAAGGCCCAGCCATAGATTTAGTGGTGGAGCAACGTCCTTCTCATTTTCTCTCACCTCAACAACTGGGTTGCTGAAATAATAGGAATCTGGGCCTTTGAAATCTGTGGGTTTTATGATCTTCACGAATGTGAAGTAATAACCACCTAAAGAGGGAAGTTTGGACACTCAAATAAATATGTCACTCCACAATACACTCTTAGCTCAAAACTGCTCCTGTCTAGAAATTGGTGTTCCTTTTTATTTGACCCTCCATCCTATCAGTGGTGTTCACATAGATGTCCTTCAAACATGGTGGTGAGCAAAGCAACAATTTTACGTTTCTGTCGTCCACAGGCCCAGAGGAAGGATACTTGTGGTCTTCAGGGAGCACTTCGTGAATGAATGTGGCTATATACAGACAGGAAGTGAGAAGGATATGAAAGAGGACAGAGGATAGTGACACGGGTTCAAGTCCCTGCACAACCATTTACTGGTTTTGTAGGTACACTCGGCCGACACGACCTGCAAGTGTCTCGGTGAACCCAGTGCTCTCCCTACAGCCTAATTACCTTGCAGGATTTTTGGAAGCATAATGTAGGAAAGTGACATAGGATATGTGGTTACATGTTCTGTACACAAGGACAGATGGGCAGACAGAAAGATGATTGATTGATTGATTGATTGATAGATAGACAGACAGATAGATAGATATAGGTTCATATCGATTAACACAAAGCTATTGCTCATAACCATGAGAGCAATGGTTGAAGCACATAGCAAACTACAAACGAAAAATAAGAATAAAATCCAGTTTAAAAAGTGCATTAAGCAGCCATAAGAAGAAAACAAATCCTATCATTGGCAATAACTTGGATGGAGCTAGAGGGTATTATGCTCAGTCAAATAGGCCAGTCGGAGAAATACATGTACCAAATGATTTAACTCATGTGTGGAGTAGGATAACAAAGAAAAACTGAAGGAAGAAACAGCAGCATATACACAGTACCCGAGAGTGGACTAAGATTTACCAAAGAGAAAGGGACTCTTTAGTGTTTGTGGGAAGGGATTGATAAGGGCGGGAAAAAAGAATGGGGGAAATAAGATTGGCATGAATAATCTGTAGGGTGAAAGGTCGTTAGGAGGGCTATACAACACAGAGAAGACAAGTAGTGTTTCTAGAGCATCTTACGACATGCTGATGGACAGCGACTGAAACTGGGATTTGGCGATGACTTGGTGAAGGGATTAGACTAGTAAACATATTGTTCTGCATGTGATTGTATGTTAATGAGAATAAAATAAATTTCAAAGTGCTGTAAGAATCTAGCTATCAAATATCAGAATAAAAGTACAGGCTATCACTGCTAAAATCAAAAGACACAGGGTTAGATGGACGGATGAAAACTTAAGATTACCTAAGTGCTCATTTACTGGAGACTCACTTGTGATCCAAGGACACAGACAAACTACGAGCTGCAGAGGCGGGGACAGGTAACCTATACATGTGAATCTTTGAAACAAAGAAACAAATGGATTCTGTTTGAGTCCCCAGAGACAGTCACTAGAAAATAGTCCTACCTAGCCACCGTGAATTCCTTTTGTTTTGTATCAGCAGTGCCCAGGTATAGATTTAGTGGTACTGCAATGTCCTTCTCATTTTTCTCACATCAACAAATGAATTGCTGTAATAATATGCGTCTGGGCTTTTGAAATCACTGGGTTTTATGATATCCACGATTGTAAAGCAGTAATAACCACGTAAAGAGGGAAGGTTGGACACTCAACCAAACACGTCTCTCCACAACACACACTTTGCTCCCAAATGCTCCTGTCTAGAAATAGGTGTTCCTTTTTATTTGTCCCTTCTCCGATCAGTGGTGAACATGCCAATGTCCCTCATTCATGGTAGTGAGTAAAGCACCAAGTACACTTTTCTGTCTACAACAGGCCCAGAGGAAGTATAATTGGGGTCTTCAGTGAGAACTTAGTCAATGAATGTGGCTAAATACAGTTAGCAAGCGAGAAGGAGGTTTAAGAGGACAGAGGACAGAGATACGGGTTCAAGTCCCTGTACCGCCATTTACTGGTTTTGTAAGCACACGCGGCTGATTCGATCTGCAATTGTCTCAGTGAGCCCAGTGCTCTCCCTACGGCCTAGTGACCTTGCAATGTTTTTGAAAGCATAATGTAGGAAAGTGACATAGGATATGTGGTTAACTGTTCTTCACACAAGTACAGATGGGCAGACAGAAAGATGATTCATTGATTGATTGATTGATTGATAGACAGACAGATAGATAGATATAGGTTCATATCGATTAACACAAAGCTATTGCTCATAATCATGAGAGCAATGGTTGAAGTACATAGCGAATCTACAAACAAAAAAGATGAATGAAATCCAGTTTAAAAAGTGCAGTAAGCAGCCATAAGAAGAAAACAATCCTATCATTTGCAATATCGTGGATGGAGCTATAGTGTATTATGCTCAGTCAAATAGGCCAGTCGGAGAAATACATGTACCAAATGATTTCACTCATGTGTGGATTATGATAACAAAGAAAAACTGAAGGAAAAAACAGTAGCAGACTCACAGAACACGAGAGTGGACTATCAGTTACCAAAGAGAAAAGGACTGGGTAGGGTTTGTGGGAAGGGAGTAATAAGGGTGGGGAAAAAGATTGGGGGCATTAGGATTAGCATGTATAATGTGTAGGGTGGTGGGTCATGGGTAGGGTTGGACAACACAGAGAAGACAAGTATTGTTTCTACAGCATCTTAGTACATGCTGACAGACAGCGACTGTAACTGGGATTTGAGGGGGACTTGGTGAAGGGGGTAGACTAGTAAACATAATATTCTGCATGTGATTGAATACTAATGAGTACAAAGAAAATTTCCAAGTGCAGTAAGAGAACAGCTCTCAAATATCAGAATAAAACTATAGGCTTTCAGTGCTCCAATCAAAAGACACAGGTTTAGAAAAACTGATGAAAACTCAAGAAAACCTACTTGCTCCCTTACTTTAGACTCACTTGAGATCCAAAGGCACAGACAAAATACAAGCTGAATGGGCGGGTCAGGTATCCTATACAAGTGAATCTGATAAACAAAGAAACAAATGGATTCTGTTTGAGTCCCCAGAGTCAGTCACTAGAAAATAGTCCTATCTAGCCTCCGTGAATTCTTTTTGTTTGGTTTCAGCAGTGCCCAGGTATAGAATTAGTGGTACTGAAAAGTCCTTATCATTTTTTCTCACCTCAACAAATGATTTGTTGTAATAATATGCGTCTGGGCTTTTGAAATCAGTGGGTTTTATGATGTTCACGACTGTAAGGATATAATAACCACATAAAGAGGGAAGTTTGGACACTCAAACAAACACGTCTCTCCACAACACACACTTTGCTCCCAAATGATCCTGTCTAGAAATAGGTGTTCCTTTTTATTTGTCCCTCTTCCTTTCAGCGGTTATCACGCCGATGTCCCTCAAACATGGTGGTGAGTAAAAAACCGAGTATACTCTTCTGTCTACAACAGGCCCAGAGGAAGGATACTTGTGGTCTTCAGTGAGCACTTAGTCAATGAATGTGGCTAAATGCAGTTAGAAAGCGAGAAGGAGGTATAAGTGTACAGAGGACAGAGATACGGGTTCAAGTCCCTGCAACACCATTTACTGGTTTTGTAAGCACATGAGGCTGAATCGACCTGCAGTTTCTTGTTGAACCCAGTGCTCTCCTTACGGCCTAGTTACCTTGCAAGTTTTTGGAAGCATAATGTAGGGAAGTGACATAGGCTATGTTTTTAACTGTTATGTACATAACGATAGATTTGCATACAGATGATTGATTCATAGATAGGTAGGTAGACAGATGACAGATGAAAGATAGATAGATAGGTACATAGATTGACAGATGAAAGACATCATAGATAGATGAGAGGAAGATAGATAGATAGATAGATAGATAGATAGATAGATAGATAGATAGATAAATAGACAGATAGATAGATACATAGTTACATAGATAGAGAGACAGACCGTTATATAGATAGTTGCACATACATATCAACTGACACATAGCTATTGCTCATAATCAGGAGATGAATGGTGAATTCACACAGCTAAACTACAAACAAAAAGGAAGAATGAAATCCATTTTATAAAGTTCAGCAAGCAGCCTTAAGAAGAGAACAAATACTTCCATTTTCAATGACGAGGATGGAGCTAGACGGCAGTATGTTTAGAGAAATAAGCCAGGCGGAGAAAGACAAGTACCAAGTGATTTCACTCATGTGTAGAGTATAACAACAAAGAAAAACTGAAGGAAAAATACAACAGCACACTCACAGAAACCGAGAGTTGACTAAAAGTTACCAAATTGAAAAGGACTGTGCAGGGTGGGTCTTAAGGGAGGGATAAGTGTGGGGAGAAAGAATTGGGGCATTAGGCTTAGCATGTATATTGCGTGGGGTCGGAGAGGCACGGGGAGTGTTGGAAAACACAGAGAAGACTGGCAGAGATTATATAGCATCTACTGCTCGCTGATGGACAGCGACTGTAATGGTGTCTGTGGGGGGGTACATGGTGAAGGTGTCTAGAGCATCCAACTACGCTGAAGGACAGCGACTGTAAGAGGTTTTGGGGGGGACTTGCTGAAGGGGAGCATAGAAAACATGTTTTTCACGTGACTGTAGATTAATAATAAGAAAATTTTTTTTTTTTGCTATAAGGGCACAGCTCTGAATCCTCAGAATAAACGTCATGCTCTGAGTGCTGGAAAAAAAAGACACAGTGTTAAAAGAAGGGATGAAAACTCAAGACACCTATGTGCTTACATACAGGAGACTCACTTGAGATACAAGGACACAGACAAACTACAAGCCTAAGGTGTGTGGACTAGTACCCTACACGAGTGAAACTGAAAAACAAACAATTAACAAATTAACTCTGTTTGAGTCCCCATTAACAGTCAGCAGAAAATAGCCCTATCTGGCCACCGTGAATTCTTTTTGTTTGGTTTCAGCAGTTCCCAGCCATAGATTTAGTGGTGCAGCAACATACTTCTCATTTTCTCTCACCTCAACAACTGAGTTGCTGTAATAATTAGCACCTGGGCCTTTGAAATCAGTGGGTTTTATGATCTTCACGAATGTGAATATCTTATAGCCACCTAAAGAGTGAAGTTTGGACACTCAAATAAGCATGTCACTCCACAATACACTCTTAGCTCCAAACTGCTCCTGTCTAGAAATTGGTGTTCCTTTTTATTTGACCCTCCGTCCTATCAGCAGAGATCATGCCGATGTCCTTCAAACATGATGGTGAGCAAAGCAAAAATTTTCTTTTCTGTCGACAACAGGCCCAGAGGAAGGATACTTGTGGTCTTCAGGGATCACTTAGTCAATGAATGTGGCTAAATACAGACAGCAAGTGAGAATTAGATGAAAGAGGACAGAGGATAGAGACATGCGTTCAAGTCCCTGCACAACCATTTCCTGGTTTTGTAGGTACACGTGGCCGACTCGACCTGCAAGTGTCTCTGTGAACCCAGTGCTCTCCCTACAGCCTAGACACCTTGCAGGATTTTTGGAAGCATAATGTAGGAAAGTGACATAGACAATGTGTTTAACTGTTCTGTACACAAGGACAGATTGGCAGACAAAATGATGATTGATTGATTGATAGATAGACAGATATATAGGTAGGTAGACAGACAGATAGATAGATATAGGTACATATCGATTAACACAAAGCTACTGCTCATAAACAAGAGAGCAATGGTGAAAGCACACAGCGAAACTACAAAGAAAAAAGAAGAATGAAATCCAGTTTAAAAAGTGCTGTAAGCAATCATAAGAAGAAAACAAATCCTATCATTTGCTATAAAGTGGATGGAGCTAGATTGTATTATGCTCAGTCAAATAGGCCAGGCGGGGAAATGCATGTACCAAATGATTTCCCTCATGTGTGGAGTACTATAACAAAGAAAAACTGAAGGAAAAAACAGCATCAGACTCAAAGAACCCGAGAGTGGACTAACAGTTAGCAAAGGGAAAGGGACTTGGCAGGGGGGGTGGGAAGGGTTTAATTAGGGCGTCGAGAAATAAAGGGGACATTAGGATTAGCATGTATAATGTGTGAGGTGTGGGGAGTATGGGGACGGCTGTAGAACATAGAGAAGACAGGTAGTGATTCTAGAGCATCTCACTACTCACTGACGGACAGCAACTGTAACGGGGTGTGTGTGTGCTGAAATGGTGAAGGGGTCTACAGCATCCAACTACTCTGATGGACAGCAACTGTAACAGGGATTTTGGGGGGGACTTGGTTTACTTGCGAATCATAATGTTCTTCGAGTGATTGTAGATTAATGATAAGAAAAAAAGTTCTTAACTGCAATAAGGGCACATCTCTAAATTGTCAGAATAAATGGACAGGCTCTGAGTGCTCCAATCAAAAGACACAGGGATAAAAGAAGGGATGAAAACTCAAGACCACCTACGTGCTCCCTTACAGGAGACTCACTTCAGATCCAAGGACGAAGACAAACTATAAGTTGAGGGGGTGGGGACAGGTTCCCAAGACAAGTAAAACAGAAAAAAAAAAAGAAAAAAGATATGCTGATGTAATTAAACATGGCGGCTCACATGAGAGGGGTGTGGAAACCTCCTCCAAAACCGAAAGCACATACATACGTACTGTATTTAAGTAGAACAACTACAACAAATCCTGGAAGAGCAGCAGGGAAGAACGCTGCTGTGGCAGGCTGGCACCTCAAGTAGAAGTGTGATGCATAGCCCTGGAGATGGGCTCTAGGAGCACAAACCTACCGTGCACGTGCTGCCTTCTGGAGTATTGGTGGGGTTGGAAAGCAAAGACAGGTGGAAGACTTCGAGAGACTTGAGATTCCAGCCTCTTGTGGAACAACCCAGGTATCCACATCCGGCCGCTGTGGGAAAAAGAAAGGCAGACAGCCTGAGAGACTTCCTAACAGTGAGAGAACTGCTAAAGGGGCAAGGCCTTCACAGGGCATGCCGCTCAGGAGAAAGGACAGGTGTGCCAAACTGCCCAGGTGCACTCTGCCCGGCAGGCGTTGGTGCTTTCAGGAGCTCCGGCGTTTCATTCCCCTGGCTTGCCTCGCAGCTCCGAGGTCCCTTACCGTACTGTAACTAGTACACGGCCTGCTTTCCTGCCGGCGCTGGCCTGCAAAACGGCCGACCGCACCTATGTCAGCTTCTCCCTGCATGCTCCACAAACTAGCCCTGGCAGTGGAGACAGGCACTGCGTCCGGGAAACAGTAAAGACCTCTTTTGTCCCAGCGGGGGTGGGCACCGACACCGCTGCCCTGGGACCTCTTCCATCCCCCCAAGAGCTGAGCATCTCCAGACATTAAAGCTTCTGGGAGCTAGAGGGCGCCACCTACAAATATGAACCTTCAAAGGAACCTGGAAACAGGACTCAAATCAATCTTCCTGAGAAAGATATCTCAAAATAAACATCAGGAGCATGCTCAGGGTGCTACAGAAAATAAAATTGTCACGGTCTCTCGAGCGCAATTCTCTCTCTCTCTCTCACTCCTTGGAGCGCTGCTCAGGCCCTGTTCTGAGAGGGGTGCTGCAATAGCCCAGCAGGAATGGCACAGCTTTCTGGTAAACCATGGCCGGTGCCAGGACAGTCGCACACAGGCTCTGACTGAACTGCAAACGGGGGACGCCGCACGTCTAACTCTGCAGGAAAGACAACATTGCCGCATGCTAGCCTTCACATCAATTGCTAGAGGCTACGAGGCTGCACCGATATGAGGTGACGTCAACACAACGGGCTTCATCTAATTGGCAATCTTTTTTCCCTATGACCCTTGAAAGCAGCACATGGAAAGATGCATCCTACCAGTCTCCACAAAACTTCACCTCTCAGTTTTATGCAAGATGTTCCTGCATCACAGCTTCTCCTCTTTGTTCCTGTTTTCTTGTCTGGTTGGTGATCTGGAAAAAAAATAGTCAGATTTGGAATGAAGTGGTAGGGGGTTTAGAAAGATTCTGTTTGACCAACATAAGTAGAACCAAAAGACATCCTTCAGTATGGGAGAATATATTCACTGATGACATACTTGATGAGGTGTTGCCATCCAAAACATGTATCAAGAGCTCACGAACCTCAACACACAAAAAGCAAATGAATCCAATTACAAAATGGGCAGTGGATCTTAACAGACACTTCTCCACAGAAGCAATTTCAGGTGGCCGTCAGGCACATGAAGAGACGCTCCACATCGATATCCATCAGAGAAAAGCACATTAAAACCACAATGGGGTATCACCTCACACCAGTTAGGATGGCCACCACCCGAAAGACAGACAATAACAGATGTCGGTAAGGGTGTGGAGAAAGGGGAACCCTCCTACACTACTGGTGGGAATGTCAGTCAGCTCAACCATTATGGAAAGCAGTATGGAAGTTCCCCAAAAAAGCAAAAAACAGAAATACCATTTGTCCCAGGAATTCCTCTCCTAGGAATTTACCCTAAGAGTGCAGGAGCCCAGTTTGAAAGGGACAGGAGAACCCCTATGTTGATCACAGCACTATTTACAATACCCAAGAAATGGAAGCAACCTAAGTGTCCATCAGGAGATGAATGGATAAAGAAGAGGTGGTACATACACGCTATGGAATATCAGTAAGCCATAAGAAGAAAGCAAATCCAACCACCATTTGCAACAACAAGGAAGGAGCTAGAGAGTGTTATGCTCAGTGAAATAAGCCATGTGGGGAAAGACAAGTATCCTAGGATTTCACTCCTCTGTGAGGTATGAGAACAAAGCAAAAACGGGAAGGAACAAAACAGGAGCAGACTCACAAAACCCAAGAATAGACTTGCAGTTTCCAAAGGGAAAGGTACCTGGGAGGATGGGTGGGAAGTTAGGAATATTGGGGTAAAAGGGGCATTATGATCTGCACATATAATGTATGGGTGGGTGCCCACGGGAATTGCAGTAAAACACACACAAGCCACATAGTGATTCTATAGCATCTTACAACATTGATGGACAGCTACTATAATGGTTTGCGGACTTGATAATGGAGGGGAGGGGGGTAGATGATGAGTCTAGTAACCATAATGTTGCTCATGTAATTGAACATTACTGACACCAAAAAAAAAAAAGAGATTCTGTTTGAGTGCCCAGATAGACAGTAGGAAATAGCCCTTCCCGCCACAATGGATGCTTTCTCTTAGGTATTGGCAGTGCACAGTCATAGATTCAGTGGTATAGCAAGGCCCTTCTCATTTTCTCTCACCTCAACAACTGTCTTGCTGTAATAATATGATTCTGGGCTTTTGAAATCAGTGGATTTTCTGATGTTTACGAATGTAAAGTAGCAATAACCAGATTCCGAGGTAAGTTTGGATGCTCAAACGAACACGTCACTCCATAACACACTCTTTGCTAACAACTGCTCCCGTCTAGAACTCGGTGTTCCTTTTTACCTGTCCCTCCTCCTATCAGCGGTGACACCAATGTCCCTCAAACATGGTGGTGAGCAAAGCACCAAGTTTACTCTTCTGTCTACAACATCTTGTGGTACAGGTCCTCTCAGAGGAAAAGCAGTAGCAGCGGGAGAAACCCCAAAGATGTAGAAATAGAAGACGGTACAGTACAATGAAAACTGACATAAGGGATTTCTGAGACCCATACTTAATTCCTTCAGAGACACGAAAGCATCCGCCCCCATACAACAAAACTACACCAGTATAGAGAAAGCACAGGCAGAGAACAATAAGAGATCTGGAATCTTACCCCACTGGACCAGAGAAAGGAGTCATCACAGCAGCAGCAGCAGTAGCAGCAGCTGGGGCCTGCCACACATGCTCAGCGTTCATCGCCGTTAAAGATAAGGTTGTGGGTGTGGCTCGCCTTGCCTCTCCCTAAGCACCTGGAGGAGAGGCAGATGATAGATAGATAGATGATAGACATGATAGATATATGATAGTCATGATAGATAGATAGGAATATAGATGATAGATAGATAGATAGATAGATAGATAGATTAGAAGATAGATAGATGATAGATAGATAGGTAGGTAGATAGATTAGATAGATAGATAGATAGATAGATAGATAGATAGATAGATAGATAGATAGATAGATAGATAGATAGATGATAGATAGATAGATGATAGATAGATAGATAGATAGATAGATAGATGATAGATAGATAGATAGATAGATAGATAGATAGATAGATAGATACATAGATAGATACATAGATAGATAGATACAGATACATATCAATTAACAGAAAGCTATTGCTCATAACCGGGAGATAAATGGTGAAAGCACATAGCGATACTACAAACAAAAAGGAAGAGTGAAATCCCGTTTAAAAAGTACAATAAGCAGCCATAAGAAGAAAACAAATCCTTCCATTTACAATGATGTGGGTGGAGCTAGACGGTAGTATGCTCAGTGAAAAAGAACAGGAGGAGAAAGATAAGTACCCAATGATTTCCCTCATGTGTGGAGTATTAAAAAAAAAACTGATAAAAAAAAAAATGCAGCAGAATACCAGAACCTGAGAGTAGACTAACAGATACCAAAGAGAAAAGGACAGGGGCGGGTGGGTGATAAGGGAGGGATAAGGGTGGGAACAAAGAAAGGAGACATTATAATTAGCATGAATAATGCATGGGATTGGCTGGTCATGGGGAGGGCTGTACAACACAGAGAAGAATGTTAGAGATTCTACAGCACATTACTACACGCTGATGGACAGCGACTGTAACGGGGTCTGTGTGTGGGGACATGGTGAAGTAGTCTACAGCATCCAACTATGCTGATGGACACCTACTCTTAGAGGTTTTTGGAGCGAACTTTGTGAAAGGGGGATCCTACTAAACATAATGTTCTGCATGTGAATGTAGATTAATGATAACAAAAAAAGAATTTTAAAGTGCAATAAGGGCACAGCTCTGAATCATCAGTGTAAAAGGACAGGCTTTGAGTGTTCCAAACAAAAGACACTGGTTTAAAAGAAGGGATGAAAACTCAAGAACAACTACGTGCTCCCTTACAGGAGACTCACTTGAGACCAAGGACACAGACAAACTGCAAGCCGAAGGGGTGGGGAGAGGTACCCAACACAAGTGAATCTGTAAAACAAACAATCAGTCAAATGGATTCTGTCTGTGCCCCCGAGACAGTCAGTAGTAAATAGACCTATATGGCCACTGTGAATGCTTTTTGTTTGGTATCAGCAGTGCCCAGCCATAGATTTAGTGGTGCAGCAACATCCTTCTCATTTTCTCTCAACTCAACAACTGAATTGCTGTAATAATATGGGTCTGGGCCTTTGAAATCAGTGGGTTTTATGATGTCCACGAATGTAAAGAAGTAATAACCAGGTAAAGAGGGAAGTTTGGACACTGAAATAAACACTTCACCCCACAACACACTCTTCTCTCCCAACTGCTCCTGTCTAGAAATCAGTGTTACTTTTTATTTGTCCCTCCCTCCTATCAGGGTTTATCACGCCAATATCCCTCAAACATGGCGGTGAGCCAGCACCAAGTTTACTTTTCTGTTGACAAATGTCAAAGAGGAACGATACCTGTGGTCTTCAGGGAGCACTTAGTCAATGAATGTGGCTAAATACAGTCAGCAAGTGAGAAGGAGATTAAAGAGGAGAGAGGACAGAGACACGGGTACAAGTCCCTGCACCACCATTTCCTGGTTTTGTAGGTACACTTCTGACTCGACCTGCAAGTGTCTCGCTGAACCCAGTGCTCTCCTTACAGCCTAGTTACCTTGCAAGGTTTTTGTAAGCATAACGTAGGGAAGGGACATAGTCTATTTTGTTAACTGTTCTGCATACAAGGACAGATGTTCAGATAAAAAGATGACTGATTGATTGAATGATAGATAGATAGACAGGCAGATAGAAAAATATAGGTAAGTATCGATTAACACAAAGCTATTGCTCATAACCAGGAGAGCAAAGGTGAAAGCACATAGCTAAACTACAGACAAAAGAGAAGATAGAAATCCAGTTTGAAAAGTGCAGTAAGCAGCCATAAGAAAAAAACGAATCCTACCATTTGGAACAACGTGGATGGAGCTAGGGACTACTATGCTCAGTGAAATAGGCCAGGCAAAGAAAGATAAGTACCAAATTATTTCACCCTTGTGTGGAGTATAAAAACAAAGAAAAACTGAAGGAAATGAACAGCAGCAGACTCACAGAAGCCGAGAGTGGACTAACAGTTACCAAAGGGAAAGGGAATGGGCATGGTGGGTGGGAAGGGAGGGATAAGGGCGGGCAGAAAGAAAGGGAGCATTAGGATTAGCATTTATACTGTGTGGGGTGGTGGGAGCATGGGGAAGGCTGTGCAACACATAGAAGAGAAGTGTTTCTACAGCAACTTACTACACGCATGTGGACAGCGACTGTAACGGTGTGTGTGGTGGGAAACATGGTGACGGGGTCTGCAGCATCCAACTACGCTGATGGGCAGCGTCCGTAATGGGGCATTTTGGGGGGACATGTTGTACTTGGTGATCATAATGATCTTCACGTGATTATAGGTTAAAGATAACAAAAAATTTTTTGTAAGTGCAATAAGGACACTGCTCTAAATTGTCAGAATAAAAGGACAGACTCTGAGTGCTCCATTCAAAAGACACAGAGTTAGAGGAAGGGATGAAAACTCAAGAACACATATGTGCTCCCTTACTGAAGACTCACTTGAGATCCAAGGACACAGACAAACTCCAAGCTGAAGGGGTGGGGACAGGTACCCAACACAAGTGAAACTGAGAAACAAACAAACAAATGGATTCTGTTTGAGTACCCAGAGACAGTCAGTACAAAATAGCCCTATCTAGCCACCGTGAATTCTTTTTGTTTGGTTTCAGCAGTGCCCAGCCATAGATTTAGTGGTACAGCAACGTCCGTCTCATTTTTTATCACCTCAACAACTGAATTGCTGCAATAATATGCATCTGGTCATTGGAAATCACTGGGTTTTATAATGTTCTTGAATGTAGAGAAGTAATAACCTCCTAAAGAGGGAAATTTGGACACTCAAACAAACACGTAACTCCACAACACTCTCATTGCTCCCAAATGCTCCTGTCTATAAATAGGTGTTCCTTTTTATTTGTCCCTCCTCCTATCATCGGTTCTCCCACCGATGTCCCTCAAAGTTGGTGGTGAGCAGAGCACAATGTATACTTTTCTGTCTTCAACAAACCCAGAGGAGGGATACTTGTGGTCTTCAGGGAGCACTTAGCAATTGAATGTGGCTAAATACAGTCAGGAAGCGAGAAGGAGTTAAAATAGGACAGAGGACAGAGATATGGGTGCAAGTCCCTGCAACACCACTTACTGGTTTTGTAAGCACATGTGGCTGACTTGACCTGCAAGTGTCTCAATGAACTCAGTGCTCTCCCTACGGCCTAGTTACCTTGCAAGATTCTTGGAAGCATAATATAGGGAACTGACATAGGCGATGTTGTTAACTGTTCTGTACATAAGGATAGTTAGGCAGAAAAAAAGATGATTGATTCATAGATACATAGATAGACAGATAGATAGATGGTAGGTGATAGATACATAGATAGAAGAGAGACATGAGAGATAGATGATAAGAAGATAGATAAATAGATAGAAAGATAGATACATAGAAAGGAAGATAGAAGGATAGATAGATAGAAAGATAGATGATAGATAGATAGTAAGAAAGATAGAAGGATGGATAGATAGTCAGACAGACAGACAGACAGATAGATAGATAGAAACAGATACATTTCGATTAACACAAAGCTATTGCTCATAACCAGGAGATCAATGGTGAAAGCACATAGCGAAACTACAAACAGAAAGTTAGAATGAAGTCCAGTTTAAAAACTGCAGTTAGCAGCCATAAGAAGAAAACAAATGGTACCATTAGCAATGACGTGAATGGAGCAAGACGGTAGTATGTTCAGTGAAAGAGGCCAGGGGAAGAAAGACAAGTACCAAATGATTTAACTCATGTGGAGTATAACAACAAAGAAACACTGAAGGAAAAAAAATAGCAGCAGACTCACAGAATCCGAAAGTGGACTAACAGTTACGAAAGGGAAAGGGACTTGGCAGGGTGGTTGGGAAAGGAGGGATAAGGGCGGGGAGAAAGAAATGGGAGATTAGGTTTAGCATGTATAATGAGTTGGTTCAGGGGGGCATGGGGAGGGCTGTACAACACAGAGAAGACAAGTAGAAATTCTACAGCATCTTACTACTCGCTGATGGACAGCGATTGTAATGGGGTGTGTGGGGGGGAAAACAGTGAATGGGTCTACAGCATCCAACTCCGCTGATTGACAGCAACTGTAAGAGGTTTTTGTGGGGGACTTGGTGAACGGTGGAGCCTAGTAAACATAATGTTACTCAAGTGATTGTAGGTTAATGATAACAAAAAATAATTATTAAGTACAATAAGGGCACAGCTCTGAATCATCAGAATAAAAGGACAGGCTTTGAGAGCTCCAAATCAAAAGACGCAGGGTTCAAAGAAGGACGAAAACTCAAGACCACTTCTGTGCTCCCTTACAGGAGACTCACTTGAGATCCAAGGAAACAGACAAACTACAAGCAGAAGGGGTGAGGACAGGTACCCAACACAAGTGAAACTGAAATACAAACAATCAAACAAATGGACTCTGTTTGAGTCCACAGAGACAGTCAGTAGAAAATAGCCCTATCTTTCCACCGTGAATTCTTTTCTTTTATTTCATCCGTGCCCAGCCATAGATTTAGTGGTAGAGCAACGTCCTTTTCACTTTCTCTCACCTCAAAAACAGAATTTCTGTAAAAATATGCGTCTGGGCCTTTGTAATCAGTGGGTTTTATGATGTTCATGAATGTAAAGAAGTAATAACTATATAAAGAGGGAAGTTTGGACACTCAAATAAACACGTCACTCCACAAACACTCTTTGCTAACAACTGCTCCTGTCTAGTAATTGGTTTTCAGTTTCATTTGTCGTTCCATCCTATCAGCGGTGATCACGCCGATGTCCCTCAAACATGGTGGTGAGCAAAGCACCAAGTTTAGTTTTCTGTCAAAAACAGACCCAGAGGAAGGATACTTGTGAACATCAGGAAGACCTTAGTCAATGAATGTGACTAAATACAGTCAGCAAGTGAGAAGGAGATAAAAGAGGAGAGAGGACAGAGACACGGGTTCAAGACCCTGCAGCAAACTTTCCTGGTTTTGTAGGAATATGCGGCTGACTCTACCTGCAAGAGTCTCGGTGAACCAAGAGCTTTCCCTGCAGACTAGTTAGCTTGAAAGATTTTTGGAAGCACAACGTAAGCAAGTGACACAGGTTATGTTGATAACTGTTCTGTACAAAAGGACAGATGGGCAGACAAAAAGATGATTGACTGATTGATAGATTGATAGATAGATAGACAGACAGATAGATAGATATAGGTACTTATCGATTAGCTATTGTTCATAACAAGGAGAGCAAAGGAGAAAGCACATAGCGAAACTACAGACAAAAGAGAAGACAGAAATCCAGTTTAAAAAGTGCAGTAAGCAGCCATAAGAAGAAAACAAATCATATCATTTGCAATAACGTGGATGGAACTAGAGGGTACTATGTTCAGAGAAATAGGCCAGGTGGAGAAAGACAAGAAACGGATGATTTCACTCATGTGTGGAGTACAACAACTAAGAAAATCTGAAGGAAAAAAATAGCAGCAGACTCACAGAACCCGCGAGTGGACCAACAGTTACCAAAGGGAAAGGGACTGGGTAGGTTGGGTGGGAAGGGAGGGATAAGGGCGGGGAGAAAGAAAGGTTGCATTGGGGGAATGAGTATTAGCGTGTATACTATGTGTGGTAGGAGGAGCATGGGGAGGTCTGTACAACACAGAGAGGACAGTAGGGATTATACACCATCTTACTACATGCTGATGGGCAGAGACCTAAGAGGTTTAACGGGGGGAATGGTGAATCGGAAGCCTAGAAAACATAATGTTCTTCACGTGATTGTAGCTTAATGATAACAAAAAAAATTTTTTTAATGCAATAAGGGAACAGCCCTGAATCATCAGAATAAAAGGACAGGCTTTGAGTGCTCCAACCAAAAGACACAGTGTTAGAAGAAGGGATGAAAACTCAAGACCACCTTTGTGCTCCCTTACAGCAGACTCACTTGCGATCCAAGGACACAGACAAACTTCATGCCGAATATGTGGAGATAGGTACCCTACAAGTGAAAATGAGAAACAAACAAACAAATAAATTGATTCTGTTTGAGTCCCCAGAGACATTCAGTAGAAAATAGTGCCATCTAGCCACTGTGAATTCTTTTTGTTTGGTTACAGCAGTGCCCAGCCATAGATTTAGTGGTACACCAACGTCCTTCTCATTTTTTCTCACCTCAACCACAGAATTGCTGTAATAATATGAGTCTGGGCTTTTGAAATCAGTGGGTTTTATGATATTCACGAATGTAAAGAAGCAATAAACCCCTATTGAGGGAAGTTAGGACACTCAAAGAAACACGTAAATCCGCAACACTCTCCTTGCTCCCAAATGCTCCTGTCTAGACATAGGTGTTACTTTTTATTTGACCCTCCTCCTGTCAATGGTGATCACGCCGATTTCCCTCAAACATGGTGGTAAGCAAAACACCAAGTATACTTTACTGTCTACAACAGGCCCAGACGAAGAATACTTGTGATCCTCAGGAAGCACTTAGTCATTGAATGTGGCTAAATACAGTCAGCAAGCGAGAAAGAGGGAAAAGAGGACAGAGGACAGAGATATGGGTTCAAGTTCCTGCAACACCATTTACCGGTTTTGTAAGCACACGTTGCTTACTCGACCTGCAAGTGTCTCAGTGAACACAGTGCTCTCAATACAGCCTACTCAACTTGCAAGATTTTTGGAAGCATAATGTAGGAAAGGTGATATAGGCTATGTTGTTAACTGTTCTGTACATAAGGATAGATTGGCAGACAAAAAGATGATTGATTCATACATAGATAGATAGATAGATGACAGATGATAGATAGATAGATGATAGACATGATAGATAGATGATAGCCATGATAGATAGATAGGAATTAAAGGTAGATAGATAGACAGACAGACAGACAGACAGACAGACAGGTAGATAGACAGATAGACAGACAGATAGATAGATAGATAGATAGATAGATAGATAGATAGATAGATAGATAGATAGATAGATAGATACAGATACATATCAATTAACAGAAAGCTATTGCTCATAACTGGGAGATAAATGATGAAAGCACACAGCGATACTATAAACAAAAAGAAAGAATGAAATCCCGTTTAAAAAGTAAAGAAAGCAGCCATAAGAAAAAAACAAATCCTACCATTTACAATGATGTGGGTACAGCTAGACGGTAGTATGCTCAGTGAAATAGGATAGGAGGAGAAAGACAAGTACCAAATGATTTCCCTCATGTGTGGAGTATAAAAACAAAAAAACTGATGGAAAAAAACAGCAGCAGAATCCCAGAACCCGAGAGTGGACTAAAAGATACCAAAGGGAAAAGGACTGGGCCGGGTGGGTGATAAGGGAGGGAAAAGGGTGGGAAGAAAGAAAGGGGATATTATTGTTAGCATGAATAATGCGTGGGGTCGACTGGGCATGGGGAGGGCTGTACAACACAGAGAAGAAAATTAGAGATTCTAGAGCATCTTACTACACGCTGATGGACAGCGACTGTAACGGGGTGTGTGTGGGGGGACATGGTGAAGTATTCTACAGCATCCAACTACACTGAAGGACACCGACTGTAAGACGTTGTTGGGGCGAACTTGTTGAAAGGGGGATCCTACTAAACATAATGTTGTGCATGTGATTGTAGATTAATGATAACAAAAAAACCATTTTAAAGTGCAATAAGGGCACAGCTCTGAATCATCAGTGTAAAAGGACAGGTTCTGAGTGCTCCAAACAAAAGACACAGGTTTAAAAGAAGGGATGAAAACTCAAGAACAACTACGTGCTCCCTTACAGGAGACTCACTTGAGATTCAAGGACACAGACAAACTGCAAGCCGAAGGGGTGGGGAGAGGTACCCAACACAAGTGAATCTGTAAAACAAACAATAAGTCAAATGGATTCTGTCTGTGCCTCCGAGACAGTCAGTAGTAAATAGACCTATCTGGCCACCGTGAATGCTTTTTGTTTGGTATCAGCAGTGCCCAGCCATAGATTTAGTGGTGCAGCAACATCCTTCTTATTTTCTCTCAACTCAACACCTGAATTGCTGTAATAATATGCATCTGGTCTTTGGAAATCGGTGGGTTTTATAATGTTCTTAATGAAAAGAAGTAATAACCACCTAAAGAGGGAAGTTTGGACACTCAAACAAACACATATCTCCACAACCCTCCCATTGCTCCCAAATGCTCCTGTCTAGAAATAGTTGTTGCTTTTTATTTGTCCCTCCTCCTATCAGTGGTGCTACCGCCGATGTCCCTCAAACTTGTTGGTGAGCAAAGCACCATGTATACTTTTCTGTCTTCAGCAAATCCAGAGGAGGGATACCTGTTTTCTTCAGGGAGCACTTAGTAATTAAATGTGGCTAAATACAGTCAGGAAGTGAGAAGGAGTTAAAAGACTACAGAGGACAGAGATATGGGTGCAAGTCCGTGCAACAGCATTTACTGGTTTTGTAAACACACGTGGCTGCCTCGACCTTCAAGTGTCTCAATGAACTCAGTGCTATCCCTACGGCCTTGTTACCTTGCAAGATTTTTGGAAGCATAATGTAGGAGAGTGAGATAGGAGATGTTGTTAACTGTTCTGTACATAAGGATAGATAGGCAGAAAAAAAGATGATTTATTCATAGATAGATAGAGAGATAAATAGATAGATGGTAGATGATAGATAGATACATAGATAGAAGAGAGACATGAGAGATATATGATAAGTAGATAGATAGATTGATGGATAGATAGATAGATAGATAGATAGATAGATAGAAAGAGAGAAAGAAAGATAGAAGGATAGATAGATAGATAGATAGATAGATAGATAGATAGATAGATAGATAGATAGTTAGATAGATAGACAGACAGATGGTAAGAAAGATAGAAGGATGGATAGATAGACAGACAGACAACAGACAGATAGATAGATAGATACAGATACATATCGATTAACACAAAGATATTGCTCATAACCAGGAGATCAATGGTGAAAACACATAGCGAAACTAAAAACAGAAAGTTAGAATGAAGTCCAGTTTAAAAACTGCAGTTAGCAGCCATAAGAAGAAAACAAATATTACCATTAGCAATGACGTGAATGGAGCAAGACGGTAGTATGCTCAGTGAAAGAGGCCAGGTGGAGAAAGACAAGTACCAAATGATTTAACTCGTGTGGAGTATAACAACAAAGAAACACTAAAGGAAAAAAACAGCAGAAGACTCACCGAACCCGAAAGTGGACTAACAGTTACGAAAGTGAAAGAGACTTGGCAGGGTGGTTGGGAATGGAGGGATAAGGGCGCGGAGAAAGAAATGGGAGATTAGGATTAGCATGCATAATGCGTGGGTTCAGGGGGGCATGGGGAGAGCTGTACAACACACAGAATATAAATAGAAATTCTACAACATCTTACTACTCGCTGATGGACAGCGATTGTAATGGGGTGTGTGTGGGGGGACACAGTGAATGGGTCTACAGAATCCAACTCCGCTGATTGACAGCAATTGTAAGAGGTTTTTGTGGGGGACTTGGTGAATGTGGGAGCCTAGTAAACATAATGTTCTTCACGTGATTGTAGGTTAATTATAACAAATAAATTTTTTAAGTGCAATAAGGGCACAGCTCTGAATCATCAGAATAAAAGGACAGGCTTTGAGAGCTCCAAATCAAAAGACGCAGGGGTCATAGAAGGACGAAAACTCAAGACCACTTATATGCTCCCTTACAGGAGACTCACTTGAGATCCAAGGAAACAGACAAACGACAAGCCGAAGTGGTGAGGACAGGTACCAAACACAAGTGAAACTAAAATACAAACAATCAAACAAATGGACCCTGTTTGAGTCCCCAGAGACAGACAGTAGAAAATAGCCCTATCTTTCCACCGTGAATTCTTTACTTTTTTTTCATCTGTGACCAGTCATAGATTTAGTGGTACAGCGACGTCCTTCTCATTTACTCTCACCTCAACAACTGAATTGCTGTAAAAATATGCATCTGGGCCTTTGAAATCAATGAAATCAAAGAACATTATGATGTTCATGAATGTAAAGAAGTAATAACTATATAAAAAGGGAAGTTTGGACGCTCAAATAAACACGTCACTCCACAACACACTCTTTGCTCCAAACTGCTCCTGTCTAGAAATTGGTGTTCCTTTTCATTTGTCGCTCCATCCTAACATCGGAGATCACGCCGATGTCTCTCAAACATTATGGTGAGAAAAGCAACAAGTTTACTTTTCTGTCAAAAACCTGCCCAAAGGAAGGATACTTTTGGTCTTCATGGAGACCTTAGTCAATGAATGTGACTAAATACAGTCAGCCAGTGGGAAGGAGATAAGAGAGGAGAGAGGACAGAGACACGGGTTCAAGACCCTGCAACAAAATTTCCTTGTTTTGTAGGAATATGCGGCTGACTCTACCTGCAAGTGTCTCGGTGAACCCAGTGCTTTCCCTGCAGCCTAGATAGCTTGAAAGTTTTTTGGAAGCACAATGTAAGGAAGTAACACAGGCTATGTTGTTAACTTTTCTGTACACAAGGACAGATGGGCAGACAAAAAGATGATTGATTGATAGACAGATAGATAGATAGATAGACAGACAGATAGATAGATATAGGTACATATGGATTAAAACACAGCTATTGCTTATAACAATGACACAATGGTGAATGTACATAGCGAAACTGCAGACCAAAGAGAAGACAGAAATCCAGTTTAAAAAGTGCAGTAAGAAGCCGTAAGAAAAAAACAAATCCTATCATTTGCAAAAACGTGGATGGATTGAGAGGGTAGTATGCACAGTGAAATAGGCCAGGCAGAGAAAGACAAGAACCGGATGATTTCACTCATGTGTGGAGTATAACAACCAAGAAAATCTGAAGGAAAAAAATAGCAGCAGACTCACAGAACCCGCAAGTGGATAAACAGTTACCAAAGGGAATGGGACTGTTCAGGTTGGGTGGGTAGGGATGGATAAGGGCGGGGAGAAATAAAGGGGGCATTAGTATTAGCGTGTAAAACATGTGTGGTGGGAGGAGCATGGCAGGGCTGTACAACACAGAGAGGACAGTAGGGATTATACACCATCTTACTACACGCTGATGTTCAGTGAACTAAGAGGTTTTAGGGGGGGAATGGTGAATCGGAAGCCTAGTAAACATAATGTTCTTCACGTGATTGTAGATTAATGAGAACAAAAAAAATTTTTTAAGTGCAATAAGGGAAAAGCCAAGAGTCATCAGAATGAAAGAACAGGCTTTGAGTGCTACAAACAAAAGACACAGGGCTAGAAGAAGGGATGAAAACTCAAGACCACCTATGTGCTCCCTTACAGCAGACTCACTTGCGATCCAAGGACACAGACAAACTTCATGCCGAATGGGTGGAGATAGGTACCCTACACAAGTGAAACTGAGAAACAAACAAACAAACAAATAGATTCTGTTAGAGTCCCTAGAGACATTCAGTAGAAAATAGCCTTATCTAGCCACCGTAAATTCTTTTGGTTTGATTTCAGCATTGCCCAGCCATAGATTTAGTGGTACACCAACGTCCTTCCCATTTTTTCTCACCTCAACAACAGAATTGCTATAATAATATGAGTCTGGGGTTTTGATATCAGTGGGCTTTATGATGTTCACGAATGTAAAGAAGTAATAACCCCCTACAGAGGGAAGTTTGGACCCTCAAACAAGCACATAACTCTAAACACTCTCTTTGCTCCCAAATGCTCCTGTCTAGACATAAGTGTTCCTTTCTATTTGACCCTCCTCTTATCAACGGTGATCACGCCGATGTCCCTCAAACATGGTGGTAAGCAAAGCACCAAGTATACTATACTGTCTACAACAGGCCCAGAGGAAGGATACTTGTGTTCTTCAGGAAGCACTTAGTCAATGAATGTGACTAAATACAGTCAGCAAGTGAGAAGGAGATAAAAGAGGAGAGAGGACAGAGACACGGGTTCAAGACCCTGCAGCAAACTTTCCTGGTTTTGGAGGAATATGCGGCTGACTCTACCTGCAAATGTCTCGGTGAACCCAGTGCTTTCCCTGCAGCCTAGTTAGCTTGAAAGATTTTTGGAAGCACAATGTAAGGAAGTGACACAGGCTATGTTGTTAACTGTTCTATACAAAAGGACAGATGGGCGGAAAAAAGATGACTGACTGATTGATAGACTGATAGACAGATTGATAGATAGACAGACAGATAGATAGATATAGGTACATATCGATTAAAACAAAGCTATTGCTCATAACAAGGAAAGCAATGGTAAAAGCACACAGCGAAACTACAGACAAAAGAGAAGACAGAAATCCAGTTTAAAAAGTGCAGTAAGAAGCCATAAGAAGAAAACAAATCCTACAATTTGCAACAACGTGGATGGACCTAGAGGGTAGTATGCTCAGTGAAATAGGCCAGGCAGAGTACGACAAGAACCGGATGATTTCACCCATGTGTGGTGTAAAACAAGCAAGAAAATCTGAAGGAAAAAAATAGCAGCAGACTCACAGAACCCGCGAGTGGTCCAACAGTTGCGAAAGGGAAAGGGACTGGGCAGGTTGGCTGGGAATGGAGTGATAAGTGCAGGGAGAAAGAAAGGGCGCATTAGTATTAGCGTGTATAATATGTGTAGTGGGAGGAGCATGGGGAGGGCTGTACAACACAGAGAGGACAGTAGGGATTATACACCATCTTGCTACACGCTGATGTTCAGTGACCTAAGAGGTTTTAGGGGGGGAATGGTGAATCGGAAGCCTAGTAAACGTAATGTTCTTAATGTGATTGTAGATTAATGATAACAAAAAAAATTTTTTTAGTGCAATAAGGGAACAGCCCTGAGTCATCAAAATAAAAGGACAGGCTTTGAGTGCTCCAACCAAAAGACACATGGCTAGAAGAAGGGATGAAAACTGAAGACCACCTATGTGCTCCCTTACAGCAGACTCACTTGCCATCCAAGGATACAGACAAACTTCATGCCGAATGGGTGGAGATAGGTACCTACACAAGTGAAACTGAGAAACAAACAAACAAACAAATGGATTCTATTTGAGTCCCCAGAGACAGTCAGTAGAAAATAGCCCTATCTTGCCACCGTGTATTCTTTCTGTTTGATTTCAACCATTCCCTTCCAAAAATTACTGGTACACCAATGTACTTCTCATTTTTCCTCAACTCAACAACTGAATTGCTGTAGTAATATGAGTCTGGGTTTTTGAAATCAGTGGGTTTTATGATGTTGACGAATTTAAAGAAGTAATAACCCCCAAAAGAGGGAAGTTTGGACCCTCAAACAAACACGTAACTCTGCAACACTCTCTTTGCTCCCAAATGCTCCTGTCTAGACATAGGTGTTTCTTTTTATTTGACACTCCTCCAATCAACGGTGATCACGCCGATGTCCCCCAAACATGGTGGTAAGCAAAGCACCAAGTATATTTTACTGTCTACAACAGGCCCAGGAAAAGGATACTTGTGGTCTTCAGGAAGCACTTAGTCAATGAATGTGGCTAAATACAGTCAGCAAGCGAGAAGGAGGGAAAAGCGGACAGAGGACAGAGATATGGGTTCAAGTCCCTGCACCACCATTTACTGGTTTTGTAAGCACACGTTGCTGACTCTACGTGCAAGTGTCTCGGTGAACCCAGTGCTCTCAATACGGCCTACTCACCTTGCAAGATTTTTGGAAGCATAACGTAGTGAAGGGACATAGTCTATGTTGTTAACTGTTCAGTATACAAGGACAGATTTTCAGATAAAAAGATGACTGATTGATTGAATGATAGATAGATAGACAGGCAGATAGATAAATATAGGTAAATATCGATTAACACAAAGCTATTGCTCATAACCAGGAGAGCAATGGTGAAAGCACTTAGCGAAACTACAGACAAAAGAGAAGACAGAAATCCAGTTTAAATAGTGCAGTAAGCAGCCGTAAGAAGAAAACAAATCCTATCATTTGCAATAACGTGGATGGAGCTAGAGGTTATTATGCTCAGTCAAATAGGCCAGGCGGAGAAATACATGTACCAAATGATTTCACTCATGTGTGGAGTATAACAACAAAGAAAAACTGAAGGAAAAAAACAGCTGCGGACTCACTGAACCCGGGAGTGGACTAACAGTTACCAAGGGAATGTGACTGGGCAGGGTAGGTATGAAGGGAGGGATAAGGGCTGGGGAACGAAAGGGGGCATTAGGATTAGCATGTATAATGCGGGGGTTCGGGGGCACATGGCGAGGGCTGTACAAAACAGAGAAGACAAGTAGAGATTCTACAGCATCTTACTGCATGCTGATAGACAGCGACTGTAACGGGGTGTGTGCGGGGGGACATGGTGAAGGGGTCTACAGCATCCAACAATGCTGATGGATAGCCACTATAACGGGTTTTTGGGGAGGACTTGGTGTACTTGGTGATCATAATGTTCTTCGCGTGATTGTAGATTAATGATGACAAAAAAGATTTTTTAAGTGCTATAAGGACACAGCTCTCAATTATCAGAATAAAAGGACAGGCTCTGAGTGCTCAAATCAAAAGACACATGGTTAAAAGAAGGGATGAAAACTCAAGAACACCTACCTGCTCCCTTACTGGATACTCTCTTGATATGCAAGGACGAAAACAAACTACAAATTGAGGGGTGCAGAAAGGTACCCTAAACAAGTGAAACTGAAGAGAAAAAACAGAAAAAAGATGTGCTGATGGGATTAATGACGCAGGCTCACATGAGAGTGGAGCGGAAACCTTCTCCCAAGATCAAAACCACATAAATACATACTATATGGAAATAGAACAACTATAACAAATCGTGGAAGAGCAACAGGGAGGAACGCTGCTGTGGCAGCCTGTCACCTCAAGGAGAAGTGTGACGTACAGCCGTGGAGATGTGCTCTCTGAGCATGAACCTACCGTACATGTGGTGCATACTGGAGGATCGGTGTGGTTGGAAAGCAAAGGGAGCCGGAAGACTTCGAGAGACTTGAGGTTCCAGCCACTTGTGGGACAACAGAGGGATCCACATCTGGCCGCTGTTTGACAAAAGAAAGGCGGACAGTCTGAGAGACTTCCTAACAGCGAGAGAACTGCTAAAGGGGCAAGGCTTCCACACGGCTTGCCACTCAGGAGAAAGGACAGGTGAGCCAAACTGCGCGGGTGCACTCTGCCTGGCAGGCGGGTTAGCTTTCAGGAGCTCCGGTCGCTCCATTACCCTGACTGGCCTCGCAGCTCCGAAGCCCCTTACAATGCTGTGACTGGTACATGGCCTGCCTCCCCGCCGTCACCAGCCGCCCCCACCTACGGCAGCTTCTCCCTGCATGCTCCGCACTCTGGCCCTGGCAGTGGAGATGGGTACTGTGGCCGGGAAACAGGAAAGACCTCTTTACTCCCGGCGGGGATGGGCACCGTCACCGCTCCCCTTGAACCCCTGCCATCCAACCAAGGCCTGTGCATCTCCAGAGAGTAAAGCATCTGGTAGCTAGAGTGCACCACCTACAAATATGGACCTTCAAGGGAACCTGGTAACTGACCTCAAATCAATCTTCATGAGAAAGGGTTCTCAAAATAAACATCAGGAGCTTGCTCATGGAGCTACAGAAAACAAAACAGTCAATTTCTCTCGAACGCAATTCTCTCTCTACTATCTCTCTCCAGGAAGCCCTGCTGAGGCCCTGTTCCGAGAGGGGTGCTGCAACTGCCCAGCAGGAATGGCACAGCTGTAGGGTCCACCACGGCCAGTGCCAGGACAGTCCCACACGGGCTCTGACTGAACTGCAATCGGGGGACCCTGCACGTCTAACTCCGCAGGAAAGACAACAGTGCCGCACGCTAGCTTTCCCATCAATGGCTAGAGGCTACGTGTCTCCATTGATACCAGGTGACAACAACACCCCAGGCTTCATATCCTTGGCAATCTTTTTGACCTATGACACTTGAAAGCAGCACATGGAAAGATACAACCTACCAGTCTCCACATCACCTCACCTCTCAGTTTTACACTAGATGTTCCTGCATCACAGCTTCTCCTCTTCGTTACAGTTTTCTCGGCTGGTTGGTGTTCTTAAAAAAAAATTTAGTCAGATTGGGAATGAAGTGGTTGGCGGTTTAGTAAGATTCTGTTTGACCACCATCAGTAGAACCAAAGGCATCCTTCTGTATGGGAGAATATATTCACTGATGACATATTTGATAAGGCGTTGCCATCCAAAACATGTATCAAGAGCTCATGAACCTCAACACACAAAAAGCAAATAAATCCAATTACAAAATGGACAGAGGATCTGGACAGACACTTCTCCACAGAAGTAATTTCAGGTGGCCGACAGGCACATGAAAAGACGCTCCACATTGCTAACCATCAGAGAAAGGCCCATTAAAACCACAATGGGGTATCACCTCACACCAGTTATGATGGCCACCACCCAAAAGACAGACAACAACAGATGTTGGCAAGGGTGCGTAGAAAGGGGAACCCTCCTACACTGCTGTTGGGAATGTCAGTCAGCTCAACCATTGTGGAAAGCAGTGTGGATGATCCCGAAAAAAACAAAGAGCAGAAATACCATCTGACCCAGGAATTCCTCTCCTGGAATTTACCCTAAGAGTGCAGGAGCCCATTATGAAAGAGACAGATGCACCCCTATGTTAATGCAGCACTATTTACACTACCCAAGAAATGGAAGAAACCTAAGTATCCTTCAGGAGATGAATGGATAAATGCCCCGGCCAGTGGGGAGTTCAACAAGGGCTCGAGGGGAAGTTAAACTGGATGAGAGACAAACCAGACACAAAGAAGGAGACCAAGTCGAAAGTCTTATCAAGGTCTCAAAGTTTATTGTTACAAGGTAGATTATATGGGAGATATGAGGGGGAAACAGCCCCAGCTGAATTGGCAAGGATTATCTAGGTTACTAGGATACCTAAATGAAGAATGTTCTCTGGAAAAGATCATGGGTGGGGGATTACTGAGAAAAGACAGAATGTTTTACTAAGGAGGAGATGTTATCACAGCAGCTGCTTAATCTCTATCCCAGCGTCTAATCTCAAGCTGCTCAATTGATCTTTCCTAAATGGGGCAGAAATTAGAGGCCTAGGCGAAAAGGGCGAGACCATTGTTTTTATGTCCTACGGCTCCCGATATCTCCTCCCTTCTTTTATAGAAAAGAGGGGTAGGCCTGCTATTTAGCGGTGGGCATTAACCAATTTGGGGATTAGTGACTTGGCTCCTTCGAGACTCCCCATTTATTGGGTCAACGTTGGCCCTTGGTATCTTTTGTGGAGGGGAGGAAGGGCGTATTTATTTTAGATACTAACCTCCATGCAAGCCAGTTTTTTCTCTCAGGGAATTCAGAGGCGGTTCATGGACCTTCCCTTGCAATCCTTAGCTTCGCAACCACATTGGTGCCCATATCGCACTCACTTTATTTTGAGCCGATATGCATAGGTCTGTATCCTATGCAGCTTCTAGAGGAGGGGAGTCATCGGGCACATCATAGCCTTTTTCCACCAGGACAAAATGGTGACAGTGGAATTGTATCTGTCTGCCGAGGGCCATATTGATCTGTTCTTTAATGAAGGTGGTAATTCTCTGGAAGGCCCAAGGGCCAAGAGAGAGCAAAAGCATGAGACTAAGGAAGGATCCTAGTATAGGGAGAAGATAAGGAAGAAACCTGCTCATCCAAGACCATAGGGTATTTTCAAACAGTTTTTTCTTTCTTTGCACGAGATCTTCTTGGAGTCTTTTTATTTTGTCACGAACTACTCCAGACTTGCTTGCATAGAAGCAGCATTTCTTTTCTAAGGCTAAGCAGATTCCGCCTTGTTCCGCGGTGAGAATGTCTAGGCCACGCCTGTTCTGTAAGACTACTTCTGCAAGGGAATCTATTTGGTCTTGAAGAACTTGTAAGGTTCCGCGAAGAAGGTGAAAATGAGAGAGTTGATGGGCTTCATCTTTTTATAAGGTGCTGTTAAGAAGTGCGAATACGCCAACAAGGATCCAGTAAGTGGTAACAAGAATGGTCTGCTGTACAAGGGTCCACTGGTGAGGGGTGGAGGCGGCGAGTCGTATGCCTAAGATAAAGGCAAGGACTAAACCGATGGCTAGAATCTATGGAGAGAAGAAGAAAAAGGATGTCTCAGGGGATGTCACCACCCTGAAAGGTTGGATAAGATTTTTAAAAATCTTCTGGTAGATCTATTGGTTTAATCAAATGCTCTGGCAGCCAGCGAGCAGCTCCTTCTTTGGTGTCGAAAACACAGGCAGATCCCTGGCCCCATATGAGTATGGGCTCGGGGCCATTCCAATGGGATGTGAGGTTGTCTTTCCACATGACAGTGGCATAGATTTATCATGTTGTGGGTGCCAAAGGCGACGAGCTGCAGGTTTGCCATGAGCATCCAAAGTTAGAAAATTAAGAATAAACAAGGCATGATGAAGAATGTTTCTTGGAGAGCCTTTCATGGGATATAAATCTCCCATTTTTAATTTGTGGAAGGTATGTTTATTAGTTAAATGGGCTCGTTCGACAATCCCTTGTCCTTGGGGATTGTATGGTATGCCTGTAACATGCTTAATTTGTAATTGGCGACAAAATTCTTGAAATTTTTTTCCAGTATATCCAGGACCATTAGCAGTCTTGATAATCTCGGGTTTTCCCATGACACTAAGACAATTGAGTACATGAGCAATAAGATTTTTTGAAGCTTCTCCAACGTGGAGGCTGGCAAAAATAAATCCACTAAATGTATCTACAGTAACATGAAGATATTTAAGATTTCCGAATGAGGGGATGTGTGTTACATCCATTTGCCAGATCTCATTGGGAACTAGGCCCCTAGGGTTCACACCAAAGTGAGGAACAGGCAGGAGAGTGACACAATTTGCACATTATTTAATAATCTGACGGGCTTGTTCTCTAGTAATTTTAAAAAGAAGACATAAGATTTGAGCATTATGGTGGTGTAAAGAGTGAGCTTCTTTGGCTTGAGCCGCAGGATCAAGCTCAACGAGAAGACAAAGTTGGGTATCTTTATCGGTCACAGCATTGCCTGTGGCTAGAGGTCCAGGAAGACCAGAAAGGGCAAGAATATGGCTTATATAAAAAGAATGTTGCCTGGAATGTATGCACTGGTGGATGGAAAAAAACAGAGGGGTGGCGTTTGTAGTGGGTTTTATATAGGGCACGGTCTCTAAAAGGGGAATGGATTGAGCAATATAAGCACTGTCAGTGTATAGGTTAAATGGAGTATTTGGGAATTGTTGAAAAACTTGTAAAATAGCGAAGTGTTCAACCAATTGAGTGGAGTGGAATGGGGATTGTAGGGAAGTGGTTTGATTATCTATGGTGAAGGCTGTCACTCCGTTGGAGGAGCCATCGGTGAGAACTTGGGGTCATGAGGATAGGGTTGGGAGGAGGTCAATGTAGGGAAAACAAATGGTTGGGTCCTCAGAAAATGGAGAAGCTTGTTAGCAGGGTAATGATTTTCAAGGGCTCCCTGAAAAGAATTGCAGGATGTTGCCCATTCATCGTCATTCTCTATCAACCACTGGATTTAGGTAGGGGAATAGGGTAGGATAATTTTGTCGGCGTCTTTACCGAATATTTTCCTGCTCTGTTCGCATCCGATTTTTATCAGTTCAGCCACCCAGGAGGTATAGGGGATAAGGACTTTGGCTGGGAAGGCAGGTAAATGGAACCAAAAAAGATGACCCTCTTGCCAGAACACTCCGGTGGGTGTAAAATCAGTAGCACAAATGACTAGGAGAAGAGGCTTCTCATAAGAGATAAAGGTGACCCTTTGGTTTAGAATTGCAGCTTAAACTGCCTTTAGGGCTTCTAGGGCGGGGGCTGTTAATGAGCAACTCGAAGTAGGATCTGGGTCCCCTTTAAGAATATTAAACAAGGGTTTAAGCTCTCCAGTAGTTAACATGAGATAAGGCCTGAGCCAATTAATATCTCCTAGAAGTTTTTGAAAATCATTTAAAGTTTTTAAGCTAACGGTTCTAAGTTGAACCTTTTGTGAAAGAATCTTATTATGAAAGAGTTCAAAGCCTAAAAGCAAGTAAGGGGGTTTTAATTGAATTTTGTCAGGGGCTATCTAAAGACAGCTCTGGTAAGGGCCCTAGAAAGCTCTTGGGAATAAGCAAGGAGTTCAGTGGGGTTAGGACCAGCCATGAGGATGTTGTCCATGTAATGAATTAAATATGTACAAGGCAATCTTTGTCTAAATGGGTCTATAATTTGAGCTACAAATTTTTGGCACAGCGTAGGGCTGTTTGCCATTCCTTGGGGCAGAACTTTCCATTAGAATCTTGGCATAGGGCCTTTAAAATTAATCACCAGCAAACTAAATGCAAAATGCTTGCAGTCTTTAGGATGTAGGGGGATTGTGAAAAAGCAATCTTTTAGGTCAATTATGATTTCACAGTATCCCACAGGAGTCGCCACAGGAGTGGGAGGCCTGGTTGAAGGGCCCCCATAGGTATCATAGCTTTATTAAATTTTCTAAGATCTTGAAGTAACCTCCATTATCCTGAATTTTCCTTTATGTCAAAAATAGGAGTATTCCAGGGGAAGGTGGTAGGCTGGATATGGCCTGCAGCAAGTTGTTCCTGTACTAACATTGTGGCTGCAGCCAGTTTTTCAGTAGTTAAGGGCCATTGATCAACCCATACAGGCTATGTTGTTTTCCAGGATATTTTATCTGCATGGGGTACAGGCATGTCAAGAGCCGTTATGGTAAATTTTCATAGCCAATTCCAGCATGATCAGTTTTTATGGTGACCGGGACCGGCTCTTTTGAGCCCTGAGAGTGTTTGCCCAACCCTTGCCCAGGGCAAAAGCCTTAATTGAGCATCTGGTGAGTGACTAGCTCATTACGGCTGCACATAATGAGCTTCACTTGAGAGAGAATATCTCTGCCTCAGAGGTTTATAGGTAGGCCTGCAAGCACGCAGGGCTGGACAGTACCGTGATTGCCTTCTTCATCTTCCCATTGAATAACTTTTAAGCTTTGTAGGGGTTTGGAGGTATGTCAAATACCTCTAAGGTGAGTCATGGAAGCGGTGAGAGGTCAAGATGAAAGCCAATCCTTACTGGAAATAGTTGTGGCATCCGCGCCAGTATCTATAAGGCCTTCAAAGGTTTTTCCTTTTAATTTTAAGTTAAGAAGGGGTCTTTTTTGAGTGATCTATTGTGCCCAATAAACATCTGATGATCCAAATCCATGGGGGCCTCTCTTTTGCTTATAGCTAGGATTTTTATCATCGAGGGGTAGTAATATTAATTGAGCAATCCGTTGCCCAGGGGAAATGGTAACTGGTCCCTGAAAGGCTGTAGCCATAAATTTAATTTCTCCAGTATAATCGTTGTCAATGACTCCTGGAGAAATAGTGAGGCCCTGAATAGTGGAGGTGGCACGACCCATTATAAGAACAAAGGTGCCTTGCGGCAAAGGGCCAAAAATCCCCATTGAAAGAATTTGATTTCCCATTTATGGGGTCAATATTGACTGGGAGGTGGAACAGAGGTCCAGTCTTGCGCTTCCGGCAGTTGCTCCAGAGAGGAGAGTGATGCTGGATTTTGGACTGACTGGGGAACGAACCTGATGACACCAGGGTTCTGTCCTGGGTAGGCTTTGGGGCCCTGGGGTGGGCCCTTTATCAAGTTTTCCTGCTTTGGAGGCAGAGGATTACCCTGTATATCAGCCTTGGAGCGGCATTCGGAGGCCCAATGCTTACCCCATTTGCATCGCGGTCACAGGAATGATGGGAGCGATCGTTCGGTCCTAGGGGCTGTGCACTCTCTTGAAAAATGACCTGTTTGCTTACAATTAAAGCAGGTCTTGGGCCTGGCTCCCTGAGTAAACTCTTTAAGAGCTCTTCCTATGGCTATTCCGATATTGCAAGAGGTTGGGTCATCGGCACAAAGTTTTATAAAATCAGAGAACTTTTTGCCACTGTGATGGGGACGCATAGCTGCTTGACAAGCTGAATTAGCATTTTCAAAAGCAAGATGTTTAATGAATTCATTATCTGTTTCCTCCCTTCCCATGAGGCCTTAGGCGGCCTCTGTAAGGCGTCCTATGAATTCACTGCAAGGTTCCTGCTTCCCCTCTCTAACACTGTCAAGAGAGGTGAAAACTGACCCTTTAGAAGGGAGGCTCTTCAAGGCCTTAAGGACTGCATGTTGGATATGTGTGAGTAAGCCTGGAGAAAACTTAGCCTTTTTTTCATTTGTGTCATAGGGGCGATTTCCCAGAAGATTGTCTAACATCCAGGATTTGGAGGGACCGCCGGCAGCCATATTGCGGTATGCAGTATCCTGGCATCTTTCAGTGTAATCAGCTTTCCATAAGAGAAAGTCACCTCTTGTTAAGGTGGCTTTAGTTAACATGCCCCAATCATTAGCTGTAAGCCAGTCTTCGCTTAGAGACTCTAACAATGAAATAGTAAATGGGGCAACAGGGCCATATGAGGAAACAGCATTCTTTAAGTCTTTTATACTTTTAAATTTAAGGTGGCGGTTCCGCTGAGTCCTAATGTTTGAAGTTGCATTCTCGTCCTCTCCCTCAGTGTTTTCTGACTCAAGCTGGGCTATAGGTTCCTCTGCATCCGTATCTGCCCCTTCTGATTCTCGTGGTTCATCCTCATTTGACACTCCCTCAGTCGGTTCTCCCTCGGTTGGTCTAGTTTGGGATCGTGTCACCGGGAAGACATGAAGGGTTTTATTTATGGTTTTAACTTTCTGAACGGGGGGAGCAGAGGGGGAACTTACTTTTATTTTCTGAACAGGGTGGTCGGGGGGGAGCTTATTTCAAAGTCAAGGTCACGTAATTTCCTAAGCAATTGGGATCTCTCCCTTTTGTTCTGAAGCAGTGCCTTAAGGGACTGCGCCTCCCGAGAGAGTTTAACAGTGGCTTGTTAAAGAGGGTGGTATGTCATAGGGCAGTGGTATGTTATAGGGCGTTGTATGTTATAGGGTGGTTGACATGCACCTAAAGTTGCTTGAGGGGGCCAATCAAGATTATGGTGCTTACTGGCAGCGTCCTTTAGTTTGGCCCCCTCTTCAGGGTAGATTGGATCATCATCAGGGCTGTTGGACCTGAGACCGGCAGGACTGGGTAAATAGATTTTTGGAGGGCCGCTAGACGGTGGATCACCCTTAACATCGGGCATGGGAAAGGAGACAGAGGGACAATTAGAGGTTGGGGAGGATGGATGAAGTTCCTCGGACACTTCCTTTTATGGAGAGAAGTCTGACTGGTTTTAAACTTTCCCTTCAAATAATTTTCACTATCGTCAACAATCTTTGAAACATCTGGGTGACAGTGGCGGACCTGAAACATATCGTTTATGAGATTCCAATAGAAAATACCTGTACTGGGTCCTTCTCAGGGCCAAAGGAATGATAATAATCATTGAGGCAGTTGCCAACTCGGCGCCACTGCTTTTCATCTATAGTTTCTTCCTGGGGGAACCATGGGCAGACATCCTCTAGCAAGATAAAGTATTTAACTAAATCTTTTTTCTTAACCCGTATTCCTCATATCTTGAGAGAAGCCTTAAGTCCCTTAACAAATTACTCATGCTTATTTAGTGTTTGCCCCATGACTGCGTCTCATTCCTTACCTTTATCGATCTGTGTCACAGGCGGGTACTCCTGTGATGATCTTCATGCGAATCTTGTATCACCGGTGGGGTGGTGATCCAAAGAAAGAAGGATGCCCGTCCATATTAGCGATGTCTAGATCAGGCTTCGTACCTCGAGCCCCACATTGGGCGCCACATGCCCCGGCCGGTGGGGAGTTCAACAAGGGCTCGAGGGGAAGTTAACCTGGATGAGAGACAAATCAGACACAAAGAAGGAGACACAGTCGAAAGTCTGATCAAGGTCTCAATGTTTATTTTTACAAGCAATATTATATAGGAGCTAGGAAGGGGAAACAGCCCCAGCTGAAGTGGCATGATTTATCTAGGTTGCTAGGATACCTAACTGAGGAATGTTCTCTGGAAAAGATCATGGGTGGGGGATTACTGAGAAATGACAGAAGGTTTAACTAAGGAGGAGATGTTATCACGGCAGCTGCATAATCTCTATCCCAGCGATCTAATCGCAAGCTGGGTCAATTGATGCTTCCTAAACGGTACAGGCTTGAGAAAATAGAGGCCTAGGTGAAAAGGGAGAGACCATTGTTTCTATGGCCTACGGCTCCCGACAATAAAGAAGCATTTGTACATACACACCATGGAATATTATTCAGCCATAAGAAGAAAAGTAATCCTACCACCATTTGCAAGAACACGGACGGAGCTAGAGGTTGTTATGTTCAGTGAAATAAGCCAGGTGGAGAAAGACAAGTACCCAAGGATTTCACTCCTCTGAGAGGTATGAGAACAAAGCAAAAACCGGAAGGAACAAAACATCAGCAGACTCTCAGAACCCAAGAATGGACTAACAGTTACCAAAGGGAAAGGGACCTAAGAGGATGGGTGGGAAGGGAGGGATAAGGGTGTAAAGGGGCATTACGATCCACAAACGTAATGTAGGGGGTGGTGGGCCACGGGGATTGAAGCATAGCACACAGAAGACAGGTAGTGTTTCTATAGCATCTAAGTATATTGATGGACAGCGACTGTAATGGGGTGCGGATAGTGGACTTGATAATGGTGGGGAGGGGTGAGGAGGGGGAGTCTAGTAACCACAATGTTGTTAAAATAATTATACATTACTGACACCAAAAAAAAAAGTGACTCTGTTTGAGTGCCCAGAGAGACAGTCAGTAGAAAATAGCCATTCCCGCAACCGTGGATGCTTTGTGTTCAGTTTGGCAGTGCCCAGTCATTGACTCAGTGGTACAGGGAGGAACTTTTCATGTTCTCTCACCTCAACGACTGAATTGCTGTAATAATGTGCGTCTGGGCTTTTGAAATCAGTGGACTTTATGATGTTTACAAATGTAAAGAAGCAATAAGCAGATAACGACGGAAGTTTGCATGCCAAATAGAACACGTTACTCGACAACACACTCTTTGCTCCAAACAGTTCCCTCTAGAACTCAGTGTTCCTTTTTAATTGCCCCTACTCCTATCAGTGGTGAACACGCCAATGTCCCTCAAACATGGTGGTGAGTAAGGCACCAAGTATACTTTTCTGTCTACAACAGGCCCAGAGGAAGTATACTTGTGGTCTTCAGTGAGCACTTAGTCAATGAATGTGGCTAAATACAGTTAGCAAGCGAGAAGGAGGTTTAAGAGGACAGAGGACAGAGATACGGGTTCAAGTCCCTGCCCCACTATTTACTGGTTTTGAAAGCAAACGTGGCTGACTCGATCTGCAATTGTCTCAGTGAGCCCAGTGCTCTCCCTACGGCCTAGTTTCCTTGCAATGTTTTTGGAAGCATAATGTAGGGAAGTGACATAGGTGATGTTGTTAACTGTTCTGTACATAAGGATAGATGGGCAGACAGAAAGATGATTGATTCATAGATAGACAGATAGATAGATGACAGATGATAGATAGATGATACACATGATAGATAGATGATAGGAAGCTAGATAGATGGATAGATAAATAGAGAGATGGATAGAGAGATAGATAGAAGGATATATAGAAAGACAGATAGATATACAGACAGACAGAGAGATAGATACATACAGATACATATCGATTGACACAAAGCTGTTGCTCATAACCAGGAGATGAACGGTGAAAGCACATAGCTAAACTACAAACCAAAAGGAAGAATGAAATCCAGTTTACAAAGTGCAGTAAGCAGCCATAAGAAGAAAACAAATCCTACCATTTGTAATGACGTGAATGGAGCTAGACGGTAGTATGTTCAGAGAAATAGGTCAGGCAGAGAAAGACAAGTATCAAATGATTTCACAAAGGTGTGGAGTATAACAGCAAAGAAATCCTGAAGGAAAAAAACAGCAGCAGTCTCACAGTACCCGAGAGTTGACTAAAAGTAGCCAAAGGGAAAAGGACTGGGCAGGGTGGTCCTGAAGGGAGGGATAAGTGCAGGGAGAAAGAATGGGGGCATTAGGATTAGCATGTATATTGCGTGGGTTCGGGGGTGGGCATGGGGAGTGCTGTAAAACAAAGAGAAGACTAGTAGATATTATATAGCATCTAACTACTCGCTGATTGACAGTGACTGTAACGGGGTCTTTGGATGGTGTCATGGTGAAGGGGTCTATAGCGTCCAACTACACTGATCGAAGGCGACTGAAGAGGTTTTTCGGGGGGACTTGGTGAAAGGGGGAGTATAGTAAACATAATGTTCCTCATGTGATTGTAGATTAATGATAACAAAAAAAAATTTTTCAGTGAAATAAGGGCACAGCTCTGAATCATCAGAATAAATGTTCAGGCTGTGAGTGCTGCAAACAAAAGACACAGGGTTAAAAGAAGGGATGAAAATTTAAGACACCTACGTGCTTTCGTACAGGAGACTCACTTGAAATCCAAGGACACAAACTACAAGCCAAAGGTGTGTGGCAATTACCCTACACAAGCGAAACTGGGAAGCAAACAAACAAATGAAATTTGTATGAATACCCAGAGAAAGTCAGCAGAAAATAGCCCTATCTGGCCACAGTGAATTATTTTTGTTTGGTTTCAGCAGATCCCAGCCATAGATTTGGTGGTGCAGCAACGTACTTCTCATTTTCTCTCACCTCAACAACTGAGTTGCAGTAATAATAAGCATCTGGGCCTTTGAAATCAGTGGGTTTGATGATGTTGACGAATGTGAGGATCTAATAACCACATAAAGAGTGATGTTTGGACACTCAAATAAACACGTCAATCCACAATACACTCTTAGCTTCCAACTGCTCATGTCTAGAAATCAGTGTTCCTTTTTATTTGACCCTCCGTCCTATCGGCGTTGATCACGCTGATGTCCTTCAAACATTTTGGTGAGCAAAGCAACAAGTTTACTTTTCTGTCGACAACAATCCCAGAGGAATGATACTAGTGGACTTCAGGGAGCACTTTCTCACTGAATGTGGCTAAATACAGACGGCAAGTTAGAAGGAGATGAAAGAGGACAGAGGATAGAGAAACGGGTTCAAGTCCCGGCACAACCATTTCCTGATTTTGTAGGTACACGCGGCCGACTCGACCTTCAACTGTCTCGATGAACCCAGTGCTCTCTCTACAGCCTAGATACTTTGCAGGACTTTTGGAAGCATAGTGTAGGAAAGTGATATAGGAAATATGGTTAACATTTCTGTACACAAGGACAGATGGGCAGTCAAAAAGATGACTGATTGATTGATAAATAGATAGACAGAGAGATAGATAGCTAGAGGTACATATCGATTAACACAAAGCTACTGCTCATAACCAGGAGAGCAATGGTGAAAGCACATAGCAAAAATACAAAAAAAAAGAAGAATGAAATCCAGTTTAAAAAGTGCAGTTAGCAGCCATAAGAAGAAAACAAATCCTATCATTTGTAAAAACGTGGATGGAGCTATAGGGTATTATGCTCAGTCAAGTAGGCCACGTTTAGAAATACATGTACCAAGTGATTTCACTTATGTGTGGAGTATGATAACAAAGAAAAACTGAAGGAAAAAACAGCAGCAGACTCACAGAACCCGAGAGTGGACTAACAGTTAACAAGGAAAAAGGGAACGGGTAGGGTATGTGGGAAGGGAGTAATAAGGGCAGGGAAAAAGAATGGGGGTATTAGGATAAGCATGTATAATGTACAGGGTGGGGTGTCATTGGTAGGGCTGTACATCACAGAGAAGACATGTAGTGATTCTACAGCATCTTAGTACATGCTGAGAGACAGCGACTGTACATGGGATTTTGGGGGGGACTTGGTAAAGGGGGTAGACCGGAAATCATAAAGTTATGAATGTGATTGTACGTTAATGAGAACAAAATATTTCAAAGTGATGTAAGAGCACAGCTCTCAAATATCAGAATAAAAGTACAGGCATTGAGTGCTCCAATCAAAAGACACAGGGTTAGAAGAACTGATGAAAACACAAGACCACCTACGAGTTCCCTTAAAGGAGACTCACTTGAGATCCAAGGACACAGACAATCTACAAGATGAAGGGGCAGGGACAGGTACCCTACACAAGTGAAACTGAGAAACAAACAAACAAATGGAATCTGTTTGAATCCCCAGAGAGAGTCAGTAGAAAATAGCCCTATCTAGCCACCGTGAATTCTTTTTGTTTGGTTTGAGCAGTGCTCAGGCATATATTTAGTGGTGCAGCAACTTCCTTCTCATTCCCTCTCACTTCAACAAAGGAATTGCTGTAATAATATGCGTCTGGGATTTAAAATCATTGCTTTTTATGATGTTCACGAATGTAAAGAAGTAAGAACCACCTAAAGGGGGAAGTTTGGACCCTCAAATAAACACTTCACTCCACAACACACTCTTTGTTCCCAACTGCTCCTGTCCAGAAATAGGTGTTCCTTTATATTTGTCCCTCCACCTATCAGCAGTGATCACGCCGATGTCCCTGAAACAAGGTGTTGTGCAAAGAACAAAGTACACTTTTCCGTCGACAGCAGGCCCACACGGAGGATACTTGTGGTCTTCAGAGATCACTTACTCACTGAATGTGGCTAAATAAAGTCACCAAGCGAGCAGGAAGTATAAGAGGACAGAGGACAGAGATACGGGTTCAAGTCCTTTCACCTCCATTTACTGCTTTTGTAAGCACACGCGGCAGACTCTACCTGAAAGTGTATCGGTGAACACAGAGCTCTCCTTATGGCTTAGTTACCTTGCAAGATTTCTGGTAGCATAATGTAGGGAAGAGACATAGGCTATGTTGTTAACTGTTCTGAACATAAGGATAGATGGGCACACAAAAAGATGTTTGATTCATAGATAGATAGGAAGACAGACAACAGATGAAAGATAGATAGATAGGTACATAGATGGATAGATGATAGATATCATAGATAGATGATAGGAAGATAGATATTTTGATAGAAAGATACACAGATACATAGATACACTAATACATAGATACATAGATAGACAGACAGTCCGTTAGATAGATAGATATAGATACATATCGATTGACACAAAGCTATTGTTCATATCCAGGAGTTGAATGGTGAATAACATAGTTAAAGTACAAACAAAAAGGAAGAATGAAGTCCAGTTTAAAAAGTGCAGTAAGCAGCCTTAAGAAGAAAACAAATACTACTATTTGCAATAACGTGGATGGAGCTAGACGGTAGTATGTTCATAGAAATAGGCCAGGCGGAGAAATACAAGTACCAAATGATTTCACTCATGTGTGGAGTATAACAACAAAGAAAAACTGAAGGAAAAAAACAACAGCAGACTCACAGAACCGGGGAGTTGTCTAAAAGTTACCAAAGGGAAAAGGACTGGGCAGGGTGAGTCTGAAGGGATGGATAAGTGTGGGGAGAAAGAATGGGGCCATTAGTATTAGCAGGTATAATGCATGGGGTCGGCTGTGCATGGGGAGTACTGTACAACACAGAGAAGACTAGTAGAGTTCATATAGCTTCTTACTACTCACTGATGGACAGTGACTGTTACGGGGTCTGTGGGGGGGACATGGTGAAGGGGTCTGCAGCATCCAACTACGCTGATCAAAAGCGACTGAAGAGGTTTTTTGGGGGAACTTGGTGAAGGGGGGAGCATAGTAAACATAATGTTCTTCACGTGATTGTAATTTAATGATAAAAAAAATTCTTTTAGCGCAATATGTGCACAGTTCTTAATCATCATAATAAAAGGTCAGGCACTGAGTGCTGCAAACAAAAGATACAGGGTTAAAAGAAGGGATGAAAACTCAAGACACCTACGTGCTTACTTACAGGAGACTCACTTGAGATCCAAGGACACAGACAAACTACAAGCCGAAGGTGTGTGGACAAGTACCCTACACGAGTGAAACGGAAAATCAAACAATCAAGCAAATGGATTCTGTTTGAGTCCCCAGAGACAGTCAGCAGAAAATAGCCCTATCTGGCCACCGTGTATTCTTTTTTTTGGTTTCAACAGTTCCCAGCCATAGATTTAGTGGTGCAGCAACATACTTCTCATTTACTCTCACATCAACAACTGAGTTGCTGTAATAATAAGCATCTGGGCCTTTGAAATCAGTGGGTTTTATGATGTTCATGAATGTTAAGATCTAATAACCACTTAAAGAGGGTTATTTGGACACTCAAATAAACACGTCTCTCCACAATATACTCTTAGGTCCCTACTGCTCCTGTCTAGTAATTGGTGTTCCTTTTTATTTGACCCTCCGTCCTATCGGCGTTTATCACGCTGCTGTCCTGCAAACATGGTCGTGAGCAAAGCAACAAGTTTACTTTTCTGTCGACAACAGGCCCAGAGGAATGATTCTCGTGGTCTTTAGGGAGGACTTAGTCAATGAATGTGGCTAAATACAAACAGCAAGTTAGAAGGAGATGAAAGAGAACAGAGGATAAAGACACGGGTTCAAATCCCGGCACAACCATTTCCTGGTTTTGTTGGTACACGCGGCAGACTCGACCTGCAAGTGTCTCAGTGAACCCAGTTCTCTCTCTACAGCCTAGATAATTTGCAGGATTTATGGAGGCATAGTGTAGGAAAGTGATATAGGATATATGGTTAACTGTTCTGTACACAAGGACAGATGATCAGACAAAAAGATGATTGATTGATTAATTTATTGATAAATAGATAGACAGATAGATAGATAGATATAAGTACATATCGATTAACACAAATCTACTGCTCATAACCAGGAGAGCAATGGTGAAAGCACATAGCGAAACTACAAAGAAAAAAGAAGAATGAAATCCAGTTTAAAAAGTACTGTAAGCAGCCATAAGAAGAAAACAAATCCTATCTTTTGCAATAATGTGGATGGAGCTAGATTGTATTATGCTCAGTCAAATAGGTCAGGCGGGGAAAGACATGTACCAAATGATTTCCCTCATGTGTGGAGTTTTATGACAAAGAAAAACTGAAGGAAAAAGAGCAGCAGAGTCACAGATCCCGAGAGTGGACTGAGAGTTAGCAAAGGGAAAGTGTCTGTGCAGGGTAGGTGGGAAGGGTGTAATAAGGGCGGTGAGAAATAAAGGGGACATTAGGCTTAGCATGTATAATGTGTGGGGTGTGGGGAGCATGGGGAGGGCTGTAGAACATAGAGAAGACAGGTAGTGATTCTAGAGCATCTTACTACACTGCCGGACACCAACTGTAACGGGGTGTGTGTGTGCTGAAATGGTGAAGGTGTCTACAGTATCCAACTACTCTGATGGACAGCGACTGTGACGGGGATTTTGGGGGGGACTTGATGTACTTGCTGAACATAATGTTCTTTGGGTGATTGTAGATTAATGATCAGAAAAAATGTTTTTAAGTGCAATAAGGACACAGCTCTAAATTGTCAGAATAATTGGACAGGCTTTGAGTACTCCAATCAAAAGACACAGGGATAAAAGAAGGGATGATAACTCAAGACCACCTACGTGCTCCCTTACAGGAGACTCACTTGAGATCCAAGAACGAAGACAAACTATAAGTTGAGGGGGTGGGGACAGTTTCCCAAGACAAGTGAAACAGAAAAACGAAAAAAAAAAAAGATATGCTGATGGGTTTAAAGATGCCGGCTCATGTGAGAGGGGTGCAGAAACCTCCTCCAAAACCGAAAGCACATACATACGTATTGTATTGAAATAGAACAACTACAACAAATCCTGGAAGAGCAGCAGGGAAGAACGCTGCTGTGGCAGGCTGGCACCTCAAGGAGAAGTGTGACGTATAGCCCTGGAGATGTGCTCTAGGAGCACGAACCTACCGTGCACTTGCTGCCTTCTGGAGTATCGGTGGGGTTGGAAAGCAAAGACAGGTGGAAGACTTCGAGAGACTTGAGATTCCAGCCTCTTGTGTGACAACCCAGGTATCCACATCCGGCCGGTGTGGGAAAAAGAAAGGCAGACAGCCTGAGAGACTTCCTAACAGCGAGAGAACTGCTAAAGGGGCAAGGCCCTCACAGGGCATGCCGCTCAGGAGAAAGGACAGGTGTGCCAAACTGCCCAGGTGCACTCTGCTCGGCAGGCGGGGGAGCTTTCAGGAGCTCCGGCGCTCCATTCCCCTGGCTTGCCTCGCAGCTCCGAGGCCCCTTACCGTGCTGTGACTAGTACATGGCGTGCTTCCCCGCTGGCACTGGCATGCAAAACGGCCGACCGCACCTGCATCAGCTTCTCCCTGCATGCTCTGCAAACTAGCCCTGGCAGTGGAGACAGGCTCTGCGGCCGGGAAGCAGGAAAGAGCTCTTTAGTCCCGGCGGGCATGGGCACCGACACCGCTCCCCTGGGACCCCTGCCATCCCCACAAGGGCTGAGCATCTCCAGACATTAAAACTTCTGGGAGTTAGAGGGCGCCACCTACAAATATGATCCTTCAAAGGAACCTGGTAACTGGACTCAACTCAATTTTCCTGAGAAAGAGATCATGCTCAGGGAGCTACAGAAAATAAAATTGTCACTGTCTCTCGAGCGCAATTCTCTCTCTCTCTCTCACTACTGGGAGCGCTGCTGAGGCCCTGTTCCGAGAGGGGTGCTGCGACAGCCCAGTAGGAATGGCACAGCTCTCTGGTCCACCATGGCCGGTGCCAGGACATTCCCACAAAGGCTCTGAATGAAGTGCAAATGGAGGACGCCACACTTCTAACACCGCAGGAAAGACAACAGTGCTGCATGCAAGCCTTCACATCAAAGGCTAGCGGCTACGAGGCTGCACCGATACGAGTGACGTCAACACCCCAGGCTTCATCTCCTTGGCATTCTTTTTTCCCTATGACCCTTGAAAGCAGCACATGGAAAGATGCATCCTACCAGTCTCCACAAAACTTCATGTCTTAGTTTTACGCTAGATGTTCCTGCATCACAGCTTCTCCTCTTTGTTCCTGTCTTCTTGGCTGGATGGTGATCTGGAAAAAAAAATTAGTCAGATTTGGAATGAAGTGGTAGGGGGTTTAGAAAGATTCTGTTTGACCAACATAAGTAGAACCAAAAGACATCCTTCAGTATGGGAGAATATATTCACTGATGACATACTTGATGAGGTGTTGCCATCCAAAACATGTATCAAGAGCTCACGAACCTCAACACACAAAAAGCAAATGAATACAATTACAAAATGGGCAGTGGATCTTAACAGACACTTCTCCACAGAAGCAATTTTAGGTGGCTGACAGGCACATGAAAAGACGCTCCACATCGATAACCATCAGAGAAAAGAACATTAAAACCACAATGTCGTATCACCTCACACCAGTTAGGATGGCCAGCACCCGAAAGACAGACAACAACAGATGTCGGGAACGGTGTGGAGAAAGGGGAACCCTCCTACACTGCTGGTGGGAATGTCAGTCAGCACAACCATTGTGGAAAGCAGTATGGAGGTTCCCCAAAAAACCAAAAAACAGAAATACCATTTGTCGCAGGAATTCATCTCCTAGGAATTTACCCTAAGAGTGCAGGAGCCCAGTTTGAAAGGATCAGGTGAACCCCTATATTGATCGCAGCACTATTTACAATACCCAAGAAATGGAAGCAACCTAAGTGTCCATCAGGAGATGAATGGATAAAGAAGAGCTGGTACATACACGCTATGGAATATTAGTAAGCCATAAGAAGAAAGCAAATCCTACCACCATTTGCAACAACAAGGAAGGAGCTAGAGGGTGTTATGCTCAGTGAAATAAGTCAAGTGGGGAAAGACAAGTATCCAAGGATTTCACTCCTCTGTGAGGTATGAGAACAAAGCAAAAACGGAAAGGAACAAAACAGGAGCAGACTCACAAAACCCAAGAATAGACTTGCAGTTTCCAAAGGGAAAGTTACCTGGGAGAATGGGTGCGAAGATAGGGATATGGGGGTAAAAGGTGCATTATGATCTGCACACATAATGTAGGGTGTGGATGCCCACGGGTGTTGCAGTATAACACACACAAGACACATAGTGATTCTACAGCAACTTACTACATTGATGGACAGCTACTATAATGGTTTGCGGACTTGATAATGGAGGGGAAGGGGGCAGAGGATGAGTCTAGTAACCATAATGTTGCTCATGTAATTGTACATGACTGACACCAAAAAAAAAGAGATTCTGTTTGACTGCCCAGATAGACAGTAGGAAATAGCCCTTCCCGCCACAATGGATGCTTTCTCTTAGGTATTGGCAGTGCACAGTCATAGATTCAGTGGTATAGCAAGGCCCTTCTCATTTTTTCTCACCTCAACAACTGACTTGCTGTAATAATATGCATCTGAGATTTTGAAATCAGTGGATATTATGATGTTTACGAATGTAAAGTAGCAATAACCAGATACCAAATTAAGTTTGGAAGCTCAAACGAACACGTCACTCCACAACACACTCTTTGCTCCCAACTTCTCCCGTCTAGAACTCCGTGTTCCTTTTCACCTGTCCCTCCTCCTATCAGCGGCGATGCCAATGTCCCTCAAACATTGTGGTGAGCAAAGCACCAAGTTTACTCTTCTGTCTACAACAGGCTTGTGGTACAGGTCCTCTCAGAGGAAAAGCAGTATCAGCTGGAGAAACCCCAAAGACGTAGAAATAAAAGATGGTACAGAACAATGAAAACTGACATAAGGGACTTCTGAGACCCATACTTAATTCCTTCAGAGACAAGAAAGCAGCCGCCCACATGCAACAAAACTAAACCAGTACGGAGAAAGCACAGGCAGAGAACAATAAGAGATCTGGAATCTTACCCCACTGGGCCAGAGAAAGGACTCATCATAGCAGCAGCAGCAGCAGCAGCAGCACCTGGGGCCTGCCACCCATGCTCTGCGCTCATCGCTGTTAAAGATAAGGTTGTGGGTTCGGCTCGCCTTGCCTCTCCCTAAGCACCTGGAGGCATACAGAGCGGGGACTGAGGGGTCGTCGGTGACTTCTCGCCCGCATTTATGTTCCGCACTGTTTGGAACATAACGAAAGTCGGTGGAGGAGCGAGCGGCAGCAGGTACCACTGAACGGGCAGCTGAGCTTTGAAGCAGAGTCCAGTCATTCTCTGTCACCACTGTTCAACAGATACTATGACCTGAAGAGTGATGTGCACGAGCTGACACACTCACGTTTGATAAGGGAGGTTCTCACCAAGTACGGAGAAGGGAGAGGAAGGCATGTCTAAGTCAGAGTGCACGGGAAGCCTCCGTGAGGAGGTGACTAGAGAGGTGGGTCTTCAACGATCCATGTTCTTCTGCTGTGGTGAAAATTCTTAAAAACCAGAGGCAAGAGGTGGGAAACCCCATAGGAAATAGTTCAGAGACGAAAAGGCACGAGACAGGATCTTTTCAAGGAGCAGGGAGCTTGTCTCATAGGGATGGAGATGTAGACAAAGTGAAGGCCACACCGTGAGTTGGGGCTGGAGAATTTCACATTTTATTCTGTAACAATGTCAGTGCTTCCACAGTGAAGCAGTGAGCAAGCAGGGCCTAGGTCCACCAGGAAAGGCCTGAGAAACTAGAAACAGAGTTACTGACACGGGACACGAGCTTCACAGGTTATAACATAAAAGATGAACAGTCAGGATTGGGAAAGGAAAGGCTGACTGCTGAGAGGAGGCGAGGTTGCCCCCAAGCTTCCAGCCTGGATGACGGGGAAGAACGGTGATGCCATCGAGAACAAGACTCTAAAGGAGAAGCATTTTAAAAATAAAAAGTGTTTCCCAGTTTACTGTGTTGTGTTATTCATGTACGAGACACAGGCCCCCAAAACTAGATCAGAGAGAAAACCTGGGCGGCCGTGCCCAGTCACAATGCGGGATGTGGCTATGCTGAGTCCAGGTGGTCCCCGACCTATGCTTTCTGTGAGAAGCAAAGAACGAACATGCCCTCTGGCTAGAAAGGCATGTCATGGGGTATGCGCCCTCCTCAGAAGTCAGCCGCCTGGCTGGCCATGGCCGAGAAGGCATGCCTGGCTCCAGGTTTTCCAGAGAAGATGGGAGGGCCCGGGAAAGGTCGGGCTGTGCCCCGGGCCGCCTCTGGGTGGCTCCGCGCCATGCCGTGGGCAGGAACTGTCCTCCGGCAGCATGGGGGTGGGTTAGCAAAGCACTTGCCATCCGCCGCACCCCGGGTGATAAGCCCATGCAGAACCGGCAACCGGGTGGGCTGAGCTCTGATAGACGTGGGCACCGCAGCCCTTGATGGTCCGTATGGTGGCCTCGTTTGTCCGAACACCTGCACAGCCCTCAGGGAAGTCCCGGAGGCTAGGGATTCTACTGGGGTTGGCCTTTTGCCCCACCGTGGCCTTGGCCAGGGTCTCCTCTGGGCAGCGCTGGTGTGCTTAAGGCAGTGGGGGCTCGGTGATGCGGCCTCTAGGTGACATCACAGCGTCCCTGGTCAATTTGTGATGTGTCCGCTGGCTGACATACATACCAGGCTGGCCCTTGCTGGGCAGCTCAACCCGTGGTTGGCCTGAGAAGGAGTTAGTGGCAAAGGAGACCCTCTCCCTAGCTTCAGACCCATTTCTCAGATCGTTTGGCACACACCACAACACATTTATCCATGTGGACAGTTTCTTCCTTACTAAGGATCATGCCCCACTCCACCCGCCACCTCCCCAGCCCCAACTACATCGCCCGCCAGTCTTTCCTGTCCCCGGGACACAGCCCCCTATCCCTCCTGCCTGGGAGCACCCTGCACCTGCCTGCTCCCCTGGTCACAGGCTGTTCCACCGGGCTCCTCTGCCTTTAGCGGCTGGCTTTACACACTTTTCCCTGCAGAGTTCCCACTTACACGGGGAACCTCCTAGGCTTTGGAACATCCTAGGCTCCCAGCAGATGGCTGGAGAGAGACCACCCAGACGAGCTCCTCTTCTTCAGTGCACACGGGCACCACTACCAGCCACCTCGAAATGTCCTGCCTCTGCAAAACCGACATCCAGGGTCAGCCAACAGACAAGGCCTTGGTCAGCACAAGCGCTGATCCGATGACCTGTTCTGACGCTCGGGACGAGCCGATGGACATGACGCCACCAAAGCTCGCCATCATCTTCTGGTCTCCACCGGCCCCACATGATGCCGTGGGCAGCACCACCGCCAGCCTCCTGTGCGCCTCAGAAAACCACTGCACGGGCAGTCGTCGTCTTGTCTTCCCTGGCCCCATACGATGCCGTGGGAGGCACAGACGATGGCATCAGCACTAACTGCAAGGCGGACGATGACCTGAAGGGCCCGCCACCACCTCAGGATAAGGCACGTACAACTGCCCCCTGGCCAGAGAGAAGTCCGTGTCCTGCACAGGCGCCAGCCTGAATGCTTATGCTCAAGACGAGCCGATGGACACGCACCACCCTCAATGGCTGTTATCTTCCATTTGCCCCCGGCCCTCCACGAGGCTGTGGGCAGCTCCACCTTCGGTCCGAGGGCCGGCAATGACACTCAAGATGAGCCCATGGACACGACACCTTCCTCGATGGCCATCATCTTCCGGTGGACCCTGGCCCCACACGGGGCCATGCACAGCACAACTGCTGGCCTCCTGTGCACCTCAGACAACCACCGCGAAGGCGGTCGTCGTCTGATCTCCCCTGGCCCCTTACGATGCAGTGGGAGGCACAGGCGACGGCCTCGGCCCTACCCGTAAGTCAGCCTTGGAACCGATGGTCACTCCACCGCCCTAGGGAAAAGCACCTACACCTGCCCTCCGGCGCCAGACAAGGCACAGGGCAGCCCAAGCGCTGGCCCAAAGGCTGACGCTGACGCTCAAGACGAGCTGATGTGACACGACACACCCCTCTATGGCCATCATCTTCCGGTCAACCCCAGCCCCACACGAGGCCGTGGGAAGCAGCACCGCCTGCCTCCTGCACACCTCAGCCACCCAATGTGTGGGAAGTCATCCTCCGGATTACCCTGGACCCACACGATGCCGTGGGAGGCATAGGCGACGGCTTAGGACCTACCTGCAAGTCGGACGATGACTTGATGGGCACGACCCCGCCCTCGGGAAACGCACCTACTAGCATCCCAGGGCCCAACACGAGGTCAAGGTCAGCACCATCGCCGTCCTCATGCACACCTCAGAAACCCACCATGCGGGCGATCATCGTCCTATCTCCCCTGGCCACACAATGCCGTGGGAGGCACAGACGACGGCCTCGGACCTACACGCAAGTCAGACTAGGGCCTGATGTTCACGCCACTGCCATCGGGAAAGGCACCTATTCGTCTCCCCGGGCCCCAGTACATGCAGTGGGCATCACAAGCACCGGCCCAAAGGCTCACTCTCTCAGGATGAGCCAATGGACACGACAAAACCGGTGCTAGTTGTCATCTTCCGGTCCCCAGCAGGATGCACAACAAGCCGTGGGCATCACCACCACTGGCCTCCTGTGCATCACAGATACCCACCGCACAGGCGGTCAACGTCTGGTCTCCCATGATCAGATGGGCACACCACAACCTTGGGAATGGCACCTACAAATGACGCCCGGCCCCAGACAAGGACATGGGCAGTAAAAGAGCCGGCCTTAAGGCCGACGCTGATGCTCAATACACACCAATGGAAATAACGCCACCCTTTCTATCTGTGAATTTGCAGTCTCCCCAGGCCCCACACGAGGAGATGGGCAGCACCACCACCGGCCTCCTGTGCACCTCAGACAACCACCATATAGGCAGTGATTGTCTGTTCTCCCCTGGTCCCATATGATGCCGCAGGAGGCACAGCCAATGGCCTCGGCCCTACACCTAACTTGGCCTCTGACCCGGTGGACACCCCACAGCCCTTGCCAACGGCACCTACAGGTCTCTCCCAGCTCCAGACAAGGCCTATGTCCACCTATCCATTTAACAAAATCTTTCCCACAATATGTGTGTATATTATATATTCACACTGCGTCCTGCTCTTGCTAGTATGCCTCTGCTCTGTTTACTCTTTGACTCGGCGACAGAGGAAGAACACACATACATGAGTGATAATGTTCTAAGCCACACTTAACTATGCAACATGTTCCATGCCCCAGTGACTGGGATGTGGAAGTAGCCGCGTTTTATGACTGCATGCTCACCGTGAGGTCTGCGTGCTGAGTGATTAATGGATGACAACCCAGGGGGAGGCAAATCCAGAGGAAGGAGACCGGGTTAGCATTTGTGGCTGCTTTCCTCTCCTCTCCCACTGTTCTGAGCTCACTGGAGGCTAGGGAATCCCTGCTGTGACACAGGAAAACACTCATCATATTGGTTTTTAAACATGTTTATTTCTGCACGTGTGTGCCTTGTGTGACTTAAGACTCTGGCTGATCATCCACACATTCCCACTTCCTCACGAGAGAACGGATTTGGAATTAAGGTCCTCGATTCTGAAGGAAGGACAGAAGGAAGTGCTTCTGCCTGCTGTGTGACTAGTGAAATTTAAGCTTACTTAGAATTTATCAAGTAGCTTAGTAATATCAGAAAAGGTCCTCTTTAATGACTGCCTGGCTTGACTCTAACCTAAACTGCTAACATGTCAAACCATGTTGAGTTACCACTGTGCCCACTTCCTGCTGACCCAAGAGCCTGCACGGTGTCCAGCAGACTTAATACATGCAGAATTCATAACCTGTGGAGACCACGTTCTAGTTGGAGGGTAGGAAAGAGGCAATGAACATCTGTAAGTTTTCCGGTAGCTTAGCCATTAACAAACACTATGGAGAATAAAAAGCAGGATATGGAGGACTGAGATTATAGGCAGAGAAAAGCAGGGTTTTCAAAATAAACAGTGGACAGGGTAAGCCTCACCAGGGAGGTGGGACTTGAAGAGTCTAGCAGGAGCTGAGAGAACCAGGTATCTGAGGGAAAAGCATTCCATGCAGTGGGATAAATTACTGATAAAGCCAAGAGGAAGGATGCTTGTGGTCTTCAGGGAGCAGTCAGTCAACAAATGTGGCTAGAATACTGTCAGTAAGAAGGGCAAAGAGGACAGGGGACAGAGATATGGTTTGAAGTTCCCACACCACCATTTACAAGTTTTGTAGTCACACGCTGTTGACTCGATGTGCAAATGTCTCAGTGTACCTGGTGCTGTCTGTCTCTAGGACCTAGTTACCTTGCAGGCTTTTGGAAACATAAGTACGGAAATGACATATAAGCCATCATGTGAACTGTTCTGTTTATAAGGATAGATGGGTAGAGAAAAAGATGATGAAAGGAGAGATAGACAGATAAATTGATGACAGATTAGACAGGATAGATGATAGGTATGGATAGATAGAATAGATAGGTGATAGGCAGGTAGATGATTGATAGATCGATCGATAGATAGATAGATAGATAGATAGATAGATAGATAGATAGATAGATAGATAGATAGATAGATAGAAAAACAGATAGATAGACAGATTGATAGTTAGATAGCCATTTTAGATAGCAGTGCTGTTAACTGTTTGTAAGGCTGGGGGCACTGATGGGAGAAGTGAGCACATTGGACACTGATGATGTGCAAAGTCTCCGGCTGCTGCCCATTCCCACATTGGACACTGATGATGTGCCAAAGTTCTTGGCTGTTGCCCCCTCCCAACCTGGAAAATGTGCCTTGGGCTAGCCAATCCTCGCACTGCTGTAAATCTAAGCTCTGCCTACCCCTACCTTCTTTAAAATCTTGCTGCCTGTCCACTTAGTGTGAATTCCCCAGCCTCCATTTCTATAGACTGGGGAAATTTTGCCGTGTATTTACATTCAAATAAATTACCGGGCCCTTTGTTGCCTCTCTTCACCTGCTTATTTCAGCTAGAATTTATTTTACACTGTTCTGTACATAAGGATAAATGTGAAGACAAAAAGATGATGACAGACAGATGACAGGTGATAGGTGATAGATGAGAAATAGATACATTAGATAGATGAAAGATATTCATAGATTAGATGAATAGATTGACAGTGATGATAGATAAGAAATATATAGATGACAGATGATAGACAAGATAGGATAAATGACATAGGTAGTTTAGATTAGACAGATAGATGATAGATATTGATAGATTTCATAAACAATAGATAGATGACAGGTACAAAGTTTTGGAATGAATTTTTGGGCCCTCACCTCACCATCTTCCGCTCCTCCTAAACCCCCGCTGACACCACACACACACACACACAAGTTCATGTTTGAAATGAGTCAGGGTTGAAGCCCTAAACCCACTGTCATGGTATTGAGAGGTGGGGTCATTGGAGGTAATTAGATTTGGAAGATATCATGAGGGTGTGGGTGGAGCTGAAATTATGCAATCAGTGCTATTAAGAGGAACAGAGGAGAGAGCTTTCTCCCTCGGCCCAGTGAGTACAGAGCAGGGATGTGGCCATATGCAAGCCAGAGGAAGGGACCTCACCAGGAACTAAACATGCCTTGGTCTTGGACTTCTGGTTCCAGAATGGTGAGAAATCAGTGTCCATGGATTAAGACCCAACTCAATGACACTCTGGTTATGAGCTTCAATACACTAACACAGATATATAGGTAAACAGAGATGCACTTAGATGATGGATGGAGAGAGTCTATGCATAGATATCGGTGCTTAGGTGAATGCGTAGGTATCTCTGTCCAACCACCTCTGCAGTTTGAAGTCTGCTCCCTATGGGGGGAACACTAGGAACACAAATTATGCACGTTTCTTTTTTAAAGTGTGGGCTGCAGTTTCTGATAACTAGGGTCTCCGATAACTCTCAGCCATGTGTGTGTGTGTGTGTGCACGCGCACATGTGCATGTGCGTGTGTCCACCACTGCCCCTATCGGTCTACAATCACAGGAGATGCAAAAGTAACAAGGAAACGCAGGATAGGGCAAACATCTTGCAAAATATGACCAGAAAGAGAAAAATTTTCCACTAGCCTCTGGGTATATCTTTGACAAGTGTTTCTAGGCATTTTTAGGAAGATCTTGCTGGAAATGTTGCTGGAAACACTCTGAAAAATCAAGTTATTTAAGGTAATAAGCCAGGACAGGAGAGCAGCAAAGAGCACCCACGGTGTGTCTCCTACGTATCAGGCCAAGGTGTACAGACTTTAATTCCACTACACCACTTCATCTCACCATGGCTGACGTGGGATGACCTTATGCAACACCTTCATCTGTGAGTAAAAAGTTACTTCAGAAACACCTCCCTTAAGAGAAAATAAATAAGTGTGGGGACATAAACATTCCTAGAATTCCTGCCATCATCACGGAACACTTTATGCACAGCGCCCTTTTCATACGAACGGAAACATAGCTCTCAACACTACTATCCCATTTCAGATAGACCTCACTCACATCTAAATGCCTAAGTGCACTGAAACTCCACCTACACCTTGACAGCAGAGGGGAGTAGTTTCCCCACAAGCTAGCTGGCCTGCCACCTCAGCAAGCCCATGGGCCACCATCCCACAGGTACCCTGCATGTCACCAAAATGCAGTTCCCTTAACCAGTGACTACAGGAATGATCTCTGGAGATGGGCAACCAAGAAGAACCGCCGAGGTGACATCGGTGCACAGGCAAAAAGTCCTACTACTGGGCATGCACCTGCCTCGGACCCCGCAGGAAACCCAAGTTTCTCCCTGTGTGGGGCCTCTGATATGCCCGGAAGCTCATGCAGCCGCCACAGCACTAACGGCCCAGGGGCAGAACAGCCGGAGGCCCTTTCCCACACAGGATCAAGAGCCCAGAATGCCAACCACACCATCCACACCCAGCAGACACGTGCCACCTATGCAAGAGAAATTCCCACCCAAGGACACTTCTCCCAAGATCCAAAAACACAGCTAACTCACATAAACAAACACAAGAAATTAGACTCAGAAAGACACAGAGGAATCAAAGTGCACCTAGTGACATAATGTTGACAAATGTGAGAAAACAGATACATAGACAGACAGATGATTGATACATAGATTGGACTGATATACATACATATAGATGATAGATTAATTAGATAAATACACAGATGATATTAGATAGATGATAGATCATAGATAGATAGATGACAGAGAGATAGATAGGTAAATAGATTATATACAGAGATAAAGATATAGGTAGGTAGGTAGGTAGGAAAGCATCATACTAAACAAAGCTATATTTCACTCAAGACCATCTATGTGCTCCCTTACAGGAGACTCACTTGAGATCCAAAGACAAAGACAAACTACAAGCCAAAGGGTCAGCGACAGGTACCCTACACAAGTGAAGCTGAAAAACAAACAAAGAAACAAATGGATTCTGTTTGAGTTCACAGAGATGGTCAGTAGAAAATAGCGCTATCTAGCCACCAAGAAGTCTTTTTGTTTGGTTTCAGCAGTGCCCAGGCATAGATTTAGTGATGAAGCAACTTTCTTCTCATTTTCTCTCACCTCAACAAATGAATTGGTGTAGTAATATGCGTCTGGGCTTTTGAAATCAGTGGGTTTTATGATGTTCACGAATGTAAAGTTGTAATAACCAGATAAAGAGGGAAGTTTGGGCACTCAAATATACACGTCACTCCACAATACACTCTTTGTTCCCAACTTCTCCTGTCTAGAAATAGGTGTTCCTTTTTATTTGTCCCTCCTATCAGCGGTGATCACACCAATTTCCCTCAAACATGGGGGTGAGCAGACCACCATGTATACTTTTCTGTCTACAACAGGCCCAGAGGAAGGATACTTGTGGTCTTCATGGAGCACTTAGTCAGTGAATGTGGCTAAATACAGTCACCAAGCGAGTAGAAGGTATAAGAGGACAGAGAACAGATATACGGGTTCAAGTCCCTGCACCTCCATTTACTGGTTTTATAAGCACATGCAGCTGACTCGACCTGGAAGTGTCCAGTGAACCCAGTGCTCTCCGTACAGCCTAGATACCTTGGAAGATTTTTGGAAGCATAATGTAGGGAAGTGACATAGGCAATGTTGTTAACTGTTCTGTACCTAAGAATAGATAGGCGGACATAAAGATGATTGATTCATAGATAGATAGATAGATAGATAGATGACAAATGATAGATAGATAGGTACATAGATTGATAGATGATAGACATCATAGATAAATCAAAGGAAGATAGATAGATAGATAGATAGATAGATAGATAGATAGATGGATAGACAGACAGACAGATAGATAGATACAGATACATATTGATTAACAGAAAGCTATTGCTCATAAAAAGGAGATCAATGGTGAAAGCACATAGCAAAACTACAAACAAAAAGGAAGAATGAAGTCCAGTTTAAAAAGTGAACTAAGCTTCCATAAGAAGGAAACAAATCCTACCATTTGCAATGACGTGCATTTAGCTAGACGGTAGTATGCTCCGTGAAATATGGCAGGCGGACAAAGACAAGTACCAAATGATTTCACTCATGTGTAGAGTATAACAACAAAGAAACACTGAAGGAAAAAAACAGCAGCAGACTCACAGAACCCGAAAGTGGACTAACAGTTAACAAAGGGAAAGGGTCTGGGCATGGTGGGTAGGAAGGGAGGGATAAGGGCGGGGAGAAAGAAAGTGGGCAATTGGATTAGCATGTATAATGCGTGGGGTCGGGGGGGAATAGGGAGGGCTGTACAACACAGAGAAGACAAGTAGAGATTCGAAAGCATCTTACTACACACTGATAGACAGCGACTGTAACGTGGTGTGTGTGTGGGTACATGTTGAAGGGGTCTCCAGCATCCAACTCTGCTGATTGAAATCAACTGTAAGAGGTTTTCTGGGGGGACTTGGTGAATAGGGGAGCCTAGTAAACATAATGTTCTTCACGTCATTGTAGATTAATGATAACTAAAAAATTTTTTTAAGTGCAATAAGGGCAATGCTGTAATTCATCAGAATAAAATAACAGGCTTTGAGTGCTCCATAAAAAAGACACAGGGTTACAAGAAGGGATGGATACTCAAGACACCTACGTGCTTCCTTACAGGAGACTCACCTGAGATCCAAGGACACAGACAAACTACAAGCCGAAGGTGTGGGTACAGGAACCCTACACAAGTGAAACTGAGAAACAATCAAACAAATGGATTCTGTTTGAGTCCCCATTTTCACTAAAAAGTAGCCCTATCTGACCACCGTGAATTCTTTTTGTTTGGTTTCAGCAGTGCCCAGCCATAGATTAAGTGGTGCAGCAGTGTCCTTCTCATTTTCTCTCACCTCAACAACTGAATTGCTGTAATGATATGCATTTGGGCCTTTGAAATCAGTGAGCTTTATGATGTTTACGAATGTAAAGGAGTAATAACCAAATAAAGAGGGAAGTTCAGACACTCAAATAAACACGTCACTCCACAACTCACTCTTTGCTCTGAAATGCTCCTGTGTATAAATTGGTTTATCTTTTTATATGTCCCTCGTCCTATCACCGGTGATCATGCAGATGTCCCTCAAACATGGTGGTGAGCAAAGTACCATCTTCACTTCTCTGTTGACAACAGTCCCAGAGGAAGGATACATGTGGTCTTCAGAGAGCACTTAGTCAATGAACTTTGCTAAATACAGTCAGTAAGTGAGAAGGAGGTAAAAGATGACAGAGGACAGATATACAGGTTCAAGTCCCTGCACCACCATTTCTTGGTTTTTTAGGCACACGCTTCTGACTCGACCTGCAAGTGTCTCAGTGAACCCTGTGCTCTCCCTATGGCCTAGTTACCCTGCAAGATTTTTGGAAGCATAATGTAGGAAAGTGACATAGGCTATGTTGTTAACTCTTCTGTACACAAGGATAAATGGGGAAACAAAAAGATGATTGATTCATAGATATATAGATGGAAAGATAGATAGATGATAGATGATGGATTGATAGACCGACAGATAGATATAGGTACATATCGATTAAGACAAAGCTGTTGCTCTTAACAAGTAGAGCAAGGGTGAAAGCACACAGTAAAACTACAAACAAAAAGAAGAATGAAATCCAGTTTAAAAAGTACAGTAAGCAGCCGTAAGAAGAAAACAAATCCTACCATTTGCAATGATGTGGATCGAGCCAGATGGTATTATGCTCAGTGAAATATGCCAGGCGGAGAAAGACAAATACCAAATGATTTCACTCATGTGTGGAGTATAACAACAAAGAAAAACTGAAGGAAAAAAACAGCAGCAGACTCACAGAACCCGAGAGTGGACTAATAGTTAACTAAGGGAAAGGGACTGGCCAGGGAGTGTGGGAAGGGTGGGATCAGCGTGTGGAGAAAGAAATTGGGTATTAGGATTAACATGAATAATTCGTAGGGTTGGGGGGTCATGGGCAGGGCTGTACATCACAGAGAAGTCAGTAGTGATTCTACAGCATCTTACTACACCCTGATGGACAGCGACTGTAAAGGGTTTTAAGGGTGGGAATTGATGTACTTGGTGATCATAATGTTCTTTATGTGATTGTAGGTTCATGATAACAAAAAATAATTTTTAAGTGCAATAAGGTCACAGCTCTCAATTGTCAGAATAAAAAGACAGGCTCTGAGTGCTCCAATCAAAAGACACAGGGTTAAAAGAAGGGATGAGGACTCAAGGCCACCGACATGCTCCCTTACAGGAGATTCACTTGAGATCCAAGGACGAAGACAAACTACAAGTTGAGGGGATGGGGACCAGTACCCTAGATAAGTGAAACTGAGAAAAAAAAATGATGTGCTGATGGGATTAAATACCAAACAACGAAAACAAAAAAAAAAAATTTTAATTAAAAAAAAAATGTGGCTGCTCGTTTTTCTTTATTCTCTGGTGCCAGCCTCAGGCATCTGCTCACCTTTCTTGCTGCCCTCTTTCACTAGCATTGGGGTCACTATCCCTTTATGACATCCAAAAAGCGCTAGCCAAAACAAAAAAGGAAAAAAAAAATTTCTTATGTCCTCCGGGGCCCAGCCTCCGGTGCCCGCTCACTATTCTTGCTGCACTGTTTTCCTAGTATCCAGGGCCCTGCACTCTGGCCCGGATGGCTGGGGCTGGGTGTTTGGCAGTCCTGCGCTCCGTCTCCCTCCCGCTCTGCCTATTCTTCTCTCGCCAGGAGTTGGGGGGATGGGCGCTCGGCTCCCACTGGGCCGTGGCTTGTTTATACCACCTTCGTGAAATGCTAGGTTCTCTCTGGTGCGGATGTGGTCAGAATATTGTCCTGTGTCCTGTTGTCTTTATTCTAGGAGGTGTTGTCTTTGTTATATTTTCATTGATATATGTGGTTTTGGGAGGGGATTTCCACTGCTCTACTCATGCCACCATCTTCCGCCCCTCTCCAATGTGCCATGCTTTAGATTAACCTCATGCTAGTAACATAATTTGAGTAAATCCGATTTCTACTCTAATAACTACAGGTTTTAAAGAATTGTGTAAAAAAAATACTTTCTGACATTCAAAAGTTTTTGAGTGTCCAGATGAATCTGAAATAAGAGGTTAAATTGTTTTCTTTGTCACATTTAAGCAGAGTAGGGGAGTGATAATCTAAAATCTAGGATTTATTAATAGTTAATACCTCTTTTCAGAGATAATAATATACAGTATGATGTGAAATAGCTTAAAATAGAAATTTAAAAATCACATCTTTTTAAGATATATATTCTTATATTTTGTCCTGAGGCATTCCCCAATAAAAGAGGAAGATCTGTTTTCTTATATCCATTTCACTTATCAGGCATCTATTTTTAAATATATATATTAGAGTTCATAATATGGAAATTAAAAATACAGTATTTTAAAAACTCACTATTGTCTCTAGATAAACTTGCTGAATTTCTTATGGTCAAAGATAGTGTCTCTGAAGTGCTTGTAAATGCACACCTGCAAATTGCACATTCTGGACAATCAACCTTCTGTAACTATAAAAACAATGATCAGGTAATATGTCTTTTGAGAAGGCACAGACACACAAAGTGTATTCAAGATAAATTTGCCCCATTTCAGATGACAATACATTTTTATTTCATTTAGGAAATGGGATGATAAATTCACTTTGTTTGTAGTGCCAACTGCCTATGAAAAGAAAATTTCTGAATTATATAGATATCAGCATAACTGACACTTTTCTTAATGGCACATTTACCGAAACACTACAATTTTAAGAATAAAGCAAGCTAAACAGCTGTTTAAAAGGAAAAGAAAAAAAGCTTACTTCACCTGTACTTGTTTGTGTTCCAGTGAGAACCAGTGGGAGAGACATTCATAAGCTCCTGATAAAATCTACAACTGGCAGAGCCCACAAGAGCCTTTCTTCAGGGCTCACTAAGGAACTCACCGGTTCAACAATGGGATGGTCATGGGCTCAACAACCATCTCAGACAGAGACAGGGATGTGCTCCATTCACCCAGTGCCCCAGGAGCAGTGAGGAAGGCCCACAGCAGGCTCACTGGAAGGTTGTCCCACTTCCAATGCTCTCTTGTGACACTTCATTGATAGGATGGTAAAAGGAGCAAGAAAAGGATGAGGCCCGAGTGAACAGTGGCAACCACGGGTTCTCATTGAGCCACAGCAAACCTGGTTTCCCACAGAATTTTTAAAGACATTCTTTCTAAGACTATGAGTTGCTGCAGCTGTGGAAAATGACCACAGGCTTCTTCTAAAAATGTCTTTTAAGCATGAGGGTAGCATCTGGGCAGTTTCCTCATTTAGTGGATAAGGACCGTAAATGCTATACTCCATTTTATGGAATCTGAGTATAGAAGGAAAACACAGTTGGCAGTTCTAATCCTGGTAGGATATGTGCGATGCAGTTGTCTGAAACAGCTTCATTCAGCAATTTTTATGCCAAATACAAAAAAAAAGAATATGCTGCTGAGGATTTTAAATTCCCAATTCAAACATTACTGGTAGAAGATGGAAGAGCAAGCAGGTGTGTCTACAAGCACCAACTGAAATTGCATGGGAAAAGTTTTCTTGTGCTCAAAGGGAAAAGAAACCAGTAATAAAATTTTAAGAAATATCAGAGGAGTAAGTGGAAATAACAAAATCAATTAAGAAAGATAATCTCTTGGCTATTGACATTTATGTCCTTCTTAAACCACAGTAATTTAGTAAAATAGGATTCTTTGCCCTCCTCTCACTTCTCACACAACTGAACAGCTTTGTAGAGAACAGTATTTACCTGTCTAAAACAATACAAATATAACATGTATTGAATTTTTACTTTATAATAGTTATTAGTTACAGAAGAGAATGAGACTTAAAAACTAACAATTTTCAGTGTATAAATCAAATGGGTGAGATGAGAGAAGTTCTCAGAATGCAAATTTGTCATCTTTTAAAGAAAGAAGTAAATACTGTCCAAATTTAAAATCAAGGATAATAGACACTAGTATGAGGGACAGGGTGATCATAAATCTGCAAGCAGAACCTTATAAAGAAGATACATCTTGTGGACCTGGGGGAGGTCACATGAAAATAGGGACAGAGGAAAACTTACTCGTTACCTTTGACCCTCCTGTCAACAGGCTTTACTGGGTGAACATTGGCATTAACATGGCCCTAGTATTTTAAGCGTCCTCTTTCCTTTTCATTCTTTGCTGCATAAGGCTAAGAATGAGAGAAAAATTTTAATGGAAAGAAAATCACCAGTTTGGATTACACAAGATAAAGGGCTGGAATCACAACAGGGTGGCCTTTCAATATTCACAGCACAAGGCTTGTTCTAAAGAAAGACATGCCCCAGGGCCTCATCACTGTAGAACACTGTGGCAGACATCAAAGTAAAGTGAAAATGGAAGACTAAACATTCGGACAGAAGGTAAGAGAAGTGAAGACCTCCTTGATTAGGTAAGTGATGCTTTAGACAGAATAATACTGATTTTTAAATTCAGATCAAATTTTGTAAGAAAATGTTAACTGCAGGATATGCGAGCTTCTAATTGAGGCAATTTCACAAACAGATTTCATCATAAAAACCAGAAGGTTCAGTAAGCTTGCTTTGGAGACACTTGGCTCTGACTGCTATTAGAACAAGTGTGAAAATGCTGGATGAGGCGAGACTCAAAAGAACTGGTTACACACACTCAGCTGAAAACACCTGTAGCTATTGACCCTTCACATAACAATTTTTGTTGAGTACATTCTGTGTTCCTAGCATCACAACAGGTGACAGACAATACAGTAAAGACACCACAGAGCTAGCTGAGGACAAGCACAAGGCACTCAGAGCCTAGCTGAGGCAAAGACACGAAAAAAAAAACACTCCAAGATAATAAATGTCCTAAGAGTAATAAGGTTTTCTGGGCACGAGGGAGAGAGAAATAATGAGAGTCCTGGTCAATTAGAGGAAGATCAACAACAAGGCCTGCTCAAATTGGGTTTTGAGACAGAAACAGTGCCAACTTATGCAGGAGGTGAAAAGACAGGATTTGGCAACCAACTGGGTAATGAGGTGAGGCAAATGGGGTGGGGCTACTTGCAGGGCTTCACTCTGTAGATGTAGCCATTAACCCTATGTTAATAATTTCTACATTTTAAAGACAGAGCAAAATCTACTGTGAACAACAATGAAATTTGGAACTTTAGCTTCCCTTTTTGTCTCTGAAGAGTTCTATTAGCACATAACTGCTGCACCCATTTGGGCTTCAACATAGGTCAAAATTTCTGTCCATCACTACATTCTTTTCCATTCTGCCTAAATATATGCTTAATTTTAATGAAGGAGAGTTTGGGAACAGCCAAGACTGTGTTTCTCATGTGTGATCACTCAGGAGCCACAGGAGGTAGCAGGAATTGTGAATGGACTGTCTACAGCAGGTGTTAGCAATGGAGGAGCCTGTGAGCAAGTGTGCTTTTGTCATTTTTAAAGGGTTAGAAACCAAAACAAAACAACCAAACAGAACATGCAGGAGAGAACTATGTGGCACACAAAGTCTAAAGTATTCACCAAATGGCCCAACTCATGATATAGGGGATTGGAGGATATACTTTGAAATAGCCCTTGCTAATGTAAAACTTCTTAAATCTTAAATTTCTTAAATTGAATATGGCATTTTAATCTTAAAAAATTCAGGGAAATCAGTCAAGGCATCCTGCCCCACAATATATCAGTGTTTGTCTTGCTACTAAAACTTGTTATGTTTCACAATGTATTCAAAATCCTCAAGTCAAATGGATGCTCTGGGCATAGAGCTATCTTTATTCTGTGACTTTGGGAAGTCCTAGGCCCTGAGAAAAACAATTATGGTTTTGCCAGCAACACAGATAATAATCATCTTAACTTTTCCTAGTTTCCATTTCACCAAGTGACTATTTCTTGACCTTGAACTCATCTGGGGCCACCAACATAACCCATCATAGCCTGACAACAGTATGCCCCAAAGTACTTATTTTTTGTGGCAGATTACTAAAACAAATAGTGAAATAGCCTAATATGAAAATGTACTTTCTAAAATAACATTCAATTTAACAAACTCTTTGGAATAGCTTGCCAGTTGCAAACTAATATGGCTAGTAACAAACTAAAAAGCCTATAGCCGAGAAATGATTACATTAATGATAATAATCCTTTAAAGGAATGACATGTATCTAAAAATAAGTTACCTGTATTTGGAAACTATTTTTCTTAGACAACAAAGGAGGGCACAAAATGGTAAATACAGAATGATCCAAAAAAAAAATGTATGGGGGGACTCAATAATATGGGTGATTGTAGTAAACACACTGTTTTTCATGTGAAACCTTCATAAGACTGTATATCAGTAATATCTTAATATTTAAAAAACACATAGACCAAATGTTTGCTGTCTTCCTTGAAAGATAAAACTGATTACTCCCACTCTTCTTTATCATTCTCATTTTTCTAATATTCTCTGCTTTCATATTCATTTTAGTGCTGGGAAAAAGAAATAATGACAAAAAGACCACTGAGTAACCAGTTCAGTTTGAAAACTTTAAATAACCGTTTCTAACAACTTCCTGTGAGACCGTTGTCTAAACAGCATTTCATATATTTATGTGTTTGTATGTGTGTGTGTGACACACATACGTATGAATAACTCTTTCTTTTGAATAATATATGTGTGAATCAGGGATTTGAAAATCTGCTAATTAAGAGAGTTGTTTCCTCATGCTTCAAAAGACAACCCCAAATACACTAAATATATCCCTCAGAATGATCTTCCCAAAAGTCTTACATAAGCACGTCACTTGGGAACAACACAGCTTCATAAAACGTAGGAGATTTTGTGGTGCACTTCTGAGCCTCCACCAGTGGTTACAAGATGCCAATACATCTTGTCTCTATTCATGGAAAAGAAAAGGAGAAGAGATGCCACAATGAAACACTGCTGGGTAATGAGACTTTCTGCACCTAATCAAGACCAGCTGCAACCATCTCCAGTCTACTTCAGGCTCCAATTAACAAAGTAAAATGGGGAAATGCTGTCACAGTTGACCCCAAATCATTACTTACACAAGGAAACTTTTATATAAACTTATTTGGTTACCAATATAACTAATGCTTAGGTACAAAGTTAATACCTCACAAGTATCATCTAAAATTACAAAAATTCAAAAGTTTTTAAAGCTAAATAATCTTTGAACTTGCTTTATGTAAAATGACAAAAAAGTTATTATTCTATAAAAACAGTCTTCTTACTCTCAACTGAGCCATCCTCTCTTTATAATCATACAAGACTTACGTGAAAAAATTCTGGAACTGTGTTTTACAATGTGAATAAACTTAACATTACTGAAATGTACAATTAAAAGCATTTAAGATAGTAAATTCCGTATTATGTTTTTACCACAAGAAAAATTTTTAATGAAACACAAAATTTAAAAAAAATTTAATGAAACCCACATCAGTTTTTCCCTGAAAAGTTAAGACAAGAAAAGAAAGGGGAGAAAATATTCTCCTTTTGTGTAGTAGATGTGTGTGTTTTCATTTCTGGTGCATTCCACACATGCGAGTTCCACAGAGAAACAACAAAGTATAAAAACCTTGAACATGATTACCTGAGCTTCCTAAAGTCCGAATCAGTCTCTAAAGCTCCTCAGAAAAGACTAGGTGTTGGGACACCATTTCAAGAGAGAAATCTAGCTCACTGTGGGTCACCAGAAGGAAATAGCAAGATCAACCAGTCTGTGCAAATCCAGTTCTTAACTACAAACAACAGAAATGAACACTGGCAACTTAAAAGGGAAAGGAAACCGTGGCGGTACAGTAGGAGGTCTCAGAATTCACACTAAAAGCAGAGGACCAGTTTACTTAGAAGGAATTTCCATGACTGTACCCAAGAACACACCTGGCCTTAACCCAGGATCAGCCCATCACCCCTGTGCACTTACTACCACCTCCAACTGGTCCTGTGTTTCTGTACTGTTCCCTCAGTGTTCAGTTTCTGGGGTGGGAAGAACCGAATGGGCATACCAGGGAGCTTCTTTTCAGTGGAGAATTCCTCCCAATAGACAGCATATTCAAATGCTGAGGATAGAGAGAAGGCAATTTTCCACAGTGGATACCAAGGAGCTTAGTAGCCATTTATGACTGCAGGTCTAGCTCATTCCGTTTAAAATAAGTAAGTTTCCAGCGAGTTCCAGGAAACAGAATCTTCATGATGACTGGATCCTGCCACTTGTGATGCGGTAGGTTTCCACACATTATCACCAGATAAGACTAGTCATAGACCATCATGGGTGAAGCAAGCTGCACAAAAGCAGGTGGAATGAATGAGGCCATGGTTTGTTGCCCTCTAAGCCTTTTGCTTTTGTCTGTCAAACCTGCTTGACCTTGATCAGAGCAGACACTGTCTTCCAAACTCATGCCAGAACAGAGTAAGGACAGAGTGTACACCCCAGCATTATGGGGCTAACAATACCCAAGCAGAAAATATGCCATTTATCTGGCTCAGTTTCGTCAATATGAAAGCCTCTAAACAGCTTCCAGGCTATATGAACAAACTCCCACAGATACTGTAGGGCAAAGATGCACAGAGATTTAGAAAGTCACAAAGAGGTGAAAGTAAGGACAGAGGACTTTCATAACATTACATTCTCTTTTCATTCAATACATTTCTCTACTCAAAATCCTTTGAAATTCCTCTGTTCAAAGTGTTTCTACTTCTATGATGATAGAGCAAAGATGTCCCTACCACCTTTATTTTCTTGAAAAGTCAACAGAACAAGCCTTTAGAAAAAACTGAAATCCATTTTTTAAAGTAAAAGTAGGAGACATCTAGATACCTGCACCACAACATATGCAAAATGTATGTTGAAATGGTGATGAATGTGAGACGCAGAGGATGGCCAAACCTCAGTGTCTGAGGAGGCAGCATCAACATAAACAGGCTGCAGGACCACCTGTGAAGGTGGCTTGTGGGCAAAGGCAGAAACAGGAGACCATTTGAAAGCCTGTGCAAGGAGCAGTAAGACTCCAAGTCTACTCCACTTTCCCCTTTTTTGTAGAGCAACAATGTCGTAACACCGGCAGTGAAGAAAATAGGGATGAAAACCAGGTTAGAAAGTACACATGTGCATGTCAGAGCACGAGATCCTCCAGGCCTACAGGAACTCTATCCACACAGGTCAAGAACTCCAGTATCTGGACTGATATTCCCAAAACAAGAGACTAAGGAGCCATCCTCTGGGAAAATTAACCCATCTACTGAAAAGACTTACAGATAAACTATCAGTATCTGCAATGAGAATTCCAGCTGGGTATCCTGTCACCCTACAAAGTCTGGGAGAAAACAAGCCCACAGACATATAGACGCAGGTGCCACAAATGGGCACACTCCATTTCTTGATAGATCTCCAGTGCCTCACCTCTTAAATAAGCGAAAGAGAAGGATCAGCAGACATCTGAATAAGCCCACAATAATTAGGAGAACAGACCAAAATAACGTGAAAAAAAGTATAATAGTGGAAACAGACAATACTGGAAAAAGAGGAAAACTTCAAAGAAATCATATTTAGTATCTCCATTGAGCTAAGATGCTGCATTCATCTCATAAGAGCCTATTATTAAAAAGAAAAAAATCAGAAAGAATGGAAAAGAAACAAAAAAATCAAGGAAAGGATTCAGAGGTTAAAGAAATCTCACGGAAAGGAGAACAAATATTTAGAGAAGGTGACAATACAAAAAAAAGGTAAGAACACTAGAAAATCAATGTTTAAAAGTTTTATACCAAAATTAATATGCAGTCAAAAAAAGGGAAAAAGGAGAAAATCTTCAAAGGAAATACTATAAGAACATATTAAATAACTCAGAAACATAATTATTAGGTTGTAAGGACCCACTGAGCACTCAACTCAATGAAGGAAAAATAGTTTATATTGTGGTTAATTCAACAACAATTTCTAGGATAAACATGAGTAAGAGACCTAAAAAACTAGCACAGAAGAAAATGACAAAAACATGCAAAAGATCAAGGAAAACGACCTCAGACTTGTCCACTGCAGCACTGGAGAGCAGATGATAATAAATCTGGGTGGCCAGAAAGATTTCCCACCTAGGGTTCTGAACCCAGCAGAACTACCAGGCAGCCTGAGACCACTTTCATGCCTGCAAAGTCTGAGGAAGATGTCAAAAAAGGCTGGATTTTGTTTGAAGCCTCCTAGCTGTATTTGATAGCCTCACTCTATCACAATACCCTAACCCTAACACTAACCCATTCCCGTACCCTAACCCGTTCCTGTACCCTATCCATAGTTCTAACCCCTTCTCTTCCTATTGTCTTATTTCAAACAAAACCCCTACGACAAACCCTATTCTTCACTGTGTTCCAATCCTCCATTTATTAAATATTAGGCAGTATTATTTTAATCCTAAATATCTAAATTATTAAATCCCCACGCTCTGAACCCTTAAATTCCAAATGTAAGCTTCTAAATTAACTAAGCAAAGTTACAAGAAAAAAGGACATTACACAAACATGTTTTCCTTGTATACATTATCAATGAATAATCAAAAAAGGAATTTTTAAATTCTCTACTAAATAATGTCAACATTAATAATATACATGGGAACAGACTTAATTTAAGTGCAAGTATTATGCATTTAAAATTATAAAACATTGATAATAGGAAAAATAAAGAAAAGCAAAATAAATGTAAGGTCCTGCTGTGGTGATGGCAGACTTAATATATCTAAGATGGCAATGGCACAAATGCACCCTACAGACTCAATGTGGATCCTATGAAAATTCCCAAAGCTTTTTGGGAAGAATTGCTCCTGCTGATCCTGTCACATATTAAATTGCAAGGGACCACAATGAGCCCTTGAGCAGAATCTTGAAAAAGAAAATCAAAGCTGGAGGCACAGGCTTCCCAAAGTCTAATCTTAGTACAAAGTGAGCAGTAAATGAAACACTGTGACACTGTTATAAAGATACACAGTTGACCCTTGGACAGTAGGCATGTGAACTCCACAGGTCAACTTAAACTGATTTTTCCCCACAAGTATACTGGGAAAATGTTAAGTCAACAATTTGAAACGTTACCTTTTCTCTAGCTTACTTTACTGTAAGAATATAGCACATAATAGGTATAATGTACAAAATATTGTTAATTGAGTGTTTATATTATTGGTAAGGCTTCCAGTCAAAATAGACAATCAGTTTTAGGATAACAAAGGTTTGGCAGAGTCACATGTTTTATGTAGATTGTGATTCTGTGGGGGAGTCAGCACCACTAGCCCCCATGTTGTTCAAGGAACGACTGTATATAAAGATCAATGTACCTGAATGGAAATATCCATTTGATTTCTGACAAGGGTGGACAACATTAACTTATGGAGAGAAAGTGTCTTTGCAGTAAATGGTGCTTGGCAACCTCCTGTCCACATACAGAAGAATGAAAATGAATCCTAACTTATATCACATACAAAAATTAACTCAAAATACATAACGGCTTACATGTAATAGGTAAAACATGGGGATAAATCTTCATGACCTTGGATTTAGCTATGGTTTCTCAGATCTGAAACCAAAGTACAAGCAACAAGAGAAAGAATAAATTAATTTCCTCCAAATTAAAATCTTTTCTGCATAAAAAGATTTCAACCAAGAAGTGAAAAAAGTCACGGAATAGAAGAAAATATCTGCACATTGTACATCTGACAAGAGCCTGTTATCCAGAATACACCATGAACTTGTACAGTGCAACAAGGCAACATCCCAACTTTTTAAATGGATGAGAGACTCCAAGACATACAAATGCTCCAACAAGCACATGGAAAGGTGTCCCATAGAATTCCCTGCACACACATGGGAATGGCTATATTCAGGAAAACTGAAAATCACACACTGCCAAGGATGCAGAAGAACTGGAGCCCCTAACCTTTGCTTGTGGAAACGTAAAACGTGCAGCCTGTGTACAACACCTTGGTGTTTCCTCATAAAGATAAAATACAATTACTTAATTGTGGTTCTACATCCACTCCTAGATAATACAGCAAAGAAATGACTATGATGTTCAAACAGAAACTGGCCCACGAGTACTTGGCAGCATTGATCACCACAGCAAAAAGTCAGAAACAACTCAAATGCCCATCAAGGGGTGAATGGATGGATAAAAACGTGTTGATCAATAAACTGCATTTTTCTGCCATATACAGAAAGAAAGGAAAATGGTCCACAGCCTCCTGGAAAACTTTGTGGAGTGTGGGGAAGGTGTCCCCAGAAAATTGAAGATACAGTTAATATAAGAGCAGAAATTCCATTTCAGGGCATCTGCCCAAACCACAGGGCATCAGCCAAAAGCAGGGACTTAGATATTTGGACACCTATGCTCACAGCTGCACGACTCACAATGGTTAAAAGGTGGAGAAGACCCACGTGTCCACAGACAAATGGATGAACAAAGTGTCGTCTCCCCACAGTGGAGTGAATAAGGGCATCCTGGCACCTGCTGCATGGATGGATCCTAAAGCCAATTTTCTCAGTGAAATGCGCCAGTCACAGAAGGATGAATACTATGTGATCCCACTTACGTGAGATCTGGTGGAGCCCATCTGAGCTAATGTCCCTGGAAGAGTTCCAGAAAAAGGAAATGTGATCAGAATAGAAAGACATTTGCACACAGCTGGGGTAGATGGAAAGAGCTGTGCTGGGTCTGTGCACTGGATTATCATGTGGAGACATTAATCCCTCATTTAGGGTAAGGTGGTGGCTCCCTATAAACTTGTCCCTATTTAGGGTAGAGGCCAAGAGAATTTTGTGTGAAGTGGCAGGTGTGGCAAAGTGGGACCATGGGACATTTAGTGTAAAGAGTGTTTGTACTGACACTGCAAGTTTTCTGTGTGCTTGAAATTGCTGGAAAGTAAATTACTTTACAGAACAACCATGTCAGTCCTGCACCAGAAAAGCAGAGCAGACATCACACCCTGTCACAGAGGCCAAGCCCTCCCCATTCAGTTCACCCGAAGTCGACCACTACTTAGCCTGCCGGAGTCACTACAAGGAACGTGGTAAAATTCCCTTGCAGACACTGGGCTTGGGTGTTGGGACGACCTGGAGTGGAACACTTTGATTTTTAAATTCCAATTTCCACACTGCTCCACCAAAAACCTGTTACAGCTAAAAATAAATTCAATAATCTTGCAGGATAAAAAATCAACATACATAAGTTGTTTGCTTCTGTTCACCAATAACCAACCGTCAGGAAGAGACATTAAGAAAACAATGCCCTTTACAACTGCATCATAAAGAATGAAGTACCTAAGGAGAAGCCTAACCAATGAGGCGGGAGGCTTGTAGCTTGAGGCCTGAACACTGTGGACACTGCAGACCAGGATGGGGCGGGGGTGGGTTAGGTTATTACAAGTCTTGTCCACCAACAGGAACCTTCAGACTCCGTGGGATCCCCCCATCGAAATTCCACCACACTTCACAAAGAAGCAAACACCAAACAGGCTGGATAGAACCACACAGGACCCAAATCCCCACAGCCGTCATGAGAAAGCAGAGCCCAGGCATCGTGCCCTAACCTCCCACTACACTGTGGACCTGTAGCAATGGAGACCCCATGTTTCGTCCAAGCAGAAGCGGGAGCCTAAACAGAACACCAAGTGCCCTTCAACCCCCAACATGCTCGGCATGATGAACTGGCTCACGAGGCACCGGTCGCAGGCAGTGGGTGTTGGCCACCCTCAGGGAGCCAGGCTGGGTCAGCGCCATGCTGTGCCCAGGGGGGCTTCCCAGGTTGACCCCACTTCGGGGACCCTTCGAAAGAAACCACCATGTGTGCTGGGCGCTCAGCAAAGGCTGAAGCACAGGTAAGCGAGCCGCTTAAGCAGCCAACTCCCCTCCACCCCCATTCCCATTTCAGAGCCTTGTTAGGAAGGATGCCTGCAGCCTGGAAGGTGTCCCGCAGGTGTGGATAATCCACCCACTGCAAGGGGCCCGAGGCACGCAGCGTGGAGACACAGGCTGCCGGGGAAGTGCTGGACACCACATACCCGCCCCAGCCCGGTCTCAGCCTGGGCCCGAACTCTCCCTGAGTGCCGCGCGCCACACCCTGAACTCAGCTGCACCCGTCGTGGCCCAGACCCCGCAAATACTCCGTTAACCATCGCAGGCCTTCCTCTCCCGGCCCCTGAAGAGTATTGCTCAGTACGAGATGCACGGGAAGCTTCTCCTTACCTTTCCGTACTGCAGCTCCTCAGGAAACCGAAGTGCCCCTGTGGACGCGGCCCGCGGTGGCACGGAGCTGCAGGGGATCCGGAGCAATACCGGCACCAGTCAGAGCTGGGAGAAAAGGCCTGCGTCCTGACCGCGCATGAGCCCTGCTGGTCCACAAAGAGGGCAGAGGCGCCGCTTCCGGTTCACGGTGAGCATTGCAGGATGCGTGCTTACAGCTCAGGGAAGGTGGTGCCCCCTTGTGTCTAAACTGATGAACCACAAATCTTTGGAAATTCAAGCCGCAATGGGCACAAATTTCTTGTGTTTTCTCCACTTTGATTGAGAGTGAAATGAATGAAATGAAGTAGGCAAAGGCTTTACAAGTTACACCAAAATTAACTCAAAATTCCCAATAGGCATGTTCCTTAGAAAACTAAAAATAGAAATACCATTTGACCCGGTAATTCCACTCTTTGGAATTTACCCAAAGAATATAGTTTCTCAGATTCCAAAAGACATATGCACCACTATATTTGTTGCAGCACTTTTTCCAAGAGCCAAGATATGGAAGCAACCTAAGTGTCCATCAGGAGATCAATGAATAAAGAAGGTGTGGTACATAAACACAATGGGATACTTCTTAGTCATAAGAAAAAACATATCCTACCATAGGCAACAACATAGTTGGAGCTGGAAGATATTATGCTCAGTGAAATAAGCAAGGTGGAGAAAGACAAATGCCAAATGATTTCCCTCATTTCTGGAAAATAAAGGCAAAGTAAAAATGAAGGTCCAAAAGAGCAGTGGACTCACAGACTCCAAGAAAGGACTAGCAGTTACCAAAGGGGAGGGGTGTCGGAGGGCAGGTGAGAATGGAGGGAGAAGGGGATTGAGGGGTATTATGATTGGCACACATGGTGTGGGGGACCACAGAGAAGACAGTGTAGAACAGAGAAGACAAGTAGTGACTCTGCGGCATCTTACTACACTGATGGACAGTGACTGCAATGAGGCATGGAGGGGACTTGATAATATGGGTGGATGTAGTGACCGCAGTGTTCTTTCATGTGAACCCTTCATAAGAGTGTATGTCAATAATACTTTAATTTTAAAAAATTTTTAGTGGTACACACATAAAAAAATTTTCATAGTCAAATTTTAGATGTAAAATTATAAAATTTGTAGGTAAAGCAAGAAAATCTACAAATCTTGCTGAACCCAACACCAAAGGCCTTTCCACAAAAGAAAAATAATCACATGTGCTTTATAGAGTTATAATTTCTACTCTAAAAGACCTTGCTCAGAGAACCCAAACACAAGACACAAACTAAAAGAAAATATTTGCAAAATACATTTTTGATAAAGGATTTGTACTCAAGATATACAAAGATACATAAAACAAAAATGAGCCATTAAAAATATTTTACAATTAAAAAAGGTCTCACCATGACATTCAAGAATTACATCACCAGTATTTATACAACTGCTTTGAAAACTATGTCCCAACAAAAGCCACCATGCAGTTTTACATAATAGCTCTATTCATAAAGGCTAAAAACTTAAAGAAATCAGGATGTGTTTCAGCAGATGAATGCTTTGGCAAATTGGGGTACATCCATTACATTTCACTACAATTTTTACAGTGAAATGTACAGTTATTTGCCCAGTGAAGCTGGTGCCTTGATCACTGGTGCTCACAGGGGTACCCCACATGAGAAATGGTTTCTAACAGCTTCTTTGTAATTATGAAGGCTTTTTCCTTGGGCCAGGAGAAGGCTTCATTCTTCCCTGTGGGGTTGGAACACATCGCCCTCCCAGTACACGACATGGATGTGTTTGCCAACCTGGAAGCTCCCGAAAATCCGTATTTTGAGACACTTGTATGATGTATTATTAACTCCATTTTTATCTCATCCCCTTTCTCTGGAGAATGGAGGGTTGAGGCTGAAAATTCCAAGTTTCTAATCATGGCATGGGCTTTATGCCTGTCAGACACCTGAGCAGAACCCACTCAGAACCACTTACTTAGTATTAAAGAATCTCTTACCCAGGAATTTCCCAGGGATTTAGGAGCCCAGGATCAGGAATGAAGCAAAGACCAGAATATGTTTTCTGTTGTATTTCTGTGTTCACAGTGGCACATCCCAGGAAGAGGGTCAGGAAGTTCTGCTTCTGCTATCCTAGGATAAGGAGGATTTACAACAAAAACTGTTTACTTCTTTAAAATGTTATAATGTTTTACCCCAACGTGTATGGATTAGATTCCAACTAAAAGGCTGATATGGCTGTAGTGACAAGTATTAGCTTCCACAGCTATTTGAGGGTCTGACCGAGGCAGTTTCTATGACTGTCCATTCGCAGGTCTGGGTGGGGAGTTTAGGCCCCTCCCATGTAGTAGGAGAAAGAACCCTGGGCTCAGAGAAAAAGTCTATCTTACAAAAGAACTGGGACTTTGGTCTAAAGTTGCCATAAAAACACAAGTTAAATTTGAATTTCAGAGAACAAATAATTTTTTGGACATATTTATATTAACATAATTCTTGATATCATCTGAACTATATCCTGTGTTTTTACCCCAAGACTGGCAGCCCTATCTTAGGCCAGTCATCTAAATGCTTGGAGCTTCAATTTACTCATCTGAGAGATAGAATAATGCCCCTTGTAGATTGCTGTGCTTAGTGTCAACTGGGAACACTGCAAGGGCTGGGGGAGTTGTTCTTGACCCTCTTACGGTTGCTGGGTCTGAAAATGAAACTGACAAAGATTAACCAGAGAAAAGCACACCCATTTATTAATAGGTTTTATGTGATATGGGAGACTTCACAAGGAAGTGAAGACCCAGAGAAGCAGTTGGCCCTGAGCAATTTGTGCTGGGTTTGATAAGGAGTGGACATTTGTGGAGAAATATGACAGGTTAAGGAGTATGAGATAGTGTTGTAAATAGGGGGAACTTATCAAGGCCTGCTCATTAAGATTCCTCTTTCTGTCCCTTTGTCTTCAAAGAAAAGGATTTTCCTTTCCTCTTCGTATAGGGAGGGTACCTCTCACATAAGACTTAAGACAATTAGAAACACTTGATTTTTCTAGCTTACCTTACAGTTATAATACAGCACAAAACATGTGTAATGTACAAAGTGTGTGTTAACTGTTTATATTATTGGTAAGTCTTCCAGTAAAAATAAGCATTGATTAGGATAATACTTAAGTTTGGGGGGAGTGAGATGTTTTATGTGTATTCTGATTCTGTGGGATGTCAGCTACTCAACCCCCCATTTTGTTCAAGGTTCAACTGTATGCACAGATCAACAGAACTGAGTAGAAAGCCCAGAAGTGACCCAAACCATATACAGTCACTTGCTTTCTGACATGGGTGGACAAAATTTAATTAGGGAAAGAATTGTCTTCCTTGCAAACGGTGCTGGGCAAATAGCTGTCCATATGCAGATGAATGAAACTGAACCCTTAACACATATCACATACAAAAATTAACTCAGAACAGACAAAGGGCTTACATAATATGTAAAAAACAACAGAGTCTAGAAGAAAACATGAGGATAAACGTTCATGACCTTGGATTTAGCCATGATTTCTCAGATCTGACACCAAAGGACAAGCTACAGAAGAGAGCATAAAATTAAAAACATTTCTGCGTTAAAAGTCACCAACCAGAAAGTGAAAAACAGTCACAGAATGAAAGGAAATATCTCCACGTTGTACATCTAAAAAGAGCCTGTATCCCAGGAAACACCATAAACTAGTACAAGGCAACAAGACAAGACAAATGTTTAAAGTGGATTAAGATTCCAGGTAAGACATACAAATGTTCAACAAGCACATGAAGAGGTCTCACACAGCATTAGTTGCTATGGAAATGGAAATTAGACCACAGAGACACCCACAAAATGCAAGCACATGTCATTGGCCATACTCAGGAAAATTCAAAATCACATGTTACCAAGGATGCATAGGAATTAGAGCCCCTAACATTGGCTTGTGGAAATATAAAACATGCAGCTTGTATACAACAGCTTGGCATTTCCTCATAATATATAATACAGTTACCTAATTTTGGGTAAAGAACCGATCCTAGATAAATACCACAAAGAAATGAAAATGCTGTTCAAACAGAAACTGGCCCAAGAGTTCTTAGCAGCACTGCTCACCACAGTAAAAAGGTAGACACAACTCAAATGCCCATCAAGGGATGAACAGATGAACAAAACAGGGTTGATCCATAAACTACATTATTCTGCCAAATATAGAAATAAAGAAAAATGGTCCAAAGCTGATTTGAAAACACTGTGTGTGAAGAGTGTCCCCCAAAACTCGAGCATAGTTAACATATAATTAGCAATTCCATTTCAGGGCATTTGCGCAAATGACAGGAAAGCAGGGACGTAGATATTGCACACCTCTGTTTACAGCTGCATGAGTCACAACAGCCAAAATGTGGAGACGACCCGGGTGTCCACAGACAGATGAAAGCAATGTGGTGTCTATACAGTGGAGTAAACAAGGAGTCCTAGAACCTGCTGCACAGATGGACCCACAAAGCCATTATGCTCATGGAAATGCGCCCCTCCAAGAAGGACAAATATTATGTGATCCTGCTTATTCAAGGTCCCAGAGAAACCAACTGAGGTAAAGTCTCGGGAACAGTTCCAGAAAAAGGAAACTGCATCAGGATAGTAAGACATGTGCACTAAGCTGGAGCGGATGGTGACAGCTGTGGTGGTTCTGTGCATTGGATTATCATGTGGAGACCCTAATACTTCCCTCATTTGCAGTCAGATGTTGTTTCCCTGGAAGCGTGTCCCTGTTTGGGGTAGACACCACAGAAATTTTGTGTGAAGTGGAAACTGTGGCAAAGTGAGATGGTAGGAAATTCAGTATAAAGTGAATCTGTACTGACACTACAAGTTTTCTGTAGATTTTAAATTGCTGGAAAGTAAATTAGTTTGCAAAATAACCATAAGAAAAGCACAGCAGACATAACACCCTGTCAAGAGAGGCCAAGCCCTTCCACCCAGTTCAAACAAATGGCACCTTGCAGGGGTCCAGGGCTCATTAGAAGGCCTGTGGGAGGTTCCCCTGCAGCCACTTGGCCTTGGATGTTGGGAAGACCTGGGGTACAAAAAGTGGAATTTTGGAATCCCAATTTCACGCCCTAATTAACCAAAGACCTGTTAGAACTAAAAATGAATTCAGTAAACTTGTAAGATACCAAACCAACTTATAAAAGTCGTTTGCTTGTATTCACTAATAACGAACCATCAGAGATTAAGAAAATAATGCCCATTACAAGTACATCATAAAGAAGAAAGTGTTGTGTAAGAATAACACAATTCCTACCATTTGCAACAATTTGGATGGAGCTAGAGGGTATTATGCTCAGTGAAATAAGCCAGACGGAAAAAGTCAAGTACCAAATGATTTCACTCATAAGTTCAATGTTAGAATAAAGAAAAAAAAAACGGAAGAAACAAACCAGCAGCAGATTCACAGAACACAAGAATGGACTAACAGTTACCTAAGAGAAAGGCCCTGGGGAGGGAGGGTGGGAAAGGAGGGTAAGCGGGGAAAGGCATTATGATTAGCACACATAATGTGCCAGGAGAGGTATGGGGAGGGATGTCCAACACAGAGAAGACTAGTGATTCTACAGCATCTTACTACACTGATGGTCAGTGACTGTAATGGGGTGTGTGCTGAGGATTTGATGATGGGAGGAAACTAGTAACCATAATGTTGCTCATGTCATTGTAGATTAATGATACCAAAGAAATAAATAAATAAGACTAAAGTGCTGTGGAAAAAACTGTAGTATTTCCAAAGTATCTCACCTAGCCTTCGTGCATCTCCACATCAGTAGGTGCTTCTAAGAAGTGGAGAGAATTAGTCCATCTCTCTATCAACAGGTAATTACGAGGGCGAGAGAGGGCATATTTGGACTGGAGAAGTTTGGTGGGGCCCCTTCTTCTGAAGCCTGGTTGTGACAGACACGGGCAAGCTGAAGTGGATGACTAGTAGTAAGTAACAAACGGGTTTCTCCCACTTTATTTCTCCCTTTGACTGATTTCGGCTCAAATGTATTTAGTTCAGGAATTTTCTCCAGAAGTTACAGGTACCAAAGAACAAACTTAACCGAGGAGGTGGGAGACCTGAAAATTGTGGACCCTGCAGACGTGGACGGGAAGAGTTAGGTTGTTACAAGTCCCTCCACACACAGCAATGTGCACAACCCCTGCGACCCTCACCAAAATTCCATCGCACTTCTCACAGAAATCAAGCAAACACCCTGCAGGCTTGGTTGAACTGCACGGGACCCCAAACACACAGCCGTCCTGGGAAAGTGGAGCAGGAGCATGGCGCCCTTTCATCCCATTGCAATGCAGTGCTGCAGCAACCGAGACCCCGTGTAGCACCCAAGAAGAAGCGGGTGTGGTAACAGAACATGGGGCACCCACTGATTCACCAATCTGGCTCTTCCCTTGGAGGTAGCACACGAGGCCCGGGCACAGGCCACGGACTGGGGGCAGCCCTTGGGAAGCTGGGCTGTGTCAGTGCCATGCTGAGCCTGGGGGGAGCCTCCCAGGCCGACCCCACACAGGGGACTCTTCTCAGGAACCCACCCTATGTGCTCGGCACACCGCAAGACCTGAAACCCAGGTAAGCAGGCCATTCAGCAACCAAGTCCCCTCTGCTCCATTACCGTCTCAGAGCCTTGTCAGGAAGGACGCCTGGAGCTTGGAGGGCCTACCGCTGGTGCGGCCAATCCACCCACCGCATGGGCTCCTGGGGACGCGCTGGGCAAGGCTCACTCGCCCCGGCACGGACTCAGCTGTGTCCCGGACTCACCCGCCCCCTCAACTCCACCCGTCGCGTCAGCCGCTCCCCCAAGATCAACTGAGACCCCTTTCCCTTCCGCAGGCTTTCCTCCCCAGGACCGTAAAGGGGAGTGCTCTGCAGGCGACGCACGGGGATCCTCTCCTCACCTTTCCGACCCGTGGCTCCTCAGAAAACCGAGCTTTCACGGCGGCCGCACACGGCAGTGTCCTGGACGGTGCCGCACGGGAGCCTTAGGAATTCCGGCTGCCGCCAGAGCCAGAAGGATATCCTGGGGCCTGACCGCGCATGTGCCATGCAGGTACACAGACAGGGCAAAGCCGTCGCCTGAGGGCCACAGAGGGCGGAGTACACCCACTTATTTCTAAGTTTTATGTGATAGGGGACGAGGGCTCACAACTCGAGGAAGGATAGAGAGATAGAAGGATATATAGAAAGATAGATATGCAGACAGACAGAGCGAAAGATAGATACAGATACATATCGATTGACACAAAGCTGTTGCTCATAACCAGGCGATGAACGGTGAAATCACATAGCTAAACCACAAACAAAAAGGATGAATGAAATCCAGTTCACAAAGTGCAGAAAGCAGCCATAAGAAGAAAACAAATCCTACCATTTGCAATGACATGGATGGAGCTAGACGCTAGTATGTTCAGAGAAATAGGTAAGGCGGAGAAAGAAAAGTACCAAATGATTTCACTCATTTGTGGAGTATAACAACAAAGAAAAACTGAAGGAAAAAACAGCAGCAGACTCACAGAACCCGAGAGTTGACTAAAAGATGCCAAAGGGAAAAGGACTTGGCAGGGTGGTTCTGAAGGGAGGGATAAGTGCGGGGTGAAAGAATGGGGGCATTAGGATTAGCATGTATATTGCGTGGGTTCGGAGGGGGCATGAGGAGTGCTGTACAACACAGAGAAGACTAGTAGAGATTATATTGCATCTTACTACTCACTGATTGACAGCGACTGTAACGGTGTCTGTGAAGGGGTACATGGTGAAGGGGTTTATAGCACCCAACTATGCTGAAGGACAGCGACTCTAAGAGGTTTTTGGGGGTGGTCTTGGTGAAGGGGGAGCAGAGTAAACATAATGTTCTTCACGTGAATGTAGATTAATGATAACAAAAAAAATTTTTCATGTGCAATAACGGCACAGGACTGAATCATCAGAATAAAAGGTCAGGCTCTGAGTGCTGCAAACAAAAGACACAGGGTTAAAAGAACGGTTGAAAACTCAAGAAACCTACGTGCTTCCGTACAAGAGACTCACTTGAGATACAAGGACACAGACAAACTACAAGCTGAAGGTGTGGTGACAAGTACCCTACATGAGAGAAATGAGAAACAAATAATGAAACAAATGGATTCTGTTTGAGCCCCCAGAGACAGTCAGCAGAAAATAGCCCTAACTGGCCACCGTGAATTCTTTTCTTTGTTTTCAGCAAGGGGCCCAGCCATAGATTTAGTGGTGCAGCAACGTCCTTCTCATTTTCTCTCACCTCAACAACTGAGTTGCTGTAATAATAAGCATATGGGCCTATGAAATCGGTGGATTTATGATCTTCACGAATGTGAAGTAATAATCACCTAAAGAGGGAAGTTTGGACACTCAAATAAACATGTCACTCCACAATACACTCTTAGCTCCCAACAGCTACTGTCTAGAAATTGTTGTTCCTTTTTATTTGACCCTCCGTCCTATCCGCAGTGATCATGCAGATGTACTTCAAACATGGTGGTGAGCAAAGAAACAAGTTGACTTTTCTGTCGACAACAGGCACAGAGGAAGGATACTTGTGGTCTTCAGGGAGCACTTAGTCAATGAATGTGGCTAAATACAGACAGCAAGTGAGAAGGAGATGAAAGAGGACAGAGGATAGAGACATGGGTTCAAGTCCCTGCACAGCCATTTCCTGGTTTTGTAGGTGCACTCAGAAAACACAACCTGCAAGTGTCTCGGTGAACCCAGTGCTCTCCCTACAGCCTAGTTACCTTGCAGGATTTTTGGAAGCATAATGTAGGAAAGTGACATAGGCTATGTGGTTAACTGCTCTGCACACAAGGACAGATGAGCAGACAAAAAGATGATTGATTGATAGATTGATTGATAGATAGACAGATAGATAGATATAGGTTCATATCGATTAACACAAAGCTACTGCTCATAGCAATGGGAGCAATGGTTGAAGCACAAAGCGAAACTACAAACGAAAAAGAAGAATGAAATACAGTTTAAAAAGTGCAGTAAGCAGCCATAAGAAGAAAACAAATCCTCTCATTGGCAATAACGTGTATGGAACTACAGGGTATTATGCTCAGTCAAATAGGCCATTCGGAGAAATACATGTACCAAATGATTTAACTCATGTGTGGAGTACGATAACAAAGAAAAACTGAAGGAAGAAACAGCAGCAGACACACAGTACCCGAGAGTGGTCTAAAAGTTACCAAAGAGAAAGTGACTGGGTAGGGTTTGAGGGAATGGAGTAATAAGGGTGGGGAAAAAGAATGGGGGCATTAGGATTAGCATGAATAATGTGTAGGGTTTAGGGTCATGGGGAGGGCTATACAACACAGAGAAGTCAAGTAGTGATTCTACAGCATCTTACGACACGCTGACGGACAGCGACTGAAACTGGTATTTGGCGAGGACTTGGTGAAGAGGTTAGACTAGTTAACATATTGTTCTGCATGTGATTGTATATTAATGAGAACAAAAAATATTTCAAAGTGCAGTAAGAGCATAGCTCTCAAATATCAGAATAAAAGTACAGGCTTTCACTGCTCCAAACAAAAGACCCAGGGTTAGAAGAACTGATGAAAACTCAAGATCACCTATGTGCTCCCTTACTGGAGACTCACTGGAGATCCAAGGACACAGACAAACTACAAGCTGAAGCGGCGCGGAGAGTTACCCTATACAAGTGAATCTGAGAAACAGGGAAACAAATAGATTCTGTTTGAGTCCCCAGAGACAGTCCCTAGAAAATAGTCCTATCTAGCCACCGTGAAATCTTTTTGTTTGGTGTCAGCAGTGCCCAGGTATAGATTTAGTAGTACTGCAATGTCCTTCTCATTTTTTCTCACATCAACAGATGAATTGCTGTAATAATATTTGTCTTGGCTTTTGAAATCTCTGGGTTTTATGATGTTCATGACTGTAAAGTAGTAAAAACCACATAAAGAGGGAAGTTTGGACATTCAACCAAACACGTCTCTCCACAACAAACAATTTGTTACCAAATGCTCCTGTCTTGAAATAGGTGTTCCTTTTTATTTGTCCCTCCTCCTATCAGTGGTGAACACGCCAATGTCCCTCAAACATGGTGGTGAGTAAAGCACCAAATATACTTTTCTGTCTACAACAGGCAGAGAGGAAGTATACTTGGGGTCTTCAGAGAGCACTTAGTCAATGAATGTGGCTAAATACAGCTAGCAAACGAGAAGGAGCTATAAGAGGACAGAGGACAGAGATACGGGTTCAAGTCCCTGCACCACCATTTACTGGTTTTGTAAGAACACGCGGCTGACTCGATCTGCAACTGTTTCAGTGAGCCCAGTGCTCTCCCTGCGGCCTAGTTGCCTTGCAATGTTTTTGGAAGCATAATGTAGGGAAGTGCCAAAGGTGATGTTTTAAATGTTCTGTACATAAGGATAGATGGGAAGACAGAAAGATGATTTATTCATAGATAGACAGATAGGTAGATGACAGATGAGAGATAGATAGATGATAAACATGATAGATGATAGGAAGCTAGATATATGGATAGATATATAGAGAGAAGGACAGAGAGATAGAAGGATATATAGAAAGATAGATAGATATACAGACAGACAGAGCAATAAATAGATACAGATACACATCGATTGACACAGAGCTGTTCATCATAACCAGGAAATGAATGGTTAAAGCACATAGCTAATCTACAAACAAAAAGGAAAAATTAAATCCAGTTTATAAAGTGCAGTAAGCAGCCATAAGAAGAAAACAAATCCTACCATTTGCAATGACGTGGATGGAGCTAGACGGTATTATGTTCAGAGAAATAGGTCAGGCGGAGAAAGACAAGTATCAAATGATTTCACTCATGTGTGGAGTATAACAACAAAGAAAAACTGAAGGAAAAAAACAGCAGCAGACTCACAGAATCCGAGAGTGGACTGAAAGTTGCCAAAGGGAAAAGGACTGAGCAGGTAGGTACTGAAGGGAGGGATAAGTTTAGGGAGAAAGAATGGGGACATTAGGTTTAGCATGTATATTGCGTGGGGTCGGGACGGCATGGGGAGTGCTGTACAACACAGAGAAGTCTATTAGAGATTATATAGCAACTTACTACTCGCTGATGGACAGCGACTGAAGAGGATTTTCGGGGAACTTGGTGAAGGGGTAGCATAGTAATCATAATGTTCTTCACGTAAAGGTAGAATAATGATAACAAAAAAAATTTTTTACGTGCAATAAGGGCACAGCACTGAATCATCAGAACTAAAGGTCAGCCACTGAGTGCTGCAAACAAAAGACACAGGGTTAAACGAACGGATGAAAACTCAAGAAACCTACGTGCTTCCTTACAGGAGGCTCACTTGAGATCCAAGGACACAGAAAAACTGCAAGCTGAAGGTGTGGGGACAAGTACTCTACACGAGTGAAAATGAAAAACAAACAATGAAACAAATGGATTCTGTTTGAGCCCCCAGAGACATTCAGTAGAAAATAGCCCTATCTGGCCACCGTGAATTCTTTTTGTTTGTTTTCAGCAGTTCCCAGCCACAGATTTAGTGGTACAGGAACGTCCTTCTCATTTTCTCTCACCTCAACAACTGAGTTGCTGTAATAATAAGCATCTGGGCCTTTGAAATCGGTGGGTTTTATGATCTTCACGAATGTGAAGTAATAACCACCTAAAGAGGGAAGTTTGGACACTCAAGTAAACATGTCACTCCACAATACACTCTTAGCTCCCAACTGCTCCTGTCTACAAATTGGTGTTCCTTTTTATTTGACCATCCATCCTATCAGAAGTGATCACGCCGATGTCCTTCAAACATGGTGGTGTGGAAAGCAACAAGTTTACTTTTCTGTCGACAACAGGCCCAGAGGAAGGATACTTGTGGTCTTCAGGGAGCACTTATTCAATGAATGTGGCTAAATACAGACAGCAAATGAGAAGGAGATGAAAGAGGACAGTGGGTAGAGACACGGTTGCAAGTCCCTGCACAACCATTTCCTGCTTTTCTAGGTACACATGGCCGAATCGATCTGCAAGTGTCTCAGTGAACCCTGTGCTCTCCCTAAATATTACTTACATTGCAGGATTTTTGGAAGCATAATGGAGGAAAGTGACATAGGATATGTGGTTACCTGTTCTGTACACAAGGACAGATGGGCAGACAAAAAGCTGATAGATTGATTGATTTTTTGATAGATAGATAGATCAACAGACAGATAGATAGATAAAGGTACATATCGATTAACACAAAGATATTGCTCATAACCTTGAGAGCAATGTTTGAAGCACATAGCGAAAATACAAAGAAAAAAGAATAATAAAATCCAGTTTAAAAAGTGCAGTAAGCAGCCATAAGAAGAAAACAAATCCTATCATTGGCAATAACGTGGATGGAGCTAGAGGGTATTATGCACATTCAAATAGGCCAGTCAGATATATACATGTACCAAATGATTTCACTCATTTGTGGAGTATGATAACAAAGAAAAACTGATGGTAAAAACAGCAGCAGACACACAGTACCCGAGAGTGGAGTAACAGATACCAAAGATAAAGGGACTGGGTAGGATTTGTGGGAAGGTAGTAATAAGGACGGGGAAAAGGAATGGGGGCATTAGGATTAGCATGAATAATGTGTTGGGTGTACGGGCAAGGGGAGGTCTATACAACACAGAGAAGACAAGTAGTGATTCTACAGCACCTTACTAGCGCTGACGGACAGCGACTGTAATTGGGATTTGGTGAGGACTTGGTGAAGGGGGTAGACTAGTAAACATAATTTTCTGCATGTGATTGTATATTAATGAGAACAAAAAGAATTTCAAAGTGCAGTAAGAGCACAGCTCTCAAATATCAGAATAAAAGTACAGCCTTTGAGTGCTCCAATCTAAAGACACAGGGTTAGAAGAACTGATGAAAACTCAAGACCACCTACGTGCTCCCTTACTGGAGACCCACTTGAGATCCAAGGACACAGACAAACTACAAGCTGAAGGGGCGGGGACAGGTACCCTAAACAAGTGAAACTGAGAAACAAAGAAAAAAATGGATTCTGTTTTGGACCCCAGAGAGAGTCAGTAGAAAATAGCCCTATCTAGCCACCGTGAATTCTTTTGGTTTGGTTTCAGCAGTGCTCAGGCATAGATTTAGTGGTGCAGCAACTTCCTTCTCATTTCCTCTCACCTCAACAAATGAATTGCTGTAATAATATGCGTCTGGGCATTTATAATCATTGCTTTTTATGATGTTCACGAATATAAAGAAGTAATAACCACCTAAAGAGGGAAGTTTGGACACTCAAATAAACACTTCACTACACAACACACTCTTTGTTCCCAACTGCTCCTGTCCAGAAATAGGTGTTAATTCATATTTGTCCCTCCACCTATCAGCAGTGATCACGCCAATGTCCCTCAAACATGGTGGTGTGCAAAGGGCCAAGTACACTTTTCTGACGACAACAGGCCCAGACGAAGGATACTTGTGGTCTTCAGGGATCACTTACTCACTGAATGTGGCTAAATAAAGTCACCAAGAGAGCAGGAAGACAGAGGACAGAGGACAAAGATACGGGTTCAAGTCCTTTCACCTCCATTTACTGGTTTTGTAAGCACACTATGCTGACTCTACCTGAAAGCGCATCGGTGAACTCAGTGCTCTCCTTATGGCTTAGTTACCTTGCAAGATTTCTGGAAGCATAATGTAGGGAAGAGACATAGGCTATGTTGTTAACTGTTCTGTACATAAGGATAGATGGGCAGACAAAAAGATGATTGTTTCATAGATAGATAGGTAGACAGACGACAGGTGAAAGAGAAATAGATAGGTACATAGATTAATAGATGATAGACATCATAGATAGATGATAGGAAGATAGATAGATAGATACATAGATAGATACATAGATACATAGATATATACATACATTGATACATAGATAGACAAACAGACCTTTAGATAGATAGATACAGATACATGTCGATTGACACAAAGCTTTTGTTCATAACCAGGAGTTGCATGGTGAATAACATAGCTAAACTACAAACAAAAAGGAAGAATGAAATCCAGTTTAAAAAGTGCAGTAAGCAGCCTTAAGAAGAAAACAAATACTACCATTTGCAATGACGTGGATGGAGCAAGACGGTAGTATGTTCAGAAAAATAGGGCAGGCGGATAAAGGCAAGTACCAAGTGATTTCACTCATGTGTGGAGTATAACAACAAAGAAAAACTGAAGTAAAAAAACAGCAGCAGACTCACAGATCCCGAGAGTTGACTAAAAGTAACCAAAGGAAAAAGGACTGGGCAGGGTGAGTCTGAAGGGAGGGATAAGTGTGGGGAGAAAGAATGGGGGCATTAAGTTTAGCATGTATAATGCGCGGGGTCGTTTGTGCATGGGGAGTACTGTACAACACAGAGAAGACTAGTAGAGATCATATAGCATCTTACTACTCACTGATGGACAGTGACAGTAACGGGGACTTTTGGGGGGGACATGTTGAAGGGGTCTACAGCATCCAACTACGCGGATCGACAGTGACTGAAGAGGTTTTTCGGGGGGACTTGGTGAAGGGGGGAGCATAGTAAACATAATGTTCTTCACGTGATTGTAGATTAATGATAAAAAATATTCTTTAAGTGCAATAAGTGCACAGCTCTGAATCATCAGAATAAAAGGTCAGGCACCGAGTGCTGCAAACAAAAGACACAGGGATAAAAGAAGGGATGAAAACTCAAGACATCTACGTGCTTACTTACACGAGACTCACTTGAGATCCAAGGACACAGACAAACTACAAGCCGAGGGTGTGTGGACAAGTACCCTACACGAGTGAAACGGAAAATCAAACAATCAAGCAAATGGATTCTGTTTGAGTCCCCAGAGACAGTCAGCAGAAAATAGCCCTATCTGGCCACCGTGAATTCTTTTTGTTTGGTTTCAACAGTTCCCAGCCATAGATTTAGTGGTGCAGCAACATACTTCTCATTTTCTCTCACCTCAACATCTGAGTTGCTGTAATAATAAGCATCTGGGCCTTTGAAATCAGTGGATTTTACGATGTTCACGAATGTGAAAATCTAATAACCACCTAAAGAGGGAAGTTTGGACACTCAAATAAACACGTCACTCCACAATACACTGTTAGCTCCCAACTGCTCCTGTCTAGAAATTGGTGTTCCTTTTTATTTGACCCTCCGTCCTATCGGCGGTGATCACGCAGATGTCCTTCAAACATGGTGGTGAGCGAAGCAACAAGTTGACTTTTCTGTCGACAACAGGCCCAGAGAAATGATACTTGAGATCTTCAGGGAGCCCTTAGTCAATGAATGTGGCTAAATACAGACAGCAAGTTAGAAGGAGATGAAAGAGGACAGAGGATAGAGACACGGGTTCAAGTCCCAGCACAACCATTCCCTGGTTTTGTAGGTACACGCGGCCGACTCGAACTGCAAGTGTCTCGGTGAACCCAGTGCTCCCTCTGCAGCCTAGATACTTTGCAGGATTTTGGGGAGCATAGTGTAGGAAAGTGATATAGGGTATATGGTTAACTGTTCTGCACACATGGACAGATGGACAGACAAAAGGATGATTGATTGAGTGATTGATAAATAGATAGACAGAAAGATAGATAGATATAGGTACATATCGATTAGCACAAAGCAACTGCTCAAAACAAGGAGAGCAATGGTGAAAGCACATTGCAAAACTACAAACAAAAAAGAAGATTGAAATCCAGTTTAAAAAGTGCAGTAAGCAGCCATAAGAAGAAAACGAATCCTATCATTTGCAATAACGTGGATGGAGCTCGAGGGTATTATGCTCAGTCAAATAGGCCAGGCGGAGAAATACATGTACCAAATGATTTCACTCATGTGTGGAGTATGATAACAAAGAAAAACTGAAGGAAAAGACAGCAGCAGACTCACAGAACCCAAGAGTGGACCTACAGTTACCAAAGAGAAAGGGACTGGGTAGGGTTTGTGGGAAGGGAGTAATAAGTGCGGGTAAAAAGAATGGGGGCATTAGGATTAGCATGTATAATGTGTAGGTGCGGTGTCATGGGTAGGGCTGTACAACACAGAGAAGACATGTAGTGATTCTACAGCATCTTAGTACATGCTGACGGAGAGCGGCTGTAACTGGGATTTGGGGTGACTTGGTGAAGAGGGTAGACAGAATAACATAATTTTCTGCATGTGATTGTATATTAATGAGAACAAAAAGAATTTCAAAGTGCAGTAAGAGCACAGCTCTCAAATATCAGAATAAAAGTACAGCCTTTGAGTGCTCCAATCAAAAGACACAGGGTTAGAAGAACTGATGAAAACTCAAGACCACCTACGTGCTCCCTTACTGGAGACTCACTTGAGATGCAAGGACACAGACAAACTACAAGCTGAAGGGGCTTGGATAGGTACCCTACACAAGTGAAACTGAGAAACAAAGAAAGAAATGGATTCTGTTTTGGACCCCAGAGAGAGTCAGTAGAAAATAGCCCTATCTAGCCACCGTGAATTCTTTTGGTTTGTTTTCAGCAGTGCTCAGGCATAGATTTAGTGGTGCAGCAACTTCCTTCTCATTTCCTCTCACCTCAACAAATGAATTGCTGTAATAATATGCGTCTGGGCATTTATAATCATTGCTTTTTATGATGTTCACGAATGTAAAGAAGTAATAACCACCTAAAGAGGGAAGTTTGGACACTCAAATAAACACTTCACTCCACAACACACTCTTTGTTCCCAACTGCTCCTGTCCAGAAATAGGTGTTAATTCATATTTGTCCTTCCACCTATCAGCAGTGATCACGCCAATGTCCCTCAAACATGGTGGTGTGCAAAGGTCCAAGTACACATTTCTGTCGACAACAGGCCCAGACGAAGGATACTTGTGGTCTTCAGGGATCACTTACTCACTGAATATGGCTAAATAAAGTCAACAAGCGAGCAGGAAGTATAAGAGGACAGAGGACAAAGATACGGGTTCAAGTCCTTTCACCTCCATTTACTGGTTTTGTAAGCACACTCTGCTGACTCTACCTGAAAGCGTATCGGTGAACACAGTGCTCTCCTTATGGCTTAGATACCTTGCAAGTTTTCTGGAAGCATAATGTAGGGAAGAGACATAGGCTATGTTGTTAACTGTTCTGTACATAAGGATAGATGGGCAGACAAAAAGATGATTGTTTCATAGATAGATAGGTAGACAGACGACAGGTGAAAGAGAGATAGATAGGTACATAGATTAATAGATGATAGACATCATAGATAGATGATAGGAAGATAGATAGATAGATACATAGATAGACACTTAGATACATAGATATATACATACATAGATATATAGATAGACAGACAGACCTTTAGATAGATAGATACAGATACATGTCGATTGACACAAAGCTATTGTTCATAACCAGGAGTTGAATGGTGAATAACATAGCTATACTACAAACAAAAAGGAAGAATGAAATCCAGTTTAAAAAGTGCAGTAAGCAGCCTTAAGAAGAAAACAAATACTACCATTTGCAATGACGTGGATGGAGCAAGACGGTAGTATGTTCAGAAAAATAGGGCAGGCGGATAAAGGCAAGTACCAAGTGATTTCACTCATGTGTGGAGTATAACAACAAAGAAAAACTGAAGTAAAAAAACAGCAGCAGACTCACAGAACCCGAGAGTTGCCTAAAAGTAACCAAAGGAAAAATTACTGGGCAGGGTGAGTCTGAAGGGAGGGATAAGTGTGGGGAGAAAGAATGGGGGCATTAAGTTTAGCATGTATAATGCGCGGGGTCGGGTGTGCATGGGGAGTACTGTACAACACAGAGAAGACTAGTAGAGATCATATAGCATCTTACTACTCACTGGTGGACAGTGACAGTAACGGGGACTTTTGGGGGGGACATGTTGAAGGGGTCTACAGCATCCAACTACGCGGATCGACAGTGACTGAAGAGGTTTTTCGGGGGGACTTGGTGAAGGGGGGAGCATAGTAAACATAATGTTCTTCACGTGATTGTAGATTAATGATAAAAAATATTCTTTAAGTGCAATAAGTGCACAGCTCTGAATCATCAGAATAAAAGGTCAGGCACTGAGTGCTGCAAACAAAAGACACAGGGATAAAAGAAGGGATGAAAACTCAAGACACCTACGTGCTTACTTACAGGAGACTCACTTGAGATCCAAGGACACAGACAAACTACAAGCCGAAGGTGTGTGGACAAGTACCCTACACGAGTGAAACGGAAAATCAAACAATCAAGCAAATGGATTCTGTTTGAGTCCCCAGAGACAGTCAGCAGAAAATAGCCCTATCTGGCCACCGTGAATTCTTTTTGTTTGGTTTCAACAGTTCCCAGCCATAGATTTAGTGGTGCAGCTACATACTTCTCATTTTCTCTCACCTCAACATCTGAGTTGCTGTAATAATAAGCATCTGGGCCTTTGAAATCAGTGGATTTTACGATGTTCACGAATGTGAAAATCTAATAACCACCTAAAGAGGGAAGTTTGGACACTCAAATAAACACGTCACTGCACAATACACTGTTAGCTCCCAACTGCTCCTGTCTAGAAATTGGTGTTCCTTTTCATTTGACCCTCAGTCCTATCGGCGGTCATCACGCTGATGTCCTTCAAACATGGTGGTGAGCGAAGCAACAAGTTGACTTTTCTGTCGACAACAGGCCCAGAGGAATGATACTTGAGATCTTCAGGGAGCCCTTAGTCAATGAATGTGGCTAAATACAGACAGCAAGTTAGAAGGAGATGAAAGAGGACAGAGGATAGAGACACGGGTTCAAGTCCCAGCACAACCATTCCCTGGTTTTGTAGGTACACGCGGCCGACTCGAACTGCAAGTGTCTCGGTGAACCCAGTGCTCCCTCTGCAGCCTAGATACTTTGCAGGATTTTGGGGAGCATAGTGTAGGAAAGTGATATAGGGTATATGGTTAACTTTTCTGCACACATGGACAGATGGACAGACAAAAGGATGATTGATTGAGTGATTGATAAATAGATAGACAGAAAGATAGATAGATATAGGTACATATCGATTAGCACAAAGCTACTGCTCAAAACAAGGAGAGCAATGGTGAAAGCACATTGCAAAACTACAAACAAAAAAGAAGAATGAAATCCAGTTTAAAAAGTGCAGTAAGCAGCCATAAGAAGAAAACGAATCCTATCATTTGCAATAACGTGGATGGAGCTCGAGGGTATTATGCTCAGTCAAATAGGCCAGGCGGAGAAATACATGTACCAAATGATTTCACTCATGTGTGGAGTATGATAACAAAGAAAAACTGAAGGAAAAGACAGCAGCAGACTCACAGAACCCGAGAGTGGACCTACAGTTACCAAAGAGAAAGGGACTGGGTAGGGTTTGTGGGAAGGGAGTAATAAGTGCGGGGAAAAAGAATGGGGGCATTAGGATTAGCATGTATAATGTGTAGGGTGGGGTGTCATGGGTAGGGCTGTACAACACAGAGAAGACATGTAGTGATTCTACAGCATCTTAGTACATGCTGACGGAGAGCGGCTGTAACTGGGATTTGGGGTGACTTGGTGAAGAGGGTAGACAGAATAACATAATTTTCTGCATGTGATTGTATATTAATGAGAACAAAAAGAATTTCAAAGTGCAGTAAGAGCACAGCTCTCAAATATCAGAATAAAAGTACAGCCTTTGAGTGCTCCAATCAAAAGACACAGGGTTAGAAGAACTGATGAAAACTCAAGACCACCTACGTGCTCCCTTACTGGAGACTCACTTGAGATCCAAGGACACAGACAAACTACAAGCTGAAGGGGCGGGGACAGGTACCCTACACAAGTGAAACTGAGAAACAAAGAAAGAAATGGATTCTGTTTTGGACCCCAGAGAGAGTCAGTAGAAAATAGCCCTATCTAGCCACCGTGAATTCTTTTGGTTTGGTTTCAGCAGTGCTCAGGCATAGATTTAGTGGTGCAGCAACTTCCTTCTCATTTCCTCTCACCTCAACAAATGAATTGCTGTAATAATATGCGTCTGGGCATTTATAATCATTGCTTTTTATGATGTTCACGAATGTAAAGAAGTAATAACCACCTAAAGAGGGAAGTTTGGACACTCAAATAAACACTTCACTCCACAACACACTCTTTGTTCCCAACTGCTCCTGTCCAGAAATAGGTGTTAATTCATATTTGTCCTTCCACCTATCAGCAGTGATCACGCCAATGTCCCTCAAACATGGTGGTGTGCAAAGGTCCAAGTACACATTTCTGTCGACAACATTCCCAGACGAAGGATACTTGTGGTCTTCAGGGATCACTTACTCACTGAATGTGGCTAAATAAAGTCAACAAGCGAGCAGGAAGTATAAGAGGACAGAGGACAAAGATACGGGTTCAAGTCCTTTCACCTCCATTTACTGGTTTTGTAAGCACACTCTGCTGACTCTACCTGAAAGCGTATCGGTGAACACAGTGCTCTCCTTATGGCTTAGTTACCTTGCAAGGTTTCTGGAAGCATAATGTAGGGAAGAGACATAGGCTATGTTGTTAACTGTTCTGTACATAAGGATAGATGGGCAGACAAAAAGATGATTGTTTCATAGATAGATAGGTAGACAGACGACAGGTGAAAGAGAAATAGATAGGTACATAGATTAATAGATGATAGACATCATAGATAGATGATAGGAAGATAGATAGATAGATACATAGATAGATACATAGATACATAGATATATACATACATTGATACATAGACAGACAGACCTTTAGATAGATAGATACAGATACATGTCGATTGACACAAAGCTTTTGTTCATAACCAGGAGTTGCATGGTGAATAACATAGCTAAACTACAAACAAAAAGGAAGAATGAAATCCAGTTTAAAAAGTGCAGTAAGCAGCCTTAAGAAGAAAACAAATACTACCATTTGCAATGACGTGGATGGAGCAAGACGGTAGTATGTTCAGAAAAATAGGGCAGGCGGATAAAGGCAAGTACCAAGTGATTTCACTCATGTGTGGAGTATAACAACAAAGAAAAACTGAAGTAAAAAAACAGCAGCAGACTCACAGAACCCGAGAGTTGACTAAAAGTAACCAAAGGAAAAAGGACTGGGCAGGGTGAGTCTGAAGGGAGGGATAAGTGTGGGGAGAAAGAATGGGGGCATTAAGTTTAGCATGTATAATGCGCGGGGTCGTTTGTGCATGGGGAGTACTGTACAACACAGAGAAGACTAGTAGAGATCATATAGCATCTTACTACTCACTGATGGACAGTGACAGTAACGGGGACTTTTGGGGGGGACATGTTGAAGGGGTCTACAGCATCCAACTACGCGGATCGACAGTGACTGAAGAGGTTTTTCGGGGGGACTTGGTGAAGGGGGGAGCATAGTAAACATAATGTTCTTCACGTGATTGTAGATTAATGATAAAAAATATTCTTTAAGTGCAATAAGTGCACAGCTCTGAATCATCAGAATAAAAGGTCAGGCACTGAGTGCTGCAAACAAAAGACACAGGGATAAAAGAAGGGATGAAAACTCAAGACACCTACGTGCTTACTTACACGAGACTCACTTGAGATCCAAGGACACAGACAAACTACAAGCCGAAGGTGTGTGGACAAGTACCCTACACGAGTGAAACGGAAAATCAAACAATCAAGCAAATGGATTCTGTTTGAGTCCCCAGAGACAGTCAGCAGAAAATAGCCCTATCTGGCCACCGTGAATTCTTTTTGTTTGGTTTCAACAGTTCCCAGCCATAGATTTAGTGGTGCAGCAACATACTTCTCATTTTCTCTCACCTCAACATCTGAGTTGCTGTAATAATAAGCATCTGGGCCTTTGAAATCAGTGGATTTTATGATGTTCACGAATGTGAAAATCTAATAACCACCTAAAGAGGGAAGTTTGGACACTCAAATAAACACGTCACTCCACAATACACTGTTAGCTCCCAACTGCTCCTGTCTAGAAATTGGTGTTCCATTTTATTTGACCCTCAGTCCTATCGGCGGTCATCACGCTGATGTCCTTCAAACATGGTGGTGAGCGAAGCAACAAGTTGACTTTTCTGTCGACAACAGGCCCAGAGGAATGATACTTGAGATCTTCAGGGAGCCCTTAGTCAATGAATGTGGCTAAATACAGACAGCAAGTTAGAAGGAGATGAAAGAGGACAGAGGATAGAGACACGGGTTCAAGTCCCAGCACAACCATTCCCTGGTTTTGTAGGTACACGCGGCCGACTCGAACTGCAAGTGTCTCGGTGAACCCAGTGCTCCCTCTGCAGCCTAGATACTTTGCAGGATTTTGGGGAGCATAGTGTAGGAAAGTGATATAGGGTATATGGTTAACTTTTCTGCACACATGGACAGATGGACAGACAAAAGGATGATTGATTGAGTGATTGATAAATAGATAGACAGAAAGATAGATAGATATAGGTACATATCGATTAGCACAAAGCTACTGCTCAAAACAAGGAGAGCAATGGTGAAAGCACATTGCAAAACTACAAACAAAAAAGAAGAATGAAATCCAGTTTAAAAAGTGCAGTAAGCAGCCATAAGAAGAAAACGAATCCTATCATTTGCAATAACGTGGATGGAGCTCGAGGGTATTATGCTCAGTCAAATAGGCCAGGCGGAGAAATACATGTACCAAATGATTTCACTCATGTGTGGAGTATGATAACAAAGAAAAACTGAAGGAAAAGACAGCAGCAGACTCACAGAACCCGAGAGTGGACCTACAGTTACCAAAGAGAAAGGGACTGGGTAGGGTTTGTGGGAAGGGAGTAATAAGTGCGGGGAAAAAGAATGGGGGCATTAGGATTAGCATGTATAATGTGTAGGGTGGGGTGTCATGGGTAGGGCTGTACAACACAGAGAAGACATGTAGTGATTCTACAGCATCTTAGTACATGCTGACGGAGAGCGGCTGTAACTGGGATTTGGGGTGACTTGGTGAAGAGGGTAGACAGAATAACATAATTTTCTGCATGTGATTGTATATTAATGAGAACAAAAAGAATTTCAAAGTGCAGTAAGAGCACAGCTCTCAAATATCAGAATAAAAGTACAGCCTTTGAGTGCTCCAATCAAAAGACACAGGGTTAGAAGAACTGATGAAAACTCAAGACCACCTACGTGCTCCCTTACTGGAGACTCACTTGAGATCCAAGGACACAGACAAACTACAAGCTGAAGGGGCGGGGACAGGTACCCTACACAAGTGAAACTGAGAAACAAAGAAAGAAATGGATTCTGTTTTGGACCCCAGAGAGAGTCAGTAGAAAATAGCCCTATCTAGCCACCGTGAATTCTTTTGGTTTGGTTTCAGCAGTGCTCAGGCATAGATTTAGTGGTGCAGCAACTTCCTTCTCATTTCCTCTCACCTCAACAAATGAATTGCTGTAATAATATGCGTCTGGGCATTTATAATCATTGCTTTTTATGATGTTCACGAATGTAAAGAAGTAATAACCACCTAAAGAGGGAAGTTTGGACACTCAAATAAACACTTCACTCCACAACACACTCTTTGTTCCCAACTGCTCCTGTCCAGAAATAGGTGTTAATTCATATTTGTCCTTCCACCTATCAGCAGTGATCACGCCAATGTCCCTCAAACATGGTGGTGTGCAAAGGTCCAAGTACACATTTCTGTCGACAACATTCCCAGACGAAGGATACTTGTGGTCTTCAGGGATCACTTACTCACTGAATGTGGCTAAATAAAGTCAACAAGCGAGCAGGAAGTATAAGAGGACAGAGGACAAAGATACGGGTTCAAGTCCTTTCACCTCCATTTACTGGTTTTGTAAGCACACTCTGCTGACTCTACCTGAAAGCGTATCGGTGAACACAGTGCTCTCCTTATGGCTTAGTTACCTTGCAAGGTTTCTGGAAGCATAATGTAGGGAAGAGACATAGGCTATGTTGTTAACTGTTCTGTACATAAGGATAGATGGGCAGACAAAAAGATGATTGTTTCATAGATAGATAGGTAGACAGACGACAGGTGAAAGAGAAATAGATAGGTACATAGATTAATAGATGATAGACATCATAGATAGATGATAGGAAGATAGATAGATAGATACATAGATAGATACATAGATACATAGATATATACATACATTGATACATAGACAGACAGACCTTTAGATAGATAGATACAGATACATGTCGATTGACACAAAGCTTTTGTTCATAACCAGGAGTTGCATGGTGAATAACATAGCTAAACTACAAACAAAAAGGAAGAATGAAATCCAGTTTAAAAAGTGCAGTAAGCAGCCTTAAGAAGAAAACAAATACTACCATTTGCAATGACGTGGATGGAGCAAGACGGTAGTATGTTCAGAAAAATAGGGCAGGCGGATAAAGGCAAGTACCAAGTGATTTCACTCATGTGTGGAGTATAACAACAAAGAAAAACTGAAGTAAAAAAACAGCAGCAGACTCACAGAACCCGAGAGTTGACTAAAAGTAACCAAAGGAAAAAGGACTGGGCAGGGTGAGTCTGAAGGGAGGGATAAGTGTGGGGAGAAAGAATGGGGGCATTAAGTTTAGCATGTATAATGCGCGGGGTCGTTTGTGCATGGGGAGTACTGTACAACACAGAGAAGACTAGTAGAGATCATATAGCATCTTACTACTCACTGATGGACAGTGACAGTAACGGGGACTTTTGGGGGGGACATGTTGAAGGGGTCTACAGCATCCAACTACGCGGATCGACAGTGACTGAAGAGGTTTTTCGGGGGGACTTGGTGAAGGGGGGAGCATAGTAAACATAATGTTCTTCACGTGATTGTAGATTAATGATAAAAAATATTCTTTAAGTGCAATAAGTGCACAGCTCTGAATCATCAGAATAAAAGGTCAGGCACTGAGTGCTGCAAACAAAAGACACAGGGATAAAAGAAGGGATGAAAACTCAAGACACCTACGTGCTTACTTACACGAGACTCACTTGAGATCCAAGGACACAGACAAACTACAAGCCGAAGGTGTGTGGACAAGTACCCTACACGAGTGAAACGGAAAATCAAACAATCAAGCAAATGGATTCTGTTTGAGTCCCCAGAGACAGTCAGCAGAAAATAGCCCTATCTGGCCACCGTGAATTCTTTTTGTTTGGTTTCAACAGTTCCCAGCCATAGATTTAGTGGTGCAGCAACATACTTCTCATTTTCTCTCACCTCAACATCTGAGTTGCTGTAATAATAAGCATCTGGGCCTTTGAAATCAGTGGATTTTATGATGTTCACGAATGTGAAAATCTAATAACCACCTAAAGAGGGAAGTTTGGACACTCAAATAAACACGTCACTCCACAATACACTGTTAGCTCCCAACTGCTCCTGTCTAGAAATTGGTGTTCCATTTTATTTGACCCTCAGTCCTATCGGCGGTCATCACGCTGATGTCCTTCAAACATGGTGGTGAGCGAAGCAACAAGTTGACTTTTCTGTCGACAACAGGCCCAGAGGAATGATACTTGAGATCTTCAGGGAGCCCTTAGTCAATGAATGTGGCTAAATACAGACAGCAAGTTAGAAGGAGATGAAAGAGGACAGAGGATAGAGACACGGGTTCAAGTCCCAGCACAACCATTCCCTGGTTTTGTAGGTACACGCGGCCGACTCGAACTGCAAGTGTCTCGGTGAACCCAGTGCTCCCTCTGCAGCCTAGATACTTTGCAGGATTTTGGGGAGCATAGTGTAGGAAAGTGATATAGGGTATATGGTTAACTTTTCTGCACACATGGACAGATGGACAGACAAAAGGATGATTGATTGAGTGATTGATAAATAGATAGACAGAAAGATAGATAGATATAGGTACATATCGATTAGCACAAAGCTACTGCTCAAAACAAGGAGAGCAATGGTGAAAGCACATTGCAAAACTACAAACAAAAAAGAAGAATGAAATCCAGTTTAAAAAGTGCAGTAAGCAGCCATAAGAAGAAAACGAATCCTATCATTTGCAATAACGTGGATGGAGCTCGAGGGTATTATGCTCAGTCAAATAGGCCAGGCGGAGAAATACATGTACCAAATGATTTCACTCATGTGTGGAGTATGATAACAAAGAAAAACTGAAGGAAAAGACAGCAGCAGACTCACAGAACCCGAGAGTGGACCTACAGTTACCAAAGAGAAAGGGACTGGGTAGGGTTTGTGGGAAGGGAGTAATAAGTGCGGGGAAAAAGAATGGGGGCATTAGGATTAGCATGTATAATGTGTAGGGTGGGGTGTCATGGGTAGGGCTGTACAACACAGAGAAGACATGTAGTGATTCTACAGCATCTTAGTACATGCTGACGGAGAGCGGCTGTAACTGGGATTTGGGGTGACTTGGTGAAGAGGGTAGACAGAATAACATAATTTTCTGCATGTGATTGTATATTAATGAGAACAAAAAGAATTTCAAAGTGCAGTAAGAGCACAGCTCTCAAATATCAGAATAAAAGTACAGCCTTTGAGTGCTCCAATCAAAAGACACAGGGTTAGAAGAACTGATGAAAACTCAAGACCACCTACGTGCTCCCTTACTGGAGACTCACTTGAGATCCAAGGACACAGACAAACTACAAGCTGAAGGGGCGGGGACAGGTACCCTACACAAGTGAAACTGAGAAACAAAGAAAGAAATGGATTCTGTTTTGGACCCCAGAGAGAGTCAGTAGAAAATAGCCCTATCTAGCCACCGTGAATTCTTTTGGTTTGGTTTCAGCAGTGCTCAGGCATAGATTTAGTGGTGCAGCAACTTCCTTCTCATTTCCTCTCACCTCAACAAATGAATTGCTGTAATAATATGCGTCTGGGCATTTATAATCATTGCTTTTTATGATGTTCACGAATGTAAAGAAGTAATAACCACCTAAAGAGGGAAGTTTGGACACTCAAATAAACACTTCACTCCACAACACACTCTTTGTTCCCAACTGCTCCTGTCCAGAAATAGGTGTTAATTCATATTTGTCCTTCCACCTATCAGCAGTGATCACGCCAATGTCCCTCAAACATGGTGGTGTGCAAAGGTCCAAGTACACATTTCTGTCGACAACATTCCCAGACGAAGGATACTTGTGGTCTTCAGGGATCACTTACTCACTGAATGTGGCTAAATAAAGTCAACAAGCGAGCAGGAAGTATAAGAGGACAGAGGACAAAGATACGGGTTCAAGTCCTTTCACCTCCATTTACTGGTTTTGTAAGCACACTCTGCTGACTCTACCTGAAAGCGTATCGGTGAACACAGTGCTCTCCTTATGGCTTAGTTACCTTGCAAGGTTTCTGGAAGCATAATGTAGGGAAGAGACATAGGCTATGTTGTTAACTGTTCTGTACATAAGGATAGATGGGCAGACAAAAAGATGATTGTTTCATAGATAGATAGGTAGACAGACGACAGGTGAAAGAGAAATAGATAGGTACATAGATTAATAGATGATAGACATCATAGATAGATGATAGGAAGATAGATAGATAGATACATAGATAGATACATAGATACATAGATATATACATACATTGATACATAGACAGACAGACCTTTAGATAGATAGATACAGATACATGTCGATTGACACAAAGCTTTTGTTCATAACCAGGAGTTGCATGGTGAATAACATAGCTAAACTACAAACAAAAAGGAAGAATGAAATCCAGTTTAAAAAGTGCAGTAAGCAGCCTTAAGAAGAAAACAAATACTACCATTTGCAATGACGTGGATGGAGCAAGACGGTAGTATGTTCAGAAAAATAGGGCAGGCGGATAAAGGCAAGTACCAAGTGATTTCACTCATGTGTGGAGTATAACAACAAAGAAAAACTGAAGTAAAAAAACAGCAGCAGACTCACAGAACCCGAGAGTTGACTAAAAGTAACCAAAGGAAAAAGGACTGGGCAGGGTGAGTCTGAAGGGAGGGATAAGTGTGGGGAGAAAGAATGGGGGCATTAAGTTTAGCATGTATAATGCGCGGGGTCGTTTGTGCATGGGGAGTACTGTACAACACAGAGAAGACTAGTAGAGATCATATAGCATCTTACTACTCACTGATGGACAGTGACAGTAACGGGGACTTTTGGGGGGGACATGTTGAAGGGGTCTACAGCATCCAACTACGCGGATCGACAGTGACTGAAGAGGTTTTTCGGGGGGACTTGGTGAAGGGGGGAGCATAGTACACATAATGTTCTTCACGTGATTGTAGATTAATGATAAAAAATATTCTTTAAGTGCAATAAGTGCACAGCTCTGAATCATCAGAATAAAAGGTCAGGCACCGAGTGCTGCAAACAAAAGACACAGGGATAAAAGAAGGGATGAAAACTCAAGACACCTACGTGCTTACTTACACGAGACTCACTTGAGATCCAAGGACACAGACAAACTACAAGCCGAAGGTGTGTGGACAAGTACCCTACACGAGTGAAACAGAAAATCAAACAATCAAGCAAATGGATTCTGTTTGAGTCCCCAGAGACAGTCAGCAGAAAATAGCCCTATCTGGCCACCGTGAATTCTTTTTGTTTGGTTTCAACAGTTCCCAGCCATAGATTTAGTGGTGCAGCAACATACTTCTCATTTTCTCTCACCTCAACATCTGAGTTGCTGTAATAATAAGCATCTGGGCCTTTGAAATCAGTGGATTTTATGATGTTCACGAATGTGAAAATCTAATAACCACCTAAAGAGGGAAGTTTGGACACTCAAATAAACACGTCACTCCACAATACACTGTTAGCTCCCAACTGATCCTGTCTAGAAATTGGTGTTCCATTTTATTTGACCCTCAGTCCTATCGGCGGTCATCACGCTGATGTCCTTCAAACATGGTGGTGAGCGAAGCAACAAGTTGACTTTTCTGTCGACAACAGGCCCAGAGGAATGATACTTGAGATCTTCAGGGAGCCCTTAGTCAATGAATGTGGCTAAATACAGACAGCAAGTTAGAAGGAGATGAAAGAGGACAGAGGATAGAGACACGGGTTCAAGTCCCAGCACAACCATTCCCTGGTTTTGTAGGTACACGCGGCCGACTCGAACTGCAAGTGTCTCGGTGAACCCAGTGCTCCCTCTGCAGCCTAGATACTTTGCAGGATTTTGGGGAGCATAGTGTAGGAAAGTGATATAGGGTATATGGTTAACTGTTCTGCACACATGGACAGATGGACAGACAAAAGGATGATTGATTGAGTGATTGATAAATAGATAGACAGAAAGATAGATAGATATAGGTACATATCGATTAGCACAAAGCTACTGCTCAAAACAAGGAGAGCAATGGTGAAAGCACATTGCAAAACTACAAACAAAAAAGAAGAATGAAATCCAGTTTAAAAAGTGCAGTAAGCAGCCATAAGAAGAAAACGAATCCTATCATTTGCAATAACGTGGATGGAGCTCGAGGGTATTATGCTCAGTCAAATAGGCCAGGCGGAGAAATACATGTACCAAATGATTTCACTCATGTGTGGAGTATGATAACAAAGAAAAACTGAAGGAAAAGACAGCAGCAGACTCACAGAACCCGAGAGTGGACCTACAGTTACCAAAGAGAAAGGGACTGGGTAGGGTTTGTGGGAAGGGAGTAATAAGTGCGGGGAAAAAGAATGGGGGCATTAGGATTAGCATGTATAATGTGTAGGGTGGGGTGTCATGGGTAGGGCTGTACAACACAGAGAAGACATGTAGTGATTCTACAGCATCTTAGTACATGCTGACGGAGAGCGGCTGTAACTGGGATTTGGGGTGACTTGGTGAAGAGGGTAGACAGAATAACATAATTTTCTGCATGTGATTGTATATTAATGAGAACAAAAAGAATTTCAAAGTGCAGTAAGAGCACAGCTCTCAAATATCAGAATAAAAGTACAGCCTTTGAGTGCTCCAATCAAAAGACACAGGGTTAGAAGAACTGATGAAAACTCAAGACCAACTACGTGCTCCCTTACTGGAGACTCACTTGAGATCCAAGGACACAGACAAACTACAAGCTGAAGGGGCGGGGACAGGTACCCTACACAAGTGAAACTGAGAAACAAAGAAAGAAATGGATTCTGTTTTGGACCCCAGAGAGAGTCAGTAGAAAATAGCCCTATCTAGCCACCGTGAATTCTTTTGGTTTGGTTTCAGCAGTGCTCAGGCATAGATTTAGTGGTGCAGCAACTTCCTTCTCATTTCCTCTCACCTCAACAAATGAATTGCTGTAATAATATGCGTCTGGGCATTTATAATCATTGCTTTTTATGATGTTCACGAATGTAAAGAAGTAATAACCACCTAAAGAGGGAAGTTTGGACACTCAAATAAACACTTCACTCCACAACACACTCTTTGTTCCCAACTGCTCCTGTCCAGAAATAGGTGTTAATTCATATTTGTCCTTCCACCTATCAGCAGTGATCACGCCAATGTCCCTCAAACATGGTGGTGTGCAAAGGTCCAAGTACACATTTCTGTCGACAACATTCCCAGACGAAGGATACTTGTGGTCTTCAGGGATCACTTACTCACTGAATGTGGCTAAATAAAGTCAACAAGCGAGCAGGAAGTATAAGAGGACAGAGGACAAAGATACGGGTTCAAGTCCTTTCACCTCCATTTACTGGTTTTGTAAGCACACTCTGCTGACTCTACCTGAAAGCGTATCGGTGAACACAGTGCTCTCCTTATGGCTTAGTTACCTTGCAAGGTTTCTGGAAGCATAATGTAGGGAAGAGACATAGGCTATGTTGTTAACTGTTCTGTACATAAGGATAGATGGGCAGACAAAAAGATGATTGTTTCATAGATAGATAGGTAGACAGACGACAGGTGAAAGAGAAATAGATAGGTACATAGATTAATAGATGATAGACATCATAGATAGATGATAGGAAGATAGATAGATAGATACATAGATAGATACATAGATACATAGATATATACATACATTGATACATAGACAGACAGACCTTTAGATAGATAGATACAGATACATGTCGATTGACACAAAGCTTTTGTTCATAACCAGGAGTTGCATGGTGAATAACATAGCTAAACTACAAACAAAAAGGAAGAATGAAATCCAGTTTAAAAAGTGCAGTAAGCAGCCTTAAGAAGAAAACAAATACTACCATTTGCAATGACGTGGATGGAGCAAGACGGTAGTATGTTCAGAAAAATAGGGCAGGCGGATAAAGGCAAGTACCAAGTGATTTCACTCATGTGTGGAGTATAACAACAAAGAAAAACTGAAGTAAAAAAACAGCAGCAGACTCACAGAACCCGAGAGTTGACTAAAAGTAACCAAAGGAAAAAGGACTGGGCAGGGTGAGTCTGAAGGGAGGGATAAGTGTGGGGAGAAAGAATGGGGGCATTAAGTTTAGCATGTATAATGCGCGGGGTCGTTTGTGCATGGGGAGTACTGTACAACACAGAGAAGACTAGTAGAGATCATATAGCATCTTACTACTCACTGATGGACAGTGACAGTAACGGGGACTTTTGGGGGGGACATGTTGAAGGGGTCTACAGCATCCAACTACGCGGATCGACAGTGACTGAAGAGGTTTTTCGGGGGGACTTGGTGAAGGGGGGAGCATAGTACACATAATGTTCTTCACGTGATTGTAGATTAATGATAAAAAATATTCTTTAAGTGCAATAAGTGCACAGCTCTGAATCATCAGAATAAAAGGTCAGGCACCGAGTGCTGCAAACAAAAGACACAGGGATAAAAGAAGGGATGAAAACTCAAGACACCTACGTGCTTACTTACACGAGACTCACTTGAGATCCAAGGACACAGACAAACTACAAGCCGAAGGTGTGTGGACAAGTACCCTACACGAGTGAAACGGAAAATCAAACAATCAAGCAAATGGATTCTGTTTGAGTCCCCAGAGACAGTCAGCAGAAAATAGCCCTATCTGGCCACCGTGAATTCTTTTTGTTTGGTTTCAACAGTTCCCAGCCATAGATTTAGTGGTGCAGCAACATACTTCTCATTTTCTCTCACCTCAACATCTGAGTTGCTGTAATAATAAGCATCTGGGCCTTTGAAATTAGTGGATTTTATGATGTTCACGAATGTGAAAATCTAATAACCACCTAAAGAGGGAAGTTTGGACACTCAAATAAACACGTCACTCCACAATACACTGTTAGCTCCCAACTGATCCTGTCTAGAAATTGGTGTTCCATTTTATTTGACCCTCAGTCCTATCGGCGGTCATCACGCTGATGTCCTTCAAACATGGTGGTGAGCGAAGCAACAAGTTGACTTTTCTGTCGACAACAGGCCCAGAGGAATGATACTTGAGATCTTCAGGGAGCCCTTAGTCAATGAATGTGGCTAAATACAGACAGCAAGTTAGAAGGAGATGAAAGAGGACAGAGGATAGAGACACGGGTTCAAGTCCCAGCACAACCATTCCCTGGTTTTGTAGGTACACGCGGCCGACTCGAACTGCAAGTGTCTCGGTGAACCCAGTGCTCCCTCTGCAGCCTAGATACTTTGCAGGATTTTGGGGAGCATAGTGTAGGAAAGTGATATAGGGTATATGGTTAACTGTTCTGCACACATGGACAGATGGACAGACAAAAGGATGATTGATTGAGTGATTGATAAATAGATAGACGGAAAGATAGATAGATATAGGTACATATCGATTAGCACAAAGCTACTGCTCAAAACAAGGAGAGCAATGGTGAAAGCACATTGCAAAACTACAAACAAAAAAGAAGAATGAAATCCAGTTTAAAAAGTGCAGTAAGCAGCCATAAGAAGAAAACGAATCCTATCATTTGCAATAACGTGGATGGAGCTCGAGGGTATTATGCTCAGTGAAATAGGCCAGGCGGAGAAATACATGTACCAAATGATTTCACTCATGTGTGGAGTATGATAACAAAGAAAAACTGAAGGAAAAGACAGCAGCAGACTCACAGAACCCGAGAGTGGACCTACAGTTACCAAAGAGAAAGGGACTGGGTAGGGTTTGTGGGAAGGGAGTAATAAGTGCGGGGAAAAAGAATGGGGGCATTAGGATTAGCATGTATAATGTGTAGGGTGGGGTGTCATGGGTAGGGCTGTACAACACAGAGAAGACATGTAGTGATTCTACAGCATCTTAGTACATGCTGACGGAGAGCGGCTGTAACTGGGATTTGGGGTGACTTGGTGAAGAGGGTAGACAGAATAACATAATTTTCTGCATGTGATTGTATATTAATGAGAACAAAAAGAATTTCAAAGTGCAGTAAGAGCACAGCTCTCAAATATCAGAATAAAAGTACAGCCTTTGAGTGCTCCAATCAAAAGACACAGGGTTAGAAGAACTGATGAAAACTCAAGACCACCTACGTGCTCCCTTACTGGAGACTCACTTGAGATCCAAGGACACAGACAAACTACAAGCTGAAGGGGCGGGGACAGGTACCCTACACAAGTGAAACTGAGAAACAAAGAAAGAAATGGATTCTGTTTTGGACCCCAGAGAGAGTCAGTAGAAAATAGCCCTATCTAGCCACCGTGAATTCTTTTGGTTTGGTTTCAGCAGTGCTCAGGCATAGATTTAGTGGTGCAGCAACTTCCTTCTCATTTCCTCTCACCTCAACAAATGAATTGCTGTAATAATATGCGTCTGGGCATTTATAATCATTGCTTTTTATGATGTTCACGAATGTAAAGAAGTAATAACCACCTAAAGAGGGAAGTTTGGACACTCAAATAAACACTTCACTCCACAACACACTCTTTGTTCCCAACTGCTCCTGTCCAGAAATAGGTGTTAATTCATATTTGTCCTTCCACCTATCAGCAGTGATCACGCCAATGTCCCTCAAACATGGTGGTGTGCAAAGGTCCAAGTACACATTTCTGTCGACAACATTCCCAGACGAAGGATACTTGTGGTCTTCAGGGATCACTTACTCACTGAATGTGGCTAAATAAAGTCAACAAGCGAGCAGGAAGTATAAGAGGACAGAGGACAAAGATACGGGTTCAAGTCCTTTCACCTCCATTTACTGGTTTTGTAAGCACACTCTGCTGACTCTACCTGAAAGCGTATCGGTGAACACAGTGCTCTCCTTATGGCTTAGTTACCTTGCAAGGTTTCTGGAAGCATAATGTAGGGAAGAGACATAGGCTATGTTGTTAACTGTTCTGTACATAAGGATAGATGGGCAGACAAAAAGATGATTGTTTCATAGATAGATAGGTAGACAGACGACAGGTGAAAGAGAAATAGATAGGTACATAGATTAATAGATGATAGACATCATAGATAGATGATAGGAAGATAGATAGATAGATACATAGATAGATACATAGATACATAGATATATACATACATTGATACATAGACAGACAGACCTTTAGATAGATAGATACAGATACATGTCGATTGACACAAAGCTTTTGTTCATAACCAGGAGTTGCATGGTGAATAACATAGCTAAACTACAAACAAAAAGGAAGAATGAAATCCAGTTTAAAAAGTGCAGTAAGCAGCCTTAAGAAGAAAACAAATACTACCATTTGCAATGACGTGGATGGAGCAAGACGGTAGTATGTTCAGAAAAATAGGGCAGGCGGATAAAGGCAAGTACCAAGTGATTTCACTCATGTGTGGAGTATAACAACAAAGAAAAACTGAAGTAAAAAAACAGCAGCAGACTCACAGAACCCGAGAGTTGACTAAAAGTAACCAAAGGAAAAAGGACTGGGCAGGGTGAGTCTGAAGGGAGGGATAAGTGTGGGGAGAAAGAATGGGGGCATTAAGTTTCGCATGTATAATGCGCGGGGTCGGGTGTGCATGGGGAGTACTGTACAACACAGAGAAGACTAGTAGAGATCATATAGCATCTTACTACTCACTGATGGACAGTGACAGTAACGGGGACTTTTGTGGGGGACATGTTGAAGGGGTCTACAGCATCCAACTACGCGGATCGACAGTGACTGAAGAGGTTTTTCGGGGGGACTTGGTGAAGGGGGGAGCATAGTACACATAATGTTCTTCACGTGATTGTAGATTAATGATAAAAAATATTCTTTAAGTGCAATAAGTGCACAGCTCTGAATCATCACAATAAAAGGTCAGGCACCGAGTGCTGCAAACAAAAGACACAGGGATAAAAGAAGGGATGAAAACTCAAGACACCTACGTGCTTACTTACACGAGACTCACTTGAGATCCAAGGACACAGACAAACTACAAGCCGAAGGTGTGTGGACAAGTACCCTACACGAGTGAAACGGAAAATCAAACAATCAAGCAAATGGATTCTGTTTGAGTCCCCAGAGACAGTCAGCAGAAAATAGCCCTATCTGGCCACCGTGAATTCTTTTTGTTTGGTTTCAACAGTTCCCAGCCATAGATTTAGTGGTGCAGCAACATACTTCTCATTTTCTCTCACCTCAACATCTGAGTTGCTGTAATAATAAGCATCTGGGCCTTTGAAATCAGTGGATTTTATGATGTTCACGAATGTGAAAATCTAATAACCACCTAAAGAGGGAAGTTTGGACACTCAAATAAACACGTCACTCCACAATACACTGTTAGCTCCCAACTGCTCCTGTCTAGAAATTGGTGTTCATTTTTATTTGACCCTCCGTCCTATCGGCGGTGATAACGCTGATGTCCTTCAAACATGGTGGTGAGCGAAGCAACAAGTTGACTTTTCTGTCGACAACAGGCCCAGAGGAATGATACTTGAGATCTTCAGGGAGCCCTTAGTCAATGAATGTGGCTAAATACAGACAGCAAGTTAGAAGGAGATGAAAGAGGACAGAGGATAGAGACACGGGTTCAAGTCCCAGCACAACCATTCCCTGGTTTTGTAGGTACACGCGGCCGACTCGAACTGCAAGTGTCTCGGTGAACCCAGTGCTCCCTCTGCAGCCTAGATACTTTGCAGGATTTTGGGGAGCATAGTGTAGGAAAGTGATATAGGGTATATGGTAAACTGTTCTGCACACATGGACAGATGGACAGACAAAAGGATGATTGATTGAGTGATTGATAAATAGATAGACGGAAAGATAGATAGATATAGGTACATATCGATTAGCACAAAGCTACTGCTCAAAACAAGGAGAGCAATGGTGAAAGCACATTGCAAAACTACAAACAAAAAAGAAGAATGAAATCCAGTTTAAAAAGTGCAGTAAGCAGCCATAAGAAGAAAACGAATCCTATCATTTGCAATAACGTGGATGGAGCTCGAGGGTATTATGCTCAGTGAAATAGGCCAGGCGGAGAAATACATGTACCAAATGATTTCACTCATGTGTGGAGTATGATAACAAAGAAAAACTGAAGGAAAAGACAGCAGCAGACTCACAGAACCCGAGAGTGGACCTACAGTTACCAAAGAGAAAGGGACTGGGTAGGGTTTGTGGGAAGGGAGTAATAAGTGCGGGGAAAAAGAATGGGGGCATTAGGATTAGCATGTATAATGTGTAGGGTGGGGTGTCATGGGTAGGGCTGTACAACACAGAGAAGACATGTAGTGATTCTACAGCATCATAGTACATGCTGACGGAGAGCGGCTGTAACTGGGATTTGGGGTGACTTGGTGAAGAGGGTAGACAGAATAACATAATTTTCTGCATGTGATTGTATATTAATGAGAACAAAAAGAATTTCAAAGTGCAGTAAGAGCACAGCTCTCAAATATCAGAATAAAAGTACAGCCTTTGAGTGCTCCAATCAAAAGACACAGGGTTAGAAGAACTGATGAAAACTCAAGACCAACTACGTGCTCCCTTACTGGAGACTCACTTGAGATCCAAGGACACAGACAAACTACAAGCTGAAGGGGCGGGGACAGGTACCCTACACAAGTGAAACTGAGAAACAAAGAAAGAAATGGATTCTGTTTTGGACCCCAGAGAGAGTCAGTAGAAAATAGCCCTATCTAGCCACCGTGAATTCTTTTGGTTTGGTTTCAGCAGTGCTCAGGCATAGATTTAGTGGTGCAGCAACTTCCTTCTCATTTCCTCTCACCTCAACAAATGAATTGCTGTAATAATATGCGTCTGGGCATTTATAATCATTGCTTTTTATGATGTTCACGAATGTAAAGAAGTAATAACCACCTAAAGAGGGAAGTTTGGACACTCAAATAAACACTTCACTCCACAACACACTCTTTGTTCCCAACTGCTCCTGTCCAGAAATAGGTGTTAATTCATATTTGTCCTTCCACCTATCAGCAGTGATCACGCCAATGTCCCTCAAACATGGTGGTGTGCAAAGGTCCAAGTACACATTTCTGTCGACAACATTCCCAGACGAAGGATACTTGTGGTCTTCAGGGATCACTTACTCACTGAATGTGGCTAAATAAAGTCAACAAGCGAGCAGGAAGTATAAGAGGACAGAGGACAAACATACGGGTTCAAGTCCTTTCACCTCCATTTACTGGTTTTGTAAGCACACTCTGCTGACTCTACCTGAAAGCGTATCGGTGAACACAGTGCTCTCCTTATGGCTTAGTTACCTTGCAAGGTTTCTGGAAGCATAATGTAGGGAAGAGACATAGGCTATGTTGTTAACTGTTCTGTACATAAGGATAGATGGGCAGACAAAAAGATGATTGTTTCATAGATAGATAGGTAGACAGACGACAGGTGAAAGAGAAATAGATAGGTACATAGATTAATAGATGATAGACATCATAGATAGATGATAGGAAGATAGATAGATAGATACATAGATAGATACATAGATACATAGATATATACATACATTGATACATAGACAGACAGACCTTTAGATAGATAGATACAGATACATGTCGATTGACACAAAGCTTTTGTTCATAACCAGGAGTTGCATGGTGAATAACATAGCTAAACTACAAACAAAAAGGAAGAATGAAATCCAGTTTAAAAAGTGCAGTAAGCAGCCTTAAGAAGAAAACAAATACTACCATTTGCAATGACGTGGATGGAGCAAGACGGTAGTATGTTCAGAAAAATAGGGCAGGCGGATAAAGGCAAGTACCAAGTGATTTCACTCATGTGTGGAGTATAACAACAAAGAAAAACTGAAGTAAAAAAACAGCAGCAGACTCACAGAACCCGAGAGTTGACTAAAAGTAACCAAAGGAAAAAGGACTGGGCAGGGTGAGTCTGAAGGGAGGGATAAGTGTGGGGAGAAAGAATATGGGCATTAAGTTTCGCATGTATAATGCGCGGGGTCGGGTGTGCATGGGGAGTACTGTACAACACAGAGAAGACTAGTAGAGATCATATAGCATCTTACTACTCACTGATGGACAGTGACAGTAACGGGGACTTTTGTGGGGGACATGTTGAAGGGGTCTACAGCATCCAACTACGCGGATCGACAGTGACTGAAGAGGTTTTTCGGGGGGACTTGGTGAAGGGGGGAGCATAGTAAACATAATGTTCTTCACGTGATTGTAGATTAATGATAAAAAATATTCTTTAAGTGCAATAAGTGCACAGCTCTGAATCATCAGAATAAAAGGTCAGGCACCGAGTGCTGCAAACAAAAGACACAGGGATAAAAGAAGGGATGAAAACTCAAGACACCTACGTGCTTACTTACACGAGACTCACTTGAGATCCAAGGACACAGACAAACTACAAGCCGAAGGTGTGTGGACAAGTACCCTACACGAGTGAAACGGAAAATCAAACAATCAAGCAAATGGATTCTGTTTGAGTCCCCAGAGACAGTCAGCAGAAAATAGCCCTATCTGGCCACCGTGAATTCTTTTTGTTTGGTTTCAACAGTTCCCAGCCATAGATTTAGTGGTGCAGCAACATACTTCTCATTTTCTCTCACCTCAACATCTGAGTTGCTGTAATAATAAGCATCTGGGCCTTTGAAATCAGTGGATTTTATGATGTTCACGAATGTGAAAATCTAATAACCACCTAAAGAGGGAAGTTCGGACACTCAAATAAACACGTCACTCCACAATACACTGTTAGCTCCCAACTGCTCCTGTCTAGAAATTGGTGTTCCTTTTTATTTGACCCTCCGTCCTATCGGCGGTGATCACGCTGATGTCCTTCAAACATGGTGGTGAGCGAAGCAACAAGTTGACTTTTCTGTCGACAACAGGCCCAGAGGAATGATACTTGAGATCTTCAGGGAGCCCTTAGTCAATGAATGTGGCTAAATACAGACAGCAAGTTAGAAGGAGATGAAAGAGGACAGAGGATAGAGACACGGGTTCAAGTCCCAGCACAACCATTCCCTGGTTTTGTAGGTACACGCGGCCGACTCGAACTGCAAGTGTCTCGGTGAACCCAGTGCTCCCTCTGCAGCCTAGATACTTTGCAGGATTTTGGGGAGCATAGTGTAGGAAAGTGATATAGGGTATATGGTTAACTGTTCTGCACACATGGACAGATGGAAAGACAAAAGAATGATTGATTGGGTGATTGATAAATAGATAGACAGAAAGATAGATAGATATAGGTACATATCGATTAGCACAAAGCTACTGCTCAAAACAAGGAGAGCAATGGTGAAAGCACATTGCAAAACTACAAACAAAAAAGAAGAATGAAATCCAGTTTAAAAAGTGCAGTAAGCAGCCATAAGAAGAAAACGAATCCTATCATTTGCAATAACGTGGATGGAGCTCGAGGGTATTATGCTCAGTGAAATAGGCCAGGCGGAGAAATACATGTACCAAATGATTTCACTCATGTGTGGAGTATGATAACAAAGAAAAACTGAAGGAAAAGACAGCAGCAGACTCACAGAACCCGAGAGTGGACCTACAGTTACCAAAGAGAAAGGGACTGGGTAGGGTTTGTGGGAAGGGAGTAATAAGTGCGGGGAAAAAGAATGGGGGCATTAGGATTAGCATGTATAATGTGTAGGGTGGGGTGTCATGGGTAGGGCTGTACAACACAGAGAAGACATGTAGTGATTCTACAGCATCTTAGTACATGCTGACGGAGAGCGGCTGTAACTGGGATTTGGGGTGACTTGGTGAAGAGGGTAGACAGAATAACATAATTTTCTGCATGTGATTGTATATTAATGAGAACAAAAAGAATTTCAAAGTGCAGTAAGAGCACAGCTCTCAAATATCAGAATAAAAGTACAGCCTTTGAGTGCTCCAATCAAAAGACACAGGGTTAGAAGGACTGATGAAAACTCAAGACCACCTACGTGCTCCCTTACTGGAGACTCACTTGAGATCCAAGGACACAGACAAACTACAAGCTGAAGGGGCGGGGATAGGTACCCTACACAAGTGAAACTGAGAAACAAAGAAAGAAATGGATTCTGTTTTGGACCCCAGAGAGAGTCAGTAGAAAATAGCCCTATCTAGCCACCGTGAATTCTTTTGGTTTGGTTTCAGCAGTGCTCAGGCATAGATTTAGTGGTGCAGCAACTTCCTTCTCATTTCCTCTCACCTCAACAAATGAATTGCTGTAATAATATGCGTCTGGGCATTTATAATCATTGCTTTTTATGATGTTCACGAATGTAAAGAAGTAATAACCACCTAAAGAGGGAAGTCTGGACACTCAAATAAACACTTCACTCCACAACACACTCTTTGTTCCCAACTGCTCCTGTCCATAAATAGGTGTTAATTCATATTTGTCCTTCCACCTATCAGCAGTGATCACGCCAATGTCCCTCAAACATGGTGGTGTGCAAAGGTCCAAGTACACTTTTCTGTCGACAACAGGCCCAGACGAAGGATACTTGTGGTCTTCAGGGATCACTTACTCACTGAATGTGGCTCAATAAAGTCAACAAGCAAGCAGGAAGTATAAAAGGACAGAGGACAAAGATACGGGTTCAAGTCCTTTCACCTCCATTTACTGGTTTTGTAAGCACACTCTGCTGACTCTACCTGAAAGCGTATCGGTGAACACAGTGCTCTCCTTATGGCTTAGTTACCTTGCAAGGTTTCTGGAAGCATAATGTAGGGAAGAGACATAGGCTATGTTGTTAACTGTTCTGTACATAAGGATAAATGGGCAGACAAAAAGATGATTGTTTCATAGATAGATAGGTAGACAGACGACAGGTGAAAGAGAGAGAGATAGGTACATAGATTAATAGATGATAGACATCATAGATAGATGATAGGAAGATAGATAGATACATAGATAGATACATAGATACATAGATATATACATACATTGATACATAGATAGACAGACAGACCTTTAGATAGATAGATAGATACAGATATATGTCGATTGACACAAAGCTATTGTTCATAACCAGGAGTTGAATGGTGAATAACATAGCTAAACTACAAACAAAAAGGAAGAATGAAATCCAGTTTAAAAAGTGCAGTAAGCAGCCTTAAGAAGAAAACAAATACTACCATTTGCAATGACGTGGATGGAGCAAGACGGTAGTATGTTCAGAAAAATAGGGCAGGCGGATAAAGGCAAGTACCAAGTGATTTCACGCATGTGTGGAGTATAACAACAAAGAAAAACTGAAGTAAAAAAACAGCAGCAGACTCACAGAACCCGAGAGTTGCCTAAAAGTAACCATAGGAAAAAGGACTGGGCAGGGTGAGTCTGAAGGGAGGGATAAGTGTGGGGAGAAAGAATGGGGGCATTAAGTTTAGCATGTATAATGCGCGGGGTCGGGTGTGCATGGGGAGTACTGTACAACACAGAGAAGACTAGTAGAGATCATATAGCATCTTACTACTCACTGATGGACAGTGACAGTAACGGGGACTTTTGGGGGGGACATGTTGAAGGGGTCTACAGCATCCAACTACGCGGATCGACAGTGACTGAAGAGGTTTTTCGGGGGGACTTGGTGAAGGGGGGAACATAGTACACACAATGTTCTTCACGTGATTGTAGATTAATGATAAAAAATATTCTTTAAGTGCAATAAGTGCACAGCTCTGAATCATCAGAATAAAAGGTCAGGCACCGAGTGCTGCAAACAAAAGACACAGGGATAAAAGAAGGGATGAAAACTCAAGACACCTACGTGCTTACTTACACGAGACTCACTTGAGATCCAAGGACACAGACAAACTACAAGCCGAAGGTGTGTGGACAAGTACCCTACACGAGTGAAACGGAAAATCAAACAATCAAGCAAATGGATTCTGTTTGAGTCCCCAGAGACAGTCAGCAGAAAATAGCCCTATCTGGCCACCGTGAATTCTTTTTGTTTGGTTTCAACAGTTCCCAGCCATAGATTTAGTGGTGCAGCAACATACTTCTCATTTTCTCTCACCTCAACATCTGAGTTGCTGTAATAATAAGCATCTGGGCCTTTGAAATCAGTGGATTTTATGATGTTCACGAATGTGAAAATCTAATAACCACCTAAAGAGGGAAGTTTGGACACTCAAATAAACACGTCACTCCACAATACACTGTTAGCTCCCAACTGCTCCTGTCTAGAAATTGGTGTTCCTTTTTATTTGACCCTCCGTCCTATCGGCGGTGATCACGCTGATGTCCTTCAAACATGGTGGTGAGCGAAGCAACAAGTTGACTTTTCTGTCGACAACAGGCCCAGAGGAATGATACTTGAGATCTTCAGGGAGCCCTTAGTCAATGAATGTGGCTAAATACAGACAGCAAGTTAGAAGGAGATGAAAGAGGACAGAAGATAGAGACACGGGTTCAAGTCCCAGCACAACCATTCCCTGGTTTTGTAGGTACACGCGGCCGACTCGAACTGCAAGTGTCTCGGTGAACCCAGTGCTCCCTCTGCAGCCTAGATACTTTGCAGGATTTTGGGGAGCATAGTGTAGGAAAGTGATATAGGGTATATGGTTAACTGTTCTGCACACATGGACAGATGGACAGACAAAAGGATGATTGATTGAGTGATTGATAAATAGATAGACAGAAAGATAGATAGATATAGGTACATATCGATTAGCACAAAGCTACTGCTCAAAACAAGGAGAGCAATGGTGAAAGCACATTGCAAAACTACAATCAAAAAAGAAGAATGAAATCCAGTTTAAAAAGTGCAGTAAGCAGCCATAAGAAGAAAACGAATCCTATCATTTGCAATAACGTGGATGGAGCTCGAGGGTATTATGCTCAGTGAAATATGCCAGGCGGAGAAATACATGTACCAAATGATTTCACTCATGTGTGGAGTATGATAACAAAGAAAAACTGAAGGAAAAGACAGCAGCAGACTCACAGAACCCGAGAGTGGACCTACAGTTACCAAAGAGAAAGGGACTGGGTAGGGTTTGTGGGAAGGGAGTAATAAGTGCGGGGAAAAAGAATGGGGGCATTAGGATTAGCATGTATAATGTGTAGGGTGGGGTGTCATGGGTAGGGCTGTACAACACAGAGAAGACATGTAGTGATTCTACAGCATCTTAGTACATGCTGACGGAGAGCGGCTGTAACTGGGATTTGGGGTGACTTGGTGAAGAGGGTAGACAGAATAACATAATTTTCTGCATGTGATTGTATATTAATGAGAACAAAAAGAATTTCAAAGTGCAGTAAGAGCACAGCTCTCAAATATCAGAATAAAAGTACAGCCTTTGAGTGCTCCTATCAAAAGACACAGGATTAGAAGAACTGATGAAAACTCAAGACCACCTACGTGCTCCCTTACTGGAGACTCACTTGAGATCCAAGGACACAGACAAACTACAAGCTGAAGGGGCGGGTATAGGTACCCTACACAAGTGAAACTGAGAAACAAAGAAAGAAATGGATTCTGTTTTGGACCCCAGAGAGAGTCAGTAGAAAATAGCCCTATCTAGCCACAGTGAATTCTTTTGGTTTGGTTTCAGCAGTGCTCAGGCATAGATTTAGTGGTGCAGCAACTTCCTTCTCATTTCCTCTCACCTCAACAAATGAATTGCTGTAATAATATGCGTCTGGGCATTTATAATCATTGCTTTTTATGATGTTCACGAATGTAAAGAAGTAATAACCACCTAAAGAGGGAAGTTTGGACACTCAAATAAACACTTCACTCCACAACACACTCTTTGTTCCCAACTGCTCCTGTCCATAAATAGGTGTTAATTCATATTTGTCCTTCCACCTATCAGCAGTGATCACGCCAATGTCCCTCAAACATGGTGGTGTGCAAAGGTCCAAGTACACTTTTCTGTCGACAACAGGCCCAGACGAAGGATACTTGTGGTCCTCAGGGATCACTTACTCACTGAATGTGGCTAAATAAAGTCAGCAAGCGAGCAGGAAATATAAGAGGACAGAGGACAAAGATACGGGTTCAAGTCCTTTCACCTCCATTTACTGGTTTTGTAAGCACACTCTGCTGACTCTACCTGAAAGCGTATCGGTGAACACAGTGCTCTCCTTATGGCTTAGTTACCTTGCAAGTTTTCTGGAAGCATAATGTAGGGAAGAGACATAGGCTATGTTGTTAACTGTTCTGTACATAAGGATAGATGGGCAGACAAAAAGATGATTGTTTCATAGATAGATAGGTAGACAGACGACAGGTGAAAGAGAAATAGTTAGGTACATAGATTAATAGATGATAGACATCATAGATAGATGATAGGAAGATAGATAGATAGATACATAGATAGATACATAGATATATACATACATTGATACATAGATAGACAGACAGACCTTTAGATAGATAGATACAGATACATGTCGATTGACACAAAGCTTTTGTTCATAACCAGGAGTTGCATGGTGAATAACATAGCTAAACTACAAACAAAAAGGAAGAATGAAATCCAGTTTAAAAAGTGCAGTAAGCAGCCTTAAGAAGAAAACAAATACTACCATTTGCAATGACGTGGATGGAGCAAGACGGTAGTATGTTCAGAAAAATAGGGCAGGCGGATAAAGGCAAGTACCAAGTGATTTCACTCATGTGTGGAGTATAACAACAAAGAAAAACTGAAGTAAAAAAACAGCAGCAGACTCACAGAACCCGAGAGTTGACTAAAAGTAACCAAAGGAAAAAGGACTGGGCAGGGTGAGTCTGAAGGGAGGGATAAGTGTGGGGAGAAAGAATGGGGGCATTAAGTTTAGCATGTATAATGCGCGGGGTCGTTTGTGCATGGGGAGTACTGTACAACACAGAGAAGACTAGTAGAGATCATATAGCATCTTACTACTCACTGATGGACAGTGACAGTAACGGGGACTTTTGGGGGGGACATGTTGAAGGGGTCTACAGCATCCAACTACGCGGATCGACAGTGACTGAAGAGGTTTTTCGGGGGGACTTGGTGAAGGGGGGAGCATAGTACACATAATGTTCTTCACGTGATTGTAGATTAATGATAAAAAATATTCTTTAAGTGCAATAAGTGCACAGCTCTGAATCATCAGAATAAAAGGTCAGGCACCGAGTGCTGCAAACAAAAGACACAGGGATAAAAGAAGGGATGAAAACTCAAGACACCTACGTGCTTACTTACAGGAGACTCACTTGAGATCCAAGGACACAGACAAACTACAAGCCGAAGGTGTGTGGACAAGTACCCTACACGAGTGAAACGGAAAATCAAACAATCAAGCAAATGGATTCTGTTTGAGTCCCCAGAGACAGTCAGCAGAAAATAGCCCTATCTGGCCACCGTGAATTCTTTTTGTTTGGTTTCAACAGTTCCCAGCCATAGATTTAGTGGTGCAGCAACATACTTCTCATTTTCTCTCACCTCAACATCTGATTTGCTGTAATAATAAGCATCTGGGCCTTTGAAATCAGTGGATTTTACGATGTTCACGAATGTGAAAATCTAATAACCACATAAAGAGGGAAGTTTGGACACTCAAATAAACACGTCACTCCACAATACACTGTTAGCTCCCAACTGCTCCTGTCTAGAAATTTGTGTTCCTTTTTATTTGACCCTCCGTCCTATCGGCGGTCATCATGCTGATGTCCTTCAAACATGGTGGTGAGCGAAGCAACAAGTTGACTTTTCTGTCGACAACAGGCCCAGAGGAATGATACTTGAGATCTTCAGGGAGCCCTTAGTCAATGAATGTGGCTAAATACAGACAGCAAGTTAGAAGGAGATGAAAGAGGACAGAGGATAGAGACACGGGTTCAAGTCCCAGCACAACCATTCCCTGGTTTTGTAGGTACACGCGGCCGACTCGAACTGCAAGTGTCTCGGTGAACCCAGTGCTCCCTCTGCAGCCTAGATACTTTGCAGGATTTTGGGGAGCATAGTGTAGGAAAGTGATATAGGGTATATGGTAAACTGTTCTGCACACATGGACAGATGGACAGACAAAAGGATGATTGATTGAGTGTTTGATAAATAGATAGACAGAAAGATAGAGAGATATAGGTACATATCGATTAGCACAAAGCTACTGCTCAAAACAAGGAGAGCAATGGTGAAAGCACATTGCAAAACTACAAACAAAAAAGAAGAATGAAATCCAGTTTAAAAAGTGCAGTAAGCAGCCATAAGAAGAAAACGAATGCTATCATTTGTAATAACGTGGATGGAGCTCGAGGGTATTATGCTCAGTCAAATAGGCCAGGCGGAGAAATACATGTACCAAATGATTTCGCTCATGTGTGGAGTATGATAACAAAGAAAAACTGAAGGAAAAGACAGCAGCAGACTCACAGAACCCGAGAGTGGACCTACAGTTACCAAAGAGAAAGGGACTGGGTAGGGTTTGTGGGAAGGGAGTAATAAGTGCGGGGAAAAAGATTGGGGGCATTAGGATTAGTATGTATAATGTGTAGGGTGGGGTGTCATGGGTAGGGCTGTACAACACAGAGAAGACATGTAGTGATTCTACAGCATCTTAGTACATGCTGACGGAGAGCGGCTGTAACTGGGATTTGGGGTGACTTGGTGAAGAGGGTAGACAGAATAACATAATTTTCTGCATGTGATTGTATATTAATGAGAACAAAAAGAATTTCAAAGTGCAGTAAGAGCGCAGCTCTCAAATATCAGAATAAAAGTACAGCCTTTGAGTGCTCCAATCAAAAGACACAGGGTTAGAAGAACTGATGAAAACTCAAGACCACCTACGTGCTCCCTTACTGGAGACTCACTTGAGATCCAAGGACACAGACAAACTACAAGCTGAAGGGGCGGGGACAGGTACCCTACACAAGTGAAACTGAGAAACAAAGAAAGAAATGGATTCTGTTTTGGACCCCAGAGAGAGTCAGTAGAAAATAGCCCTATCTAACCAAAGTGAATTCTTTTGGTTTGGTTTCAGCTGTGCTCAGGCATAGATTTAGTGGTGCAGCAACTTCCTTCTCATTTCCTCTCACCTCAACAAATGAATTGCTGTAATATTATGCGTCTGGGCATTTATAATCATTGCTTTTTATGATGTTCATGAATGTAAAGAAGTATTAACCACCTAAAGAGGGAAGTTTGGACACTCAAATAAACACTTCACTCCACAACACACTCTTTGTTCCCAACTGCTCCTGTCCAGAAATAGGTGTTAATTCATATTTGTCCTTCCACCTATCAGCAGTGATCACGCCAATGTCCCTCAAACATGGTGGTGTGCAAAGGTCCAAGTACACATTTCTGTCGACAACAGGCCCAGACGAAGGATACTTGTGGTTTTCAGGGATCACTTACTCACTGAATGTGGCTAAATAAAGTCAGCAAGCGAGCAGGAAGTATAAGGGGACAGAGGACAAAGATACGGGTTCAAGTCCTTTCACCTCCATTTACTGGTTTTGTAAGCACACTCTGCTGACTCTACCTGAAAGCGTATCGGTGAACACAGTGCTCTCCTTATGGCTTAGTTACCTTGCAAGTTTTCTGGAAGCATAATGTAGGGAAGAGACATAGGCTATGTTGTTAACTGTTCTGTACATAAGGATAGATGGGCAGACAAAAAGATGATTGTTTCATAGATAGATAGGTAGACAGACGACAGGTGAAAGAGAAATAGATAGGTACATAGATTAATAGATGATAGACATCATAGATAGATGATAGGAAGATAGATAGATAGATACATAGATAGATACATAGATACATAGATATATACATACATTGATACATAGATAGACAGACAGACCTTTAGTTAGATAGATACAGATACATGTCGATTGACACAAAGCTTTTGTTCATAACCAGGAGTTGCATGGTGAATAACATAGCTAAAGTACAAACAAAAAGGAAGAATGAAATCCAGTTTAAAAAGTGCAGTAAGCAGCCTTAAGAAGAAAACAAATACTACCATTTGCAATGACGTGGATGGAGCAAGACGGTAGTATGTTCAGAAAAATAGGGCAGGCGGATAAAGGCAAGTACCAAGTGATTTCACTCATGTGTGGAGTATAACAACAAAGAAAAACTGAAGTAAAAAAACAGCAGCAGACTCACAGAACCCGAGAGTTGAGTAAAAGTAACCAAAGGAAAAAGGACTGGGCAGGGTGAGTCTGAAGGGAGGGATAAGTGTGGGGAGAAAGAATGGGGGCATTAAGTTTAGCATGTATAATGCGCGGGGTCGTTTGTGCATGGGGAGTACTGTACAACACAGAGAAGACTAGTAGAGATCATATAGCATCTTACTACTCACTGATGGACAGTGACAGTAACGGGGACTTTTGGGGGGGACATGTTGAAGGGGTCTACAGCATCCAACTACGCGGATCGACAGTGACTGAAGAGGTTTTTCGGGGGGACTTGGTGAAGGGGGGAGCATAGTACACATAATGTTCTTCACGTGAATGTAGATTAATGATAAAAAATATTCTTTAAGTGCAATAAGTGCACAGCTCTGAATCATCAGAATAAAAGGTCAGGCACCGAGTGCTGCAAACAAAAGACACAGGGATAAAAGAAGGGATGAAAACTCAAGACACCTACGTGCTTACTTACACGAGACTCACTTGAGATCCAAGGACACAGACAAACTACAAGCCGAAGGTGTGTGGACAAGTACCCTACACGAGTGAAACGGAAAATCAAACAATCAAGCAAATGGATTCTGTTTGAGTCCCCAGAGACAGTCAGCAGAAAATAGCCCTATCTGGCCACCGTGAATTCTTTTTGTTTGGTTTCAACAGTTCCCAGCCATAGATTTAGTGGTGCAGCAACATACTTCTCATTTTCTCTCACCTCAACATCTGAGTTTCTGTAATAATAAGCATCTGGGCCTTTGAAATCAGTGGATTTTATGATGTTCACGAATGTGAAAATCTAATAACCATCTAAAGAGGGAAGTTTGGACACTCAAATAAACACTTCACTCCACAACACACTCTTTGTTCCCAACTGCTCCTGTCCAGAAATAGGTGTTAATTCATATTTGTCCTTCCACCTATCAGCAGTGATCACGCCAATGTCCCTCAAACATGGTGGTGTGCAAAGGTCCAAGTACACATTTCTGTCGACAACAGGCCCAGACGAAGGATACTTGTGGTCTTCAGGGATCACTTACTCACTGAATGTGGCTAAATAAAGTCAGCAAGCGAGCAGGAAGTGTAAGAGGACAGAGGACAAAGATACGGGTTCAAGTCCTTTCACCTCTATTTACTGGTTTTGTAAGCACACTCTGCTGACTCTACCTGAAAGCGTATCGGTGAACACAGTGCTCTCCTTATGGCTTAGTTACCTTGCAAGTTTTCTGGAAGCATAATGTAGGGAAGAGACATAGGCTATGTTGTTAACTGTTCTGTACATAAGGATAGATGGGCAGACAAAAAGATGATTGTTTCATAGATAGATAGGTAGACAGACGACAGGTGAAAGAGAAATAGTTAGGTACATAGATTAATAGATGAAAGACATCATAGATAGATGATAGGAAGATAGATAGATAGATACATAGATAGATACATAGATACATAGATATATACATACATTGATACATAGATAGACAGACAGACCTTTAGATAGATAGATACAGATACATGTCGATTGACACAAAGCTTTTGTTCATACCCAGGAGTTGCATGGTGAATAACATAGCTAAACTACAAACAAAAAGGAAGAATGAAATCCAGTTTAAAAAGTGCAGTAAGCAGCCTTAGGAAGAAAACAAATACTACCATTTGCAATGACGTGGATGGAGCAAGACGGTAGTATGTTCAGAAAAATAGGGCAGGCGGATAAAGGCAAGTACCAAGTGATTTCACTCATGTGTGGAGTATAACAACAAAGAAAAACTGAAGTAAAAAAACAGCAGCAGACTCACAGAACCCGAGAGTTGAGTAAAAGTAACCAAAGGAAAAAGGACTGGGCAGGGTGAGTCTGAAGGGAGGGATAAGTGTGGGGAGAAAGAATGGGGGCATTAAGTTTAGCATGTATAATGCGCGGGGTCGTTTGTGCATGGGGAGTACTGTACAACACAGAGAAGACTAGTAGAGATCATATAGCATCTTACTACTCACTGATGGACAGTGACAGTAATGGGGACTTTTGGGGGGGATATGTTGAAGGGGTCTACAGCATCCAACTACGCGGATCGACAGTGACTGAAGAGGTTTTTCGGGGGGACTTGGTGAAGGGGGGAGCATAGTACACATAATGTTCTTCACGTGAATGTAGATTAATGATAAAAAATATTCTTTAAGTGCAATAAGTGCACAGCTCTGAATCATCAGAATAAAAGGTCAGGCACCGAGTGCTGCAAACAAAAGACACAGGGATAAAAGAAGGGATGAAAACTCAAGACACCTACGTGCTTACTTACACGAGACTCACTTGAGATCCAAGGACACAGACAAACTACAAGCCGAAGGTGTGTGGACAAGTACCCTACACGAGTGAAACGGAAAATCAAACAATCAAGCAAATGGATTCTGTTTGAGTCCCCAGAGACAGTCAGCAGAAAATAGCCCTATCTGGCCACCGTGAATTCTTTTTGTTTGGTTTCAACAGTTCCCAGCCATAGATTTAGTGGTGCAGCAACATACTTCTCATTTTCTCTCACCTCAACATCTGAGTTTCTGTAATAATAAGCATCTGGGCCTTTGAAATCAGTGGATTTTATGATGTTCACGAATGTGAAAATCTAATAACCACCTAAAGAGGGAAGTTTGGACACTCAAATAAACACTTCACTCCACAACACACTCTTTGTTCCCAACTGCTCCTGTCCAGAAATAGGTGTTAATTCATATTTGTCCTTCCACCTATCAGCAGTGATCACGCCAATGTCCCTCAAACATGGTGGTGTGCAAAGGTCCAAGTACACATTTCTGTCGACAACAGGCCCAGACGAAGGATACTTGTGGTCTTCAGGGATCACTTACTCACTGAATGTGGCTAAATAAAGTCAGCAAGCGAGCAGGAAGTATAAGAGGACAGAGGACAAAGATACGGGTTCAAGTCCTTTCACCTCCATTTACTGGTTTTGTAAGCACACTCTGCTGACTCTACCTGAAAGCGTATCGGTGAACACAGTGCTCTCCTTATGGCTTAGTTACATTGCAAGTTTTCTGGAAGCATAATGTAGGGAAGAGACATAGGCTATGTTGTTAACTGTTCTGTACATAAGGATAGATGGGCAGACAAAAAGATGATTGTTTCATAGATAGATAGGTAGACAGACGACAGGTGAAAGAGAAATAGTTAGGTACATAGATTAATAGATGATAGACATCATAGATAGATGATAGGAAGATAGATAGATAGATACATAGATAGATACATAGATACATAGATATATACATACATTGATACATAGATAGACAGACAGACCTTTAGATAGATAGATACAGATACATGTCGATTGACACAAAGCTTTTGTTCATAACCAGGAGTTGCATGGTGAATAACATAGCTAAACTACAAACAAAAAGGAAGAATGAAATCCAGTTTAAAAAGTGCAGTAAGCAGCCTTAGGAAGAAAACAAATACTACCATTTGCAATGACGTGGATGGAGCAAGACGGTAGTATGTTCAGAAAAATAGGGCAGGCGGATAAAGGCAAGTACCAAGTGATTTCACTCATGTGTGGAGTATAACAACAAAGAAAAACTGAAGTAAAAAAACAGCAGCAGACTCACAGAACCCGAGAGTTGACTAAAAGTAACCAAAGGAAAAAGGACTGGGCAGGGTGAGTCTGAAGGGAGGGATAAGTGTGGGGAGAAAGAATGGGGCATTAAGTTTAGCATGTATAATGCGCGGGGTCGTTTGTGCATGGGGAGTACTGTACAACACAGAGAAGACTAGTAGAGATCATATAGCATCTTACTACTCACTGATGGACAGTGACAGTAACGGGGACTTTTGGGGGGGACATGTTGAAGGGGTCTACAGCATCCAACTACGCGGATCGACAGTGACTGAAGAGGTTTTTCGGGGGGACTTGGTGAAGGGGGGAGCATAGTACACATAATGTTCTTCACGTGAATGTAGATTAATGATAAAAAATATTCTTTAAGTGCAATAAGTGCACAGCTCTGAATCATCAGAATAAAAGGTCAGGCACCGAGTGCTGCAAACAAAAGACACAGGGATAAAAGAAGGGATGAAAACTCAAGACACCTACGTGCTTACTTACACGAGACTCACTTGAGATCCAAGGACACAGACAAACTACAAGCCGAAGGTGTGTGGACAAGTACCCTACACGAGTGAAACGGAAAATCAAACAATCAAGCAAATGGATTCTGTTTGAGTCCCCAGAGACAGTCAGCAGAAAATAGCCCTATCTGGCCACCGTGAATTCTTTTTGTTTGGTTTCAACAGTTCCCAGCCATAGATTTAGTGGTGCAGCAACATACTTCTCATTTTCTCTCACCTCAACATCTGAGTTTCTGTAATAATAAGCATCTGGGCCTTTGAAATCAGTGGATTTTATGATGTTCACGAATGTGAAAATCTAATAACCACCTAAAGAGGGAAGTTTGGACACTCAAATAAACACTTCACTCCACAACACACTCTTTGTTCCCAACTGCTCCTGTCCAGAAATAGGTGTTAATTCATATTTGTCCTTCCACCTATCAGCAGTGATCACGCCAATGTCCCTCAAACATGGTGGTGTGCAAAGGTCCAAGTACACATTTCTGTCGACAACAGGCCCAGACGAAGGATACTTGTGGTCTTCAGGGATCACTTACTCACTGAATGTGGCTAAATAAAGTCAGCAAGCGAGCAGGAAGTATAAGAGGACAGAGGACAAAGATACGGGTTCAAGTCCTTTCACCTCCATTTACTGGTTTTGTAAGCACACTCTGCTGACTCTACCTGAAAGCGTATCGGTGAACACAGTGCTCTCCTTATGGCTTAGTTACATTGCAAGTTTTCTGGAAGCATAATGTAGGGAAGAGACATAGGCTATGTTGTTAACTGTTCTGTACATAAGGATAGATGGGCAGACAAAAAGATGATTGTTTCATAGATAGATAGGTAGACAGACGACAGGTGAAAGAGAAATAGTTAGGTACATAGATTAATAGATGATAGACATCATAGATAGATGATAGGAAGATAGATAGATAGATACATAGATAGATACATAGATACATAGATATATACATACATTGATACATAGATAGACAGACAGACCTTTAGATAGATAGATACAGATACATGTCGATTGACACAAAGCTTTTGTTCATAACCAGGAGTTGCATGGTGAATAACATAGCTAAACTACAAACAAAAAGGAAGAATGAAATCCAGTTTAAAAAGTGCAGTAAGCAGCCTTAGGAAGAAAACAAATACTACCATTTGCAATGACGTGGATGGAGCAAGACGGTAGTATGTTCAGAAAAATAGGGCAGGCGGATAAAGGCAAGTACCAAGTGATTTCACTCATGTGTGGAGTATAACAACAAAGAAAAACTGAAGTAAAAAAACAGCAGCAGACTCACAGAACCCGAGAGTTGACTAAAAGTAACCAAAGGAAAAAGGACTGGGCAGGGTGAGTCTGAAGGGAGGGATAAGTGTGGGGAGAAAGAATGGGGCATTAAGTTTAGCATGTATAATGCGCGGGGTCGTTTGTGCATGGGGAGTACTGTACAACACAGAGAAGACTAGTAGAGATCATATAGCATCTTACTACTCACTGATGGACAGTGACAGTAACGGGGACTTTTGGGGGGGACATGTTGAAGGGGTCTACAGCATCCAACTACGCGGATCGACAGTGACTGAAGAGGTTTTTCGGGGGGACTTGGTGAAGGGGGGAACATAGTACACACAATGTTCTTCACGTGATTGTAGATTAATGATAAAAAATATTCTTTAAGTGCAATAAGTGCACAGCTCTGAATCATCAGAATAAAAGGTCAGGCACCGAGTGCTGCAAACAAAAGACACAGGGATAAAAGAAGGGATGAAAACTCAAGACACCTACGTGCTTACTTACACGAGACTCACTTGAGATCCAAGGACACAGACAAACTACAAGCCGAAGGTGTGTGGACAAGTACCCTACACGAGTGAAACGGAAAATCAAACAATCAAGCAAATGGATTCTGTTTGAGTCCCCAGAGACAGTCAGCAGAAAATAGCCCTATCTGGCCACCGTGAATTCTTTTTGTTTGGTTTCAACAGTTCCCAGCCATACATTTAGTGGTGCAGCAACATACTTCTCATTTTCTCTCACCTCAACATCTGAGTTGCTGTAATAATAAGCATCTGGGCCTTTGAAATCAGTGGATTTTATGATGTTCACGAATGTGAAAATCTAATAACCACCTAAAGAGGGAAGTTTGGACACTCAAATAAACACGTCACTCCACAATACACTGTTAGCTCCCAACTGCTCCTGTCTAGAAATTGGTGTTCCTTTTTATTTGACCCTCCGTCCTATCGGCGGTGATCACGCTGATGTCCTTCAAACATGGTGGTGAGCGAAGCAACAAGTTGACTTTTCTGTCGACAACAGGCCCAGAGGAATGATACTTGAGATCTTCAGGGAGCCCTTAGTCAATGAATGTGGCTAAATACAGACAGCAAGTTAGAAGGAGATGAAAGAGGACAGAGGATAGAGACACGGGTTCAAGTCCCAGCACAACCATTCCCTGGTTTTGTAGGTACACGCGGCCGACTCGAACTGCAAGTGTCTCGGTGAACCCAGTGCTCCCTCTGCAGCCTAGATACTTTGCAGGATTTTGGGGAGCATAGTGTAGGAAAGTGATATAGGGTATATGGTTAACTGTTCTGCACACATGTACAGATGGACAGACAAAAGGATGATTGATTGAGTGATTGATAAATAGATAGACAGAAAGATAGATAGATATAGGTACATATCGATTAGCACAAAGCTACTGCTCAAAACAAGGAGAGCAATGGTGAAAGCACATTGCAAAACTACAAACAAAAAAGAAGAATGAAATCCAGTTTAAAAAGTGCAGTAAGCAGCCATAAGAAGAAAACGAATCCTATCATTTGCAATAACGTGGATGGAGCTCGAGGGTATTATGCTCAGTGAAATAGGCCGGGCGGAGAAATACATGTACCAAATGATTTCACTCATGTGTGGACTATGATAACAAAGAAAAACTGAAGGAAAAGACAGCAGCAGACTCACAGAACCCGAGAGTGGACCTACAGTTACCAAAGAGAAAGGGACTTGGTAGGGTTTGTGGGAAGGGAGGAATAAGTGCGGGGAAAAAGAATGGGGGCATTAGGATTAGCATGTATAATGTGTAGGGTGGGGTGTCATGGGTAGGGCTGTACAACACAGAGAAGACATGTAGTGATTCTACAGCATCTTATTACATGCTGACGGAGAGCGGCTGTAACTGGGATTTGGGGTGACTTGGTGAAGAGGGTAGACAGAATAACATAATTTTCTGCATGTGATTGTATATTAATGAGAACAAAAAGAATTTCAAAGTGCAGTAAGAGCACAGCTCTCAAATATCAGAATAAAAGTACAGCCTTTGAGTGCTCCAATCAAAAGACACAGGGTTAGAAGAACTGATGAAAACTCAAGACCACCTACGTGCTCCCTTACTGGAGACTCACTTGAGATCCAAGGACACAGACAAACTACAAGCTGAAGGGGCGGGGACAGGTACCCTACACAAGTGAAACTGAGAAACAAAGAAAGAAATGGATTCTGTTTTGGACCCCAGAGAGAGTCAGTAGAAAATAGCCCTATCTAGCCACCGTGAATTCTTTTGGTTTGGTTTCAGCAGTGCTCAGGCATAGATTTAGTGGTGCAGCAACTTCCTTCTCATTTCCTCTCACCTCAACAAATGAATTGCTGTAATAATATGCGTCTGGGCATTTATAATCATTGCTTTTTATGATGTTCACGAATGTAAAGAAGTAATAACCACCTAAAGAGGGAAGTTTGGACACTCAAATAAACACTTCACTCCACAACACACTCTTTGTTCGCAACTGCTCCTGTCCAGAAATAGGTGTTAATTCATATTTGTCCTTCCACCTATCAGCAGTGATCACGCCAATGTCCCTCAAACATGGTGGTGTGCAAAGGTCCAAGTACACTTTTCTGTCGACAACAGGCCCAGACGAAGGATACTTGTGGTCTTCAGGGATCACTTACTCACTGAAAGTGGCTCAATAAAGTCAACAAGCAAGCAGGAAGTATAAAAGGACATAGGACAAAACACGGGTTCAAGTCCATTCACCTCCATTTACTGGTTTTGTAAGCACACTCTGCTGACTCTACCTGAAAGCGTATCGGTGAACACAGTGCTCTCCTTATGGCTTAGTTACCTTGCAAGGTTTCTGGAAGCATAATGTAGGGAAGAGACATAGGCTATGTTGTTAACTGTTCTGTACATAAGGATAGATGGGCAGACAAAAAGATGATTGTTTCATTGATAGATAGGTAGACAGAAGACAGGTGAAAGAGAGAGAGATAGGTACATAGATTAATAGATGATAGACATCATAGATAGATGATAGGAAGATAGATAGATAGATACATAGATAGATACATAGATACATAGATATATACATACATTGATACATAGATAGACAGACAGACCTTTAGATAGATAGATAGATACAGATATATGTCGATTGACACAAAGCTATTGTTCATAACCAGGAGTTGAATGGTGAATAACATAGCTAAACTACAAACAAAAAGGAAGAATGAAATCCAGTTTAAAAAGTGCAGTAAGCAGCCTTAAGAAGAAAACAAATACTACCATTTGCAATGACGTGGATGGAGCAAGACGGTAGTATGTTCAGAAAAATAGGGCAGGCGGATAAAGGTAAGTACCAAGTGATTTCACGCATGTGTGTAGTATAACAACAAAGAAAAACTGAAGTAAAAAAACAGCAGCAGACTCACAGAACCCGAGAGTTGCCTAAAAGTAACCAAAGGAAAAAGGACTGGGCAGGGTGAGTCTGAAGGGAGGGATAAGTGTGGGGAGAAAGAATGGGGGCATTAAGTTTAGCATGTATAATGCGCGGGGTCGGGTGTGCATGGGGAGTACTGTACAACACAGAGAAGACTAGTAGAGATCATATAGCATCTTACTACTCACTGATGGACAGTGACAGTAACGGGGACTTTTGGGGGGGACATGTTGAAGGGGTCTACAGCATCCAACTACGCGGATCGACAGTGACTGAAGAGGTTTTTCGGGGGGACTTGGTGAAGGGGGGAGCATAGTACACATAATGTTCTTCACGTGATTGTAGATTAATGATAAAAAATATTCTTTAAGTGCAATAAGTGCACAGCTCTGAATCATCAGAATAAAAGGTCAGGCACCGAGTGCTGCAAACAAAAGACACAGGGATAAAAGAAGGGATGAAAACTCAAGACACCTACGTGCTTACTTACACGAGACTCACTTGAGATCCAAGGACACAGACAAACTACAAGCCGAAGGTGTGTGGACAAGTACCCTACACGAGTGAAACGGAAAATCAAACAATCAAGCAAATGGATTCTGTTTGAGTCCCCAGAGACAGTCAGCAGAAAATAGCCCTATCTGGCCACCGTGAATTCTTTTTGTTTGTTTTCAACAGTTCCCAGCCATAGATTTAGTGGTGCAGCAACATACTTCTCATTTTCTCTCACCTCAACATCTGAGTTGCTGTAATAATAAGCATCTGGGCCTTTGAAATCAGTGGATTTTATGATGTTCACGAATGTGAAAATCTAATAACCACCTAAAGAGGGAAGTTTGGACACTCAAATAAACACGTCACTCCACAATACACTGTTAGCTCCCAACTGCTCCTGTCTAGAAATTGGTGTTCCTTTTTATTTGACCCTCCGTCCTATCGGCGGTGATCACGCTGATGTCCTTCAAACATGGTGGTGAGCGAAGCAACAAGTTGACTTTTCTGTCGACAACAGGCCCAGAGGAATGATACTTGAGATCTTCAGGGAGCCCTTAGTCAATGAATGTGGCTAAATACAGACAGCAAGTTAGAAGGAGATGAAAGAGGACAGAGGATAGAGACACAGGTTCAAGTCCCAGCACAACCATTCCATGGTTTTGTAGGTACACGCGGCCGACTCGAACTGCAAGTGTCTCGGTGAACCCAGTGCTCCCTCTGCAGCCTAGATACTTTGCAGGATTTTGGGGAGCATAGAGTAGGAAAGTGATATAGGGTATATGGTTAACTGTTCTGCACACATGGACAGATGGACAGACAAAAGGATGATTGATTGAGTGATTGATAAATAGATAGACAGAAAGATAGATAGATATAGGTACATATCGATTAGCACAAAGCTACTGCTCAAAACAAGGAGATCAATGGTGAAAGCACATTGCAAAACTACAAACAAAAAAGAAGAATGAAATCCAGTTTAAAAAGTGCAGTAAGCAGCCATAAGAAGAAAACGAATCCTATCATTTGCAATAACGTGGATGGAGCTCGAGGGTATTATGCTCAGTCAAATAGGCCAGGCGGAGAAATACATGTACCAAATGATTTCACTCATGTGTGGAGTATGATAACAAAGAAAAACTGAAGGAAAAGACAGCAGCAGACTCACAGAACCCGAGAGTGGACCTACAGTTACCAAAGAGAAAGGGACTGGGTAGGGTTTGTGGGAAGGGAGTAATAAGTGCGGGGAAAAAGAATGGGGGCATTAGGATTAGCATGTATAATGTGTAGGGTGGGGTGTCATGGGTAGGGCTGTACAACACAGAGAAGACATGTAGTGATTCTACAGCATCTTAGTACATGCTGACGGAGAGCGGCTGTAACTGGGATTTGGGGTGACTTGGTGAAGAGGGTAGACAGAATAACATAATTTTCTGCATGTGATTGTATATTAATGAGAACAAAAAGAATTTCAAAGTGCAGTAAGAGCACAGCTCTCAAATATCAGAATAAAAGTACAGCCTTTGAGTGCTCCAATCAAAAGACACAGGGTTAGAAGAACTGATGAAAACTCAAGACCACCTACGTGCTCCCTTACTGGAGACTCACTTGAGATCCAAGGACACAGACAAACTACAAGCTGAAGGGGCGGGGACAGGTACCCTACACAAGTGAAACTGAGAAACAAAGAAAGAAATGGATTCTGTTTTGGACCCCAGAGAGAGTCAGTAGAAAATAGCCCTATCTAGCCACCGTGAATTCTTTTGGTTTGGTTTCAGCAGTGCTCAGGCATAGATTTAGTGGTGCAGCAACTTCCTTCTCATTTCCTCTCACCTCAACAAATGAATTGCTGTAATAATATGCGTCTGGGCATTTATAATCATTGCTTTTTATGATGTTCACGAATGTAAAGAAGTAATAACCACCTAAAGAGGGAAGTTTGGACACTCAAATAAACACTTCACTCCACAACACACTCTTTGTTCCCAACTGCTCCTGTCCAGAAATAGGTGTTAATTCATATTTGTCCTTCCACCTATCAGCAGTGATCACGCCAATGTCCCTCAAACATGGTGGTGTGCAAAGGTCCAAGTACACATTTCTGTCGACAACATTCCCAGACGAAGGATACTTGTGGTCTTCAGGGATCACTTACTCACTGAATGTGGCTAAATAAAGTCAGCAAGCGAGCAGGAAGTATAAGAGGACAGAGGACAAAGATACGGGTTCAAGTCCTTTCACCTCCATTTACTGGTTTTGTAAGCACACTCTGCTGACTCTACCTGAAAGCGTATCGGTGAACACAGTGCTCTCCTTATGGCTTAGTTACCTTGCAAGGTTTCTGGAGGCATAATGTAGGGAAGAGACATAGGCTATGTTGTTAACTGTCCTGTACATAAGGATAGATGGGCAGACAAAAAGATGATTGTTTCATAGATAGATAGGTAGACAGACGACAGGTGAAAGAGAGAGAGATAGGTACATAGATTAATAGATGATAGACATCATAGATAGATGATAGGAAGATAGATAGATAGATACATAGATAGATACATAGATACATAGATATATACATACATTGATACATAGATAGACAGACAGACCTTTAGATAGATAGATACAGATACATGTCGATTGACACAAAGCTTTTGTTCATACCCAGGAGTTGCATGTTGAATAACATAGCTAAACTACAAACAAAAAGGAAGAATGAAATCCAGTTTAAAAAGTGCAGTAAGCATCCTTAAGAAGAAAACTAATACTACCATTTGCAATGACGTGGATGGAGCAAGACGGTAGTATGTTCAGAAAAATAGGGCAGGCGGATAAAGGTAAGTACCAAGTGATTTCACGCATGTGTGGAGTATAACAACAAAGAAAAACTGAAGTAAAAAAACAGCAGCAGACTCACAGAACCCGAGAGTTGCCTAAAAGTAACCAAAGGAAAAAGGACTGGGCAGGGTGAGTCTGAAGGGAGGGATAAGTGTGGGGAGAAAGAATGGGGGCATTAAGTTTAGCATGTATAATGCGCGGGGTCGGGTGTGCATGGGGAGTACTGTACAACACAGAGAAGACTAGTAGAGATCATATAGCATCTTACTACTCACTGATGGACAGTGACAGTAACGGGGACTTTTGTGGGGGACATGTTGAAGGGGTCTACAGCATCCAACTACGTGGATCGACAGTGACTGAAGAGGTTTTTCGGGGGGACTTGGTGAAGGGGGGAGCATAGTAAACATAATGTTCTTCACGTGATTGTAGATTAATGATAAAAAATATTCTTTAAGTGCAATAAGTGCACAGCTCTGAATCATCAGAATAAAAGGTCAGGCACCGAGTGCTGCAAACAAAAGACACAGGGATAAAAGAAGGGATGAAAACTCAAGACACCTACGTGCTTACTTACACGAGACTCACTTGAGATCCAAGGACACAGACAAACTACAAGCCGAAGGTGTGTGGACAAGTACCCTACACGAGTGAAACGGAAAATCAAACAATCAAGCAAATGGATTCTGTTTGAGTCCCCAGAGACAGTCAGCAGAAAATAGCCCTATCTGGCCACCGTGAATTCTTTTTGTTTGGTTTCAACAGTTCCCAGCCATAGATTTCGTGGTGCAGCAACATACTTCTCATTTTCTCTCACCTCAACATCTGAGTTGCTGTAATAATAAGCATCTGGGCCTTTGAAATCAGTGGATTTTATGATGTTCACGAATGTGAAAATCTAATAACCACCTAAAGAGGGAAGTTTGGACACTCAAATAAACACGTCACTCCACAATACACTGTTAGCTCCCAACTGCTCCTGTCTAGAAATTGGTGTTCCTTTTTATTTGACCCTCCGTCCTATCGGCGGTGATCACGCTGATGTCCTTCAAACATGGTGGTGAGTGAAGCAACAAGTTGACTTTTCTGTCGACAACAGGCCCAGAGGAATGATACTTGAGATATTCAGGGAGCCCTTAGTCAATGAATGTGGCTAAATACAGACAGCAAGTTAGAAGGAGATGAAAGAGGACAGAGGATAGAGACACGGGCTCAAGTCCCAGCACAACCATTCCCTGGTTTTGTAGGTACACGCGGCCGACTCGAACTGCAAGTGTCTCGGTGAACCCAGTGCTCCCTCTGCATCCTAGATACTTTGCAGGATTGTGGGGAGCATAGTGTAGGAAAGTGATATAGGGTATATGGTTAACTGTTCTGCACACATGGACAGATGGACAGACAAAAGGATGATTGATTGAGTGATTGATAAATAGATAGACAGAAAGATAGATAGATATAGGTACATATCGATTAGCACAAAGCTACTGCTCAAAACAAGGAGAGCAATGGTGAAAGCACATTGCAAAACTACAAACAAAAAAGAAGAATGAAATCCAGTTTAAAAAGTGCAGTAAGCAGCCATAAGAAGAAAACGAATCCTATCATTTGCAATAACGTGGATGGAGCTCGAGGGTATTATGCTCAGTCAAATAGGCCAGGCGGAGAAATACATGTACCAAATGATTTCACTCATGTGTGGAGTATGATAACAAAGAAAAACTGAAGGAAAAGACAGCAGCAGACTCACAGAACCCGAGAGTGGACCTACAGTTACCAAAGAGAAAGGGACTGGGTAGGGTTTGTGGGAAGGGAGTAATAAGTGCGGGGAAAAAGAATGGGGGCATTAGGATTAGCATGTATAATGTGTAGGGTGGGGTGTCATGGGTAGGGCTGTACAACACAGAGAAGACATGTAGTGATTCTACAGCATCTTAGTACATGCTGACGGAGAGCGGCTGTAACTGGGATTTGGGGTGACTTGGTGAAGAGGGTAGACAGAATAACATAATTTTCTGCATGTGATTGTATATTAATGAGAACAAAAAGAATTTCAAAGTGCAGTAAGAGCACAGCTCTCAAATATCAGAATAAAAGTACAGCCTTTGAGTGCTCCAATCAAAAGACACAGGGTTAGAAGAACTGATGAAAACTCAAGACCACCTACGTGCTCCATTACTGGAGACTCACTTGAGATCCAAGGACACAGACAAACTACAAGCTGAAGGGGCGGGGACAGGTACCCTACACAAGTGAAACTGAGAAACAAAGAAAGAAATGGATTCTGTTTTGGACCCCAGAGAGAGTCAGTAGAAAATAGCCCTATCTAGCCACCGTGAATTCTTTTGGTTTGGTTTCAGCAGTGCTCAGGCATAGATTTAGTGGTGCAGCAACTTCCTTCTCATTTCCTCTCACCTCAACAAATGAATTGCTGTAATAATATGCGTCTGGGCATTTATAATCATTGCTTTTTATGATGTTCACGAATGTAAAGAAGTAATAACCACCTAAAGAGGGAAGTTTGGACACTCAAATAAACACTTCACTCCACAACACACTCTTTGTTCCCAACTGCTCCTGTCCAGAAATAGGTGTTAATTCATATTTGTCCTTCCACCTATCAGCAGTGATCACGCCAATGTCCCTCAAACATGGTGGTGTGCAAAGGTCCAAGTACACATTTCTGTCGACAACAGGCCCAGACGAAGGATACTTGTGGTCTTCAGGGATCACTTACTCACTGAATGTGGCTAAATAAAGTCAACAAGCGAGCAGGAAGTATAAGAGGACAGAGGACAAAGATACGGGTTCAAGTCCTTTCACCTCCATTTACTGGTTTTGTAAGCACACTCTGCTGACTCTACCTGAAAGCGTATCGGTGAACACAGTGCTCTCCTTATGGCTTAGTTACCTTTCAAGGTTTCTGGAAGCATAATGTAGGGAAGAGACATAGGCTATGTTGTTAACTGTTCTGTACATAAGGATAGATGGGCAGACAAAAAGATGATTGTTTCATAGATAGATAGGTAGACAGACGACAGGTGAAAGAGAGATAGATAGGAACATAGATTAATAGATGATAGACATCATAGATAGATGATAGGAAGATAGATAGATAGATACATAGATAGACACATAGATACATAGATATATACATACATAGATACATAGATAGACAGACAGACCTTTTATATAGAGAGATACAGATACATGTCGATTGACACAAAGCTATTGTTCATAACCTGGAGTTGAATGGTGAATAACATAGCTAAACTACAACAAATAGGAAGAATGAAATCCAGTTTAAAAAGTGCAGTAAGCAGCCTTAAGAAGAAAACAAATACTACCATTTGCAATGACGTGGATGGAGCAAGACGGTAGTATGTTCAGAAAAATAGGGCAGGCGGATAAAGGCAAGTACCAAGTGATTTCACTCATGTGTGCAGTATAAAAACAAAGAAAAACTGAAGTAAAAAAACAGCAGCAGACTCACAGAACCCGAGAGTTGCCTAAAAGTAACAAAAGGAAAAAGGACTGGGCAGGGTGAGTCTGAAGGGAGGGATAAGTGTGGGGAGAAAGAATGGGGGCATTAAGTTTAGCATGTATAATGCGCGGGGTCGGGTGTGCATGGGGAGTACTGTACAACACAGAGAAGACTAGTAGAGATCATATAGCATCTTACTACTCACTGATGGACAGTGACAGTAACGGGGACTTTTTAGGGTTACATGTTGAAGGGGTCTACAGCATCCAACTACGCGGATCGACAGTGACTGAAGAGGTTTTCCGGGGGGACTTGGTGAAGGGGGGAACATAGTACACATAATGTTCTTCACGTGATTGTAGATTAATGATAAAAAATATTCTTTAAGTGCAATAAGTGCACAGCTCTGAATCATCAGAATCAAAGATCAGGCACTGAGTGCTGCAAACAAAAGACACAGGGATAAAAGAAGGGATGAATACTCAAGACACCTACGTGCTTACTTACTGGAGACTCACTTGAGATCCAAGGACACAGACAAACTACAAGCCGAAGGTGTGTGGACAAGTACCCTACACGAATGAAACGGAAAATCAAACAATCAAGCAAATGGATTCTGTTTGAGTCCCCAGAGACAGTCAGCAGAAAATAGCCCTATCTGGCCACCGTGAATTCTTTTTGTTTGGTTTCAACAGTTCCCAGCCATAGATTTAGTGGTGCAGCAACATACTTCTCATTTTCTCTCACCTCAACATCTGAGTTGCTGTAATAATAAGCATCTGGGCCTTTGAAATCAGTGGATTTTATGATGTTCACGAATGTGAAAATCTAATAACCACCTAAAGAGGGAAGTTTGGACACTCAAATAAACACGTCACTCCACAATACACTGTTAGCTCCCAACTGCTCCTGTCTAGAAATTGGTGTTCCTTTTTATTTGACCCTCCGTCCTATCGGCGGTGATCACGCTGATGTCCTTCAAACATGGTGGTGAGCGAAGCAACAAGTTGACTTTTCTGTCGACAACAGGCCCAGAGGAATGATACTTGAGATCTTCAGGGAGCCCTTAGTCAATGAATGTAGCTAAATACAGACAGCAAGTTAGAAGGAGATGAAAGAAGACAGAGGATAGAGACACGGGTTCAAGTCCAAGCACAACCTTTCCCTGGTTTTGTAGGCACACGCGGCCGACTCGAACTGCAAGTGTCTCGGTGAACCCAGTGCTCCCTCTGCAGCCTAGATACTTTGCAGGATTTTGGGGAGCATAGTGTAGGAAAGTGATATAGGGTATATGGTTAACTGTTCTGCACACATGGACAGATGGACAGACAAAAGGATGATTGATTGAGTGATTGATAAATAGATAGACAGAAAGATAGATAGATATAGGTACATATCGATTAGCACAAAGCTACTGCTCAAAACAAGGAGAGCAATGGTGAAAGCACATTGCAAAACTACAAACAAAAAAGAAGAATGAAATCCAGTTTAAAAAGTGCAGTAAGCAGCCATAAGAAGAAAACGAATCCTATCATTTGCAATAACGTGGATGGAGCTCGAGGGTATTATGCTCAGTCAAATAGGCCAGGCTGAGAAATACATGTACCAAATGATTTCACTCATGTGTGGAGTATGATAACAAAGAAAAACTGAAGGAAAAGACAGCAGCAGACTCACAGAACCCGAGAGTGGACCTACAGTTACCAAAGAGAAAGGGACTGGGTAGGGTTTGTGGGAAGGGAGTAATAAGTGCGGGGAAAAAGAATGGGGGCATTAGGATTAGCATGTATAATGTGTAGGGTGGGGTGTCATGGGTAGGGCTGTACAACACAGAGAAGACATGTAGTGATTCTACAGCATCTTAGTACATGCTGACGGAGAGCGGCTGTAACTGGGATTTGGGGTGACTTGGTGAAGAGGGTAGACAGAATAACATAATTTTCTGCATGTGATTGTATATTAATGAGAACAAAAGAATTTCAAAGTGCAGTAAGAGCACAGCTCTCAAATATCAGAATAAAAGTACAGCCTTTGAGTGCTCCAATCAAAAGACACAGGGTTAGAAGAACTGATGAAAACTCAAGACCACCTACGTGCTCCCTTACTGGAGACTCACTTGAGATCCAAGGACACAGACAAACTACAAGCTGAAGGGGCGGGGACAGGTACCCTACACAAGTGAAACTGAGAAACAAAGAAAGAAATGGATTCTGTTTTGGACCCCAGAGAGAGTCAGTAGAAAATAGCCCTATCTAGCCACCGTGAATTCTTTTGGTTTGGTTTCAGCAGTGCTCAGGCATAGATTTAGTGGTGCAGCAACTTCCTTCTCATTTCCTCTCACCTCAACAAATGAATTGCTGTAATAATATGCGTCTGGGCATTTATAATCATTGCTTTTTATGATGTTCACGAATGTAAAGAAGTAATAACCACCTAAAGAGGGAAGTTTGGACACTCAAATAAACACTTCACTCCACAACACACTCTTTGTTCGCAACTGCTCCTGTCCAGAAATAGGTGTTAATTCATATTTGTCCTTCCACCTATCAGCAGTGATCACGCCAATGTCCCTCAAACATGGTGGTGTGCAAAGGTCCAAGTACACTTTTCTGTCGACAACAGGCCCAGACGAAGGATACTTGTGGTCTTCAGGGATCACTTACTCACTGAAAGTGGCTCAATAAAGTCAACAAGCAAGCAGGAAGTATAAAAGGACATAGGACAAAACACGGGTTCAAGTCCATTCACCTCCATTTACTGGTTTTGTAAGCACACTCTGCTGACTCTACCTGAAAGCGTATCGGTGAACACAGTGCTCTCCTTATGGCTTAGTTACCTTGCAAGGTTTCTGGAAGCATAATGTAGGGAAGAGACATAGGCTATGTTGTTAACTGTTCTGTACATAAGGATAGATGGGCAGACAAAAAGATGATTGTTTCATTGATAGATAGGTAGACAGAAGACAGGTGAAAGTGAGAGAGATAGGTACATAGATTAATAGATGATAGACATCATAGATAGATGATAGGAAGATAGATAGATAGATACATAGATAGATACATAGATACATAGATATATACATACATTGATACATAGATAGACAGACAGACCTTTAGATAGATAGATAGATACAGATATATGTCGATTGACACAAAGCTATTGTTCATAACCAGGAGTTGAATGGTGAATAACATAGCTAAACTACAAACAAAAAGGAAGAATGAAATCCAGTTTAAAAAGTGCAGTAAGCAGCCTTAAGAAGAAAACAAATACTACCATTTGCAATGACGTGGATGGAGCAAGACGGTAGTATGTTCAGAAAAATAGGGCAGGCGGATAAAGGTAAGTACCAAGTGATTTCACGCATGTGTGGAGTATAACAACAAAGAAAAACTGAAGTAAAAAAACAGCAGCAGACTCACAGAACCCGAGAGTTGCCTAAAAGTAACCAAAGGAAAAAGGACTGGGCAGGGTGAGTCTGAAGGGAGGGATAAGTGTGGGGAGAAAGAATGGGGGCATTAAGTTTAGCATGTATAATGCGCGGGGTCGGGTGTGCATGGGGAGTACTGTACAACACAGAGAAGACTAGTAGAGATCATATAGCATCTTACTACTCACTGATGGACAGTGACAGTAACGGGGACTTTTGGGGGGGACATGTTGAAGGGGTCTACAGCATCCAACTACGCGGATCGACAGTGACTGAAGAGGTTTTTCGGGGGGACTTGGTGAAGGGGGGAGCATAGTACACATAATGTTCTTCACGTGATTGTAGATTAATGATAAAAAATATTCTTTAAGTGCAATAAGTGCACAGCTCTGAATCATCAGAATAAAAGGTCAGGCACCGAGTGCTGCAAACAAAAGACACAGGGATAAAAGAAGGGATGAAAACTCAAGACACCTACGTGCTTACTTACACGAGACTCACTTGAGATCCAAGGACACAGACAAACTACAAGCCGAAGGTGTGTGGACAAGTACCCTACACGAGTGAAACGGAAAATCAAACAATCAAGCAAATGGATTCTGTTTGAGTCCCCAGAGACAGTCAGCAGAAAATAGCCCTATCTGGCCACCGTGAATTCTTTTTGTTTGGTTTCAACAGTTCCCAGCCATAGATTTAGTGGTGCAGCAACATACTTCTCATTTTCTCTCACCTCAACATCTGAGTTGCTGTAATAATAAGCATCTGGGCCTTTGAAATCAGTGGATTTTATGATGTTCACGAATGTGAAAATCTAATAACCACCTAAAGAGGGAAGTTTGGACACTCAAATAAACACGTCACTCCACAATACACTGTTAGCTCCCAACTGCTCCTGTCTAGAAATTGGTGTTCCTTTTTATTTGACCCTCCGTCCTATCGGCGGTGATCACGCTGATGTCCTTCAAACATGGTGGTGAGCGAAGCAACAAGTTGACTTTTCTGTCGACAACAGGCCCAGAGGAATGATACTTGAGATCTTCAGGGAGCCCTTAGTCAATGAATGTGGCTAAATACAGACAGCAAGTTAGAAGGAGATGAAAGAGGACAGAGGATAGAGACACAGGTTCAAGTCCCAGCACAACCATTCCATGGTTTTGTAGGTACACGCGGCCGACTCGAACTGCAAGTGTCTCGGTGAACCCAGTGCTCCCTCTGCAGCCTAGATACTTTGCAGGATTTTGGGGAGCATAGTGTAGGAAAGTGATATAGGGTATATGGTTAACTGTTCTGCACACATGGACAGATGGACAGACAAAAGGATGATTGATTGAGTGATTGATAAATAGATAGACAGAAAGATAGATAGATATAGGTACATATCGATTAGCACAAAGCTACTGCTCAAAACAAGGAGAGCAATGGTGAAAGCACATTGCAAAACTACAAACAAAAAAGAAGAATGAAATCCAGTTTAAAAAGTGCAGTAAGCAGCCATAAGAAGAAAACGAATCCTATCATTTGCAATAACGTGGATGGAGCTCGAGGGTATTATGCTCAGTCAAATAGGCCAGGCGGAGAAATACATGTACCAAATGATTTCACTCATGTGTGGAGTATGATAACAAAGAAAAACTGAAGGAAAAGACAGCAGCAGACTCACAGAACCCGAGAGTGGACCTACAGTTACCAAAGAGAAAGGGACTGGGTAGGGTTTGTGGGAAGGGAGTAATAAGTGCGGGGAAAAAGAATGGGGGCATTAGGATTAGCATGTATAATGTGTAGGGTGGGGTGTCATGGGTAGGGCTGTACAACACAGAGAAGACATGTAGTGATTCTACAGCATCTTAGTACATGCTGACGGAGAGCGGCTGTAACTGGGATTTGGGGTGACTTGGTGAAGAGGGTAGACAGAATAACATAATTTTCTGCATGTGATTGTATATTAATGAGAACAAAAAGAATTTCAAAGTGCAGTAAGAGCACAGCTCTCAAATATCAGAATAAAAGTACAGCCTTTGAGTGCTCCAATCAAAAGACACAGGGTTAGAAGAACTGATGAAAACTCAAGACCACCTACGTGCTCCCTTACTGGAGACTCACTTGAGATCCAAGGACACAGACAAACTACAAGCTGAAGGGGCGGGGACAGGTACCCTACACAAGTGAAACTGAGAAACAAAGAAAGAAATGGATTCTGTTTTGGACCCCAGAGAGAGTCAGTAGAAAATAGCCCTATCTAGCCACCGTGAATTCTTTTGGTTTGGTTTCAGCAGTGCTCAGGCATAGATTTAGTGGTGCAGCAACTTCCTTCTCATTTCCTCTCACCTCAACAAATGAATTGCTGTAATAATATGCGTCTGGGCATTTATAATCATTGCTTTTTATGATGTTCACGAATGTAAAGAAGTAATAACCACCTAAAGAGGGAAGTTTGGACACTCAAATAAACACTTCACTCCACAACACACTCTTTGTTCCCAACTGCTCCTGTCCAGAAATAGGTGTTAATTCATATTTGTCCTTCCACCTATCAGCAGTGATCACGCCAATGTCCCTCAAACATGGTGGTGTGCAAAGGTCCAAGTACACATTTCTGTCGACAACATTCCCAGACGAAGGATACTTGTGGTCTTCAGGGATCACTTACTCACTGAATGTGGCTAAATAAAGTCAACAAGCGAGCAGGAAGTATAAGAGGACAGAGGACAAAGATACGGGTTCAAGTCCTTTCACCTCCATTTACTGGTTTTGTAAGCACACTCTGCTGACTCTACCTGAAAGCGTATCGGTGAACACAGTGCTCTCCTTATGGCTTAGTTACCTTGCAAGGTTTCTGGAGGCATAATGTAGGGAAGAGACATAGGCTATGTTGTTAACTGTCCTGTACATAAGGATAGATGGGCAGACAAAAAGATGATTGTTTCATAGATAGATAGGTAGACAGACGACAGGTGAAAGAGAGAGAGATAGGTACATAGATTAATAGATGATAGACATCATAGATAGATGATAGGAAGATAGATAGATAGATACATAGATAGATACATAGATACATAGATATATACATACATTGATACATAGATAGACAGACAGACCTTTAGATAGATAGATACAGATACATGTCGATTGACACAAAGCTTTTGTTCATACCCAGGAGTTGCATGGTGAATAACATAGCTAAACTACAAACAAAAAGGAAGAATGAAATCCAGTTTAAAAAGTGCAGTAAGCATCCTTAAGAAGAAAACTAATACTACCATTTGCAATGACGTGGATGGAGCAAGACGGTAGTATGTTCAGAAAAATAGGGCAGGCGGATAAAGGTAAGTACCAAGTGATTTCACGCATGTGTGGAGTATAACAACAAAGAAAAACTGAAGTAAAAAAACAGCAGCAGACTCACAGAACCCGAGAGTTGCCTAAAAGTAACCAAAGGAAAAAGGACTGGGCAGGGTGAGTCTGAAGGGAGGGATAAGTGTGGGGAGAAAGAATGGGGGCATTAAGTTTAGCATGTATAATGCGCGGGGTCGGGTGTGCATGGGGAGTACTGTACAACACAGAGAAGACTAGTAGAGATCATATAGCATCTTACTACTCACTGATGGACAGTGACAGTAACGGGGACTTTTGGGGGGGACATGTTGAAGGGGTCTACAGCATCCAACTACGTGGATCGACAGTGACTGAAGAGGTTTTTCGGGGGGACTTGGTGAAGGGGGGAGCATAGTAAACATAATGTTCTTCACGTGATTGTAGATTAATGATAAAAAATATTCTTTAAGTGCAATAAGTGCACAGCTCTGAATCATCAAAATAAAAGGTCAGGCACCGAGTGCTGCAAACAAAAGACACAGGGATAAAAGAAGGGATGAAAACTCAAGACACCTACGTGCTTACTTACACGAGACTCACTTGAGATCCAAGGACACAGACAAACTACAAGCCGAAGGTGTGTGGACAAGTACCCTACACGAGTGAAACGGAAAATCAAACAATCAAGCAAATGGATTCTGTTTGAGTCCCCAGAGACAGTCAGCAGAAAATAGCCCTATCTGGCCACCGTGAATTCTTTTTGTTTGGTTTCAACAGTTCCCAGCCATAGATTTAGTGGTGCAGCAACATACTTCTCATTTTCTCTCACCTCAACATCTGAGTTGCTGTAATAATAAGCATCTGGGCCTTTGAAATCAGTGGATTTTATGATGTTCACGAATGTGAAAATCTAATAACCACCTAAAGAGGGAAGTTTGGACACTCAAATAAACACGTCACTCCACAATACACTGTTAGCTCCCAACTGCTCCTGTCTAGAAATTGGTGTTCCTTTTTATTTGACCCTCCGTCCTATCGGCGGTGATCACGCTGATGTCCTTCAAACATGGTGGTGAGTGAAGCAACAAGTTGACTTTTCTGTCGACAACAGGCCCAGAGGAATGATACTTGAGATCTTCAGGGAGCCCTTAGTCAATGAATGTGGCTAAATACAGACAGCAAGTTAGAAGGAGATGAAAGAGGACAGAGGATAGAGACACGGGCTCAAGTCCCAGCACAACCATTCCCTGGTTTTGTAGGTACACGCGGCCGACTCGAACTGCAAGTGTCTCGGTGAACCCAGTGCTCCCTCTGCATCCTAGATACTTTGCAGGATTTTGGGGAGCATAGTGTAGGAAAGTGATATAGGGTATATGGTTAACTGTTCTGCACACATGGACAGATGGACAGACAAAAGGATGATTGATTGAGTGATTGATAAATAGATAGACAGAAAGATAGATAGATATAGGTACATATCGATTAGCACGAAGCTACTGCTCAAAACAAGGAGAGCAATGGTGAAAGCACATTGCAAAACTACAAACAAAAAAGAAGAATGAAATCCAGTTTAAAAAGTGCAGTAAGCAGCCATAAGAAGAAAACGAATCCTATCATTTGCAATAACGTGGATGGAGCTCGAGGGTATTATGCTCAGTCAAATAGGCCAGGCGGAGAAATACATGTACCAAATGATTTCACTCATGTGTGGAGTATGATAACAAAGAAACACTGAAGGAAAAGACAGCAGCAGACTCACAGAACCCGAGAGTGGACCTACAGTTACCAAAGAGAAAGGGACTGGGTAGGGTTTGTGGGAAGGGAGTAATAAGTGCGGGGAAAAAGAATGGGGGCATTAGGATTAGCATGTATAATGTGTAGGGTGGGGTGTCATGGGTAGGGCTGTACAACACAGAGAAGACATGTAGTGATTCTACAGCATCTTAGTACATGCTGACGGAGAGCGGCTGTAACTGGGATTTGGGGTGACTTGGTGAAGAGGGTAGACAGAATAACATAATTTTCTGCATGTGATTGTATATTAATGAGAACAAAAAGAATTTCAAAGTGCAGTAAGAGCACAGCTCTCAAATATCAGAATAAAAGTACAGCCTTTGAGTGCTCCAATCAAAAGACACAGGGTTAGAAGAACTGATGAAAACTCAAGACCACCTACGTGCTCCCTTACTGGAGACTCACTTGAGATCCAAGGACACAGACAAACTACAAGCTGAAGGGGCGGGGACAGGTACCCTACACAAGTGAAACTGAGAAACAAAGAAAGAAATGGATTCTGTTTTGGACCCCAGAGAGAGTCAGTAGAAAATAGCCCTATCTAGCCACCGTGAATTCTTTTGGTTTGGTTTCAGCAGTGCTCAGGCATAGATTTAGTGGTGCAGCAACTTCCTTCTCATTTCCTCTCACCTCAACAAATGAATTGCTGTAATAATATGCGTCTGGGCATTTATAATCATTGCTTTTTATGATGTTCACGAATGTAAAGAAGTAATAACCACCTAAAGAGGGAAGTTTGGACACTCAAATAAACACTTCACTCCACAACACACTCTTTGTTCCCAACTGCTCCTGTCCAGAAATAGGTGTTAATTCATATTTGTCCTTCCACCTATCAGCAGTGATCACGCCAATGTCCCTCAAACATGGTGGTGTGCAAAGGTCCAAGTACACATTTCTGTCGACAACAGGCCCAGACGAAGGATACTTGTGGTCTTCAGGGATCACTTACTCACTGAATGTGGCTAAATAAAGTCAACAAGCGAGCAGGAAGTATAAGAGGACAGAGGACAAAGATACGGGTTCAAGTCCTTTCACCTCCATTTACTGGTTTTGTAAGCACACTCTGCTGACTCTACCTGAAAGCGTATCGGTGAACACAGTGCTCTCCTTATGGCTTAGTTACCTTGCAAGGTTTCTGGAGGCATAATGTAGGGAAGAGACATAGGCTATGTTGTTAACTGTCCTGTACATAAGGATAGATGGGCAGACAAAAAGATGATTGTTTCATAGATAGATAGGTAGACAGACGACAGGTGAAAGAGAGAGAGATAGGTACATAGATTAATAGATGATAGACATCATAGATAGATGATAGGAAGATAGATAGATAGATACATAGATAGATACATAGATACATAGATATATACATACATTGATACATAGATAGACAGACAGACCTTTAGATAGATAGATAGATACAGATATATGTCGATTGACACAAAGCTATTGTTCATAACCAGGAGTTGAATGGTGAATAACATAGCTAAACTACAAACAAAAAGGAAGAATGAAATCCAGTTTAAAAAGTGCAGTAAGCAGCCTTAAGAAGAAAACAAATACTACCATTTGCAATGACGTGGATGGAGCAAGACGGTAGTATGTTCAGAAAAATAGGGCAGGCGGATAAAGGTAAGTACCAAGTGATTTCACGCATGTGTGGAGTATAACAACAAAGAAAAACTGAAGTAAAAAAACAGCAGCAGACTCACAGAACCCGAGAGTTGCCTAAAAGTAACCAAAGGAAAAAGGACTGGGCAGGGTGAGTCTGAAGGGAGGGATAAGTGTGGGGAGAAAGAATGGGGGCATTAAGTTTAGCATGTATAATGCGCGGGGTCGGGTGTGCATGGGGAGTACTGTACAACACAGAGAAGACTAGTAGAGATCATATAGCATCTTACTACTCACTGATGGACAGTGACAGTAACGGGGACTTTTGGGGGGGACATGTTGAAGGGGTCTACAGCATCCAACTACGCGGATCGACAGTGACTGAAGAGGTTTTTCGGGGGGACTTGGTGAAGGGGGGAGCATAGTACACATAATGTTCTTCACGTGATTGTAGATTAATGATAAAAAATATTCTTTAAGTGCAATAAGTGCACAGCTCTGAATCATCAGAATAAAAGGTCAGGCACCGAGTGCTGCAAACAAAAGACACAGGGATAAAAGAAGGGATGAAAACTCAAGACACCTACGTGCTTACTTACACGAGACTCACTTGAGATCCAAGGACACAGACAAACTACAAGCCGAAGGTGTGTGGACAAGTACCCTACACGAGTGAAACGGAAAATCAAACAATCAAGCAAATGGATTCTGTTTGAGTCCCCAGAGACAGTCAGCAGAAAATAGCCCTATCTGGCCACCGTGAATTCTTTTTGTTTGGTTTCAACAGTTCCCAGCCATAGATTTAGTGGTGCAGCAACATACTTCTCATTTTCTCTCACCTCAACATCTGAGTTGCTGTAATAATAAGCATCTGGGCCTTTGAAATCAGTGGATTTTATGATGTTCACGAATGTGAAAATCTAATAACCACCTAAAGAGGGAAGTTTGGACACTCAAATAAACACGTCACTCCACAATACACTGTTAGCTCCCAACTGCTCCTGTCTAGAAATTGGTGTTCCTTTTTATTTGACCCTCCGTCCTATCGGCGGTGATCACGCTGATGTCCTTCAAACATGGTGGTGAGCGAAGCAACAAGTTGACTTTTCTGTCGACAACAGGCCCAGAGGAATGATACTTGAGATCTTCAGGGAGCCCTTAGTCAATGAATGTGGCTAAATACAGACAGCAAGTTAGAAGGAGATGAAAGAGGACAGAGGATAGAGACACAGGTTCAAGTCCCAGCACAACCATTCCATGGTTTTGTAGGTACACGCGGCCGACTCGAACTGCAAGTGTCTCGGTGAACCCAGTGCTCCCTCTGCAGCCTAGATACTTTGCAGGATTTTGGGGAGCATAGTGTAGGAAAGTGATATAGGGTATATGGTTAACTGTTCTGCACACATGGACAGATGGACAGACAAAAGGATGATTGATTGAGTGATTGATAAATAGATAGACAGAAAGATAGATAGATATAGGTACATATCGATTAGCACAAAGCTACTGCTCAAAACAAGGAGAGCAATGGTGAAAGCACATTGCAAAACTACAAACAAAAAAGAAGAATGAAATCCAGTTTAAAAAGTGCAGTAAGCAGCCATAAGAAGAAAACGAATCCTATCATTTGCAATAACGTGGATGGAGCTCGAGGGTATTATGCTCAGTCAAATAGGCCAGGCGGAGAAATACATGTACCAAATGATTTCACTCATGTGTGGAGTATGATAACAAAGAAAAACTGAAGGAAAAGACAGCAGCAGACTCACAGAACCCGAGAGTGGACCTACAGTTACCAAAGAGAAAGGGACTGGGTAGGGTTTGTGGGAAGGGAGTAATAAGTGCGGGGAAAAAGAATGGGGGCATTAGGATTAGCATGTATAATGTGTAGGGTGGGGTGTCATGGGTAGGGCTGTACAACACAGAGAAGACATGTAGTGATTCTACAGCATCTTAGTACATGCTGACGGAGAGCGGCTGTAACTGGGATTTGGGGTGACTTGGTGAAGAGGGTAGACAGAATAACATAATTTTCTGCATGTGATTGTATATTAATGAGAACAAAAAGAATTTCAAAGTGCAGTAAGAGCACAGCTCTCAAATATCAGAATAAAAGTACAGCCTTTGAGTGCTCCAATCAAAAGACACAGGGTTAGAAGAACTGATGAAAACTCAAGACCACCTACGTGCTCCCTTACTGGAGACTCACTTGAGATCCAAGGACACAGACAAACTACAAGCTGAAGGGGCGGGGACAGGTACCCTACACAAGTGAAACTGAGAAACAAAGAAAGAAATGGATTCTGTTTTGGACCCCAGAGAGAGTCAGTAGAAAATAGCCCTATCTAGCCACCGTGAATTCTTTTGGTTTGGTTTCAGCAGTGCTCAGGCATAGATTTAGTGGTGCAGCAACTTCCTTCTCATTTCCTCTCACCTCAACAAATGAATTGCTGTAATAATATGCGTCTGGGCATTTATAATCATTGCTTTTTATGATGTTCACGAATGTAAAGAAGTAATAACCACCTAAAGAGGGAAGTTTGGACACTCAAATAAACACTTCACTCCACAACACACTCTTTGTTCCCAACTGCTCCTGTCCAGAAATAGGTGTTAATTCATATTTGTCCTTCCACCTATCAGCAGTGATCACGCCAATGTCCCTCAAACATGGTGGTGTGCAAAGGTCCAAGTACACATTTCTGTCGACAACAGGCCCAGACGAAGGATACTTGTGGTCTTCAGGGATCACTTACTCACTGAATGTGGCTAAATAAAGTCAACAAGCGAGCAGGAAGTATAAGAGGACAGAGGACAAAGATACGGGTTCAAGTCCTTTCACCTCCATTTACTGGTTTTGTAAGCACACTCTGCTGACTCTACCTGAAAGCGTATCGGTGAACACAGTGCTCTCCTTATGGCTTAGTTACCTTGCAAGGTTTCTGGAGGCATAATGTAGGGAAGAGACATAGGCTATGTTGTTAACTGTCCTGTACATAAGGATAGATGGGCAGACAAAAAGATGATTGTTTCATAGATAGATAGGTAGACAGACGACAGGTGAAAGAGAGAGAGATAGGTACATAGATTAATAGATGATAGACATCATAGATAGATGATAGGAAGATAGATAGATAGATACATAGATAGATACATAGATACATAGATATATACATACATTGATACATAGATAGACAGACAGACCTTTAGATAGATAGATAGATACAGATATATGTCGATTGACACAAAGCTATTGTTCATAACCAGGAGTTGAATGGTGAATAACATAGCTAAACTACAAACAAAAAGGAAGAATGAAATCCAGTTTAAAAAGTGCAGTAAGCAGCCTTAAGAAGAAAACAAATACTACCATTTGCAATGACGTGGATGGAGCAAGACGGTAGTATGTTCAGAAAAATAGGGCAGGCGGATAAAGGTAAGTACCAAGTGATTTCACGCATGTGTGGAGTATAACAACAAAGAAAAACTGAAGTAAAAAAACAGCAGCAGACTCACAGAACCCGAGAGTTGCCTAAAAGTAACCAAAGGAAAAAGGACTGGGCAGGGTGAGTCTGAAGGGAGGGATAAGTGTGGGGAGAAAGAATGGGGGCATTAAGTTTAGCATGTATAATGCGCGGGGTCGGGTGTGCATGGGGAGTACTGTACAACACAGAGAAGACTAGTAGAGATCATATAGCATCTTACTACTCACTGATGGACAGTGACAGTAACGGGGACTTTTGGGGGGGACATGTTGAAGGGGTCTACAGCATCCAACTACGCGGATCGACAGTGACTGAAGAGGTTTTTCGGGGGGACTTGGTGAAGGGGGGAGCATAGTACACATAATGTTCTTCACGTGATTGTAGATTAATGATAAAAAATATTCTTTAAGTGCAATAAGTGCACAGCTCTGAATCATCAGAATAAAAGGTCAGGCACCGAGTGCTGCAAACAAAAGACACAGGGATAAAAGAAGGGATGAAAACTCAAGACACCTACGTGCTTACTTACACGAGACTCACTTGAGATCCAAGGACACAGACAAACTACAAGCCGAAGGTGTGTGGACAAGTACCCTACACGAGTGAAACGGAAAATCAAACAATCAAGCAAATGGATTCTGTTTGAGTCCCCAGAGACAGTCAGCAGAAAATAGCCCTATCTGGCCACCGTGAATTCTTTTTGTTTGGTTTCAACAGTTCCCAGCCATAGATTTAGTGGTGCAGCAACATACTTCTCATTTTCTCTCACCTCAACATCTGAGTTGCTGTAATAATAAGCATCTGGGCCTTTGAAATCAGTGGATTTTATGATGTTCACGAATGTGAAAATCTAATAACCACCTAAAGAGGGAAGTTTGGACACTCAAATAAACACGTCACTCCACAATACACTGTTAGCTCCCAACTGCTCCTGTCTAGAAATTGGTGTTCCTTTTTATTTGACCCTCCGTCCTATCGGCGGTGATCACGCTGATGTCCTTCAAACATGGTGGTGAGCGAAGCAACAAGTTGACTTTTCTGTCGACAACAGGCCCAGAGGAATGATACTTGAGATCTTCAGGGAGCCCTTAGTCAATGAATGTGGCTAAATACAGACAGCAAGTTAGAAGGAGATGAAAGAGGACAGAGGATAGAGACACAGGTTCAAGTCCCAGCACAACCATTCCATGGTTTTGTAGGTACACGCGGCCGACTCGAACTGCAAGTGTCTCGGTGAACCCAGTGCTCCCTCTGCAGCCTAGATACTTTGCAGGATTTTGGGGAGCATAGTGTAGGAAAGTGATATAGGGTATATGGTTAACTGTTCTGCACACATGGACAGATGGACAGACAAAAGGATGATTGATTGAGTGATTGATAAATAGATAGACAGAAAGATAGATAGATATAGGTACATATCGATTAGCACAAAGCTACTGCTCAAAACAAGGAGAGCAATGGTGAAAGCACATTGCAAAACTACAAACAAAAAAGAAGAATGAAATCCAGTTTAAAAAGTGCAGTAAGCAGCCATAAGAAGAAAACGAATCCTATCATTTGCAATAACGTGGATGGAGCTCGAGGGTATTATGCTCAGTCAAATAGGCCAGGCGGAGAAATACATGTACCAAATGATTTCACTCATGTGTGGAGTATGATAACAAAGAAAAACTGAAGGAAAAGACAGCAGCAGACTCACAGAACCCGAGAGTGGACCTACAGTTACCAAAGAGAAAGGGACTGGGTAGGGTTTGTGGGAAGGGAGTAATAAGTGCGGGGAAAAAGAATGGGGGCATTAGGATTAGCATGTATAATGTGTAGGGTGGGGTGTCATGGGTAGGGCTGTACAACACAGAGAAGACATGTAGTGATTCTACAGCATCTTAGTACATGCTGACGGAGAGCGGCTGTAACTGGGATTTGGGGTGACTTGGTGAAGAGGGTAGACAGAATAACATAATTTTCTGCATGTGATTGTATATTAATGAGAACAAAAAGAATTTCAAAGTGCAGTAAGAGCACAGCTCTCAAATATCAGAATAAAAGTACAGCCTTTGAGTGCTCCAATCAAAAGACACAGGGTTAGAAGAACTGATGAAAACTCAAGACCACCTACGTGCTCCCTTACTGGAGACTCACTTGAGATCCAAGGACACAGACAAACTACAAGCTGAAGGGGCGGGGACAGGTACCCTACACAAGTGAAACTGAGAAACAAAGAAAGAAATGGATTCTGTTTTGGACCCCAGAGAGAGTCAGTAGAAAATAGCCCTATCTAGCCACCGTGAATTCTTTTGGTTTGGTTTCAGCAGTGCTCAGGCATAGATTTAGTGGTGCAGCAACTTCCTTCTCATTTCCTCTCACCTCAACAAATGAATTGCTGTAATAATATGCGTCTGGGCATTTATAATCATTGCTTTTTATGATGTTCACGAATGTAAAGAAGTAATAACCACCTAAAGAGGGAAGTTTGGACACTCAAATAAACACTTCACTCCACAACACACTCTTTGTTCCCAACTGCTCCTGTCCAGAAATAGGTGTTAATTCATATTTGTCCTTCCACCTATCAGCAGTGATCACGCCAATGTCCCTCAAACATGGTGGTGTGCAAAGGTCCAAGTACACATTTCTGTCGACAACAGGCCCAGACGAAGGATACTTGTGGTCTTCAGGGATCACTTACTCACTGAATGTGGCTAAATAAAGTCAACAAGCGAGCAGGAAGTATAAGAGGACAGAGGACAAAGATACGGGTTCAAGTCCTTTCACCTCCATTTACTGGTTTTGTAAGCACACTCTGCTGACTCTACCTGAAAGCGTATCGGTGAACACAGTGCTCTCCTTATGGCTTAGTTACCTTGCAAGGTTTCTGGAGGCATAATGTAGGGAAGAGACATAGGCTATGTTGTTAACTGTCCTGTACATAAGGATAGATGGGCAGACAAAAAGATGATTGTTTCATAGATAGATAGGTAGACAGACGACAGGTGAAAGAGAGAGAGATAGGTACATAGATTAATAGATGATAGACATCATAGATAGATGATAGGAAGATAGATAGATAGATACATAGATAGATACATAGATACATAGATATATACATACATTGATACATAGATAGACAGACAGACCTTTAGATAGATAGATAGATACAGATATATGTCGATTGACACAAAGCTATTGTTCATAACCAGGAGTTGAATGGTGAATAACATAGCTAAACTACAAACAAAAAGGAAGAATGAAATCCAGTTTAAAAAGTGCAGTAAGCAGCCTTAAGAAGAAAACAAATACTACCATTTGCAATGACGTGGATGGAGCAAGACGGTAGTATGTTCAGAAAAATAGGGCAGGCGGATAAAGGTAAGTACCAAGTGATTTCACGCATGTGTGTAGTATAACAACAAAGAAAAACTGAAGTAAAAAAACAGCAGCAGACTCACAGAACCCGAGAGTTGCCTAAAAGTAACCAAAGGAAAAAGGACTGGGCAGGGTGAGTCTGAAGGGAGGGATAAGTGTGGGGAGAAAGAATGGGGGCATTAAGTTTAGCATGTATAATGCGCGGGGTCGGGTGTGCATGGGGAGTACTGTACAACACAGAGAAGACTAGTAGAGATCATATAGCATCTTACTACTCACTGATGGACAGTGACAGTAACGGGGACTTTTGGGGGGGACATGTTGAAGGGGTCTACAGCATCCAACTACGCGGATCGACAGTGACTGAAGAGGTTTTTCGGGGGGACTTGGTGAAGGGGGGAGCATAGTACACATAATGTTCTTCACGTGATTGTAGATTAATGATAAAAAATATTCTTTAAGTGCAATAAGTGCACAGCTCTGAATCATCAGAATAAAAGGTCAGGCACCGAGTGCTGCAAACAAAAGACACAGGGATAAAAGAAGGGATGAAAACTCAAGACACCTACGTGCTTACTTACACGAGACTCACTTGAGATCCAAGGACACAGACAAACTACAAGCCGAAGGTGTGTGGACAAGTACCCTACACGAGTGAAACGGAAAATCAAACAATCAAGCAAATGGATTCTGTTTGAGTCCCCAGAGACAGTCAGCAGAAAATAGCCCTATCTGGCCACCGTGAATTCTTTTTGTTTGGTTTCAACAGTTCCCAGCCATAGATTTAGTGGTGCAGCAACATACTTCTCATTTTCTCTCACCTCAACATCTGAGTTGCTGTAATAATAAGCATCTGGGCCTTTGAAATCAGTGGATTTTATGATGTTCACGAATGTGAAAATCTAATAACCACCTAAAGAGGGAAGTTTGGACACTCAAATAAACACGTCACTCCACAATACACTGTTAGCTCCCAACTGCTCCTGTCTAGAAATTGGTGTTCCTTTTTATTTGACCCTCCGTCCTATCGGCGGTGATCACGCTGATGTCCTTCAAACATGGTGGTGAGCGAAGCAACAAGTTGACTTTTCTGTCGACAACAGGCCCAGAGGAATGATACTTGAGATCTTCAGGGAGCCCTTAGTCAATGAATGTGGCTAAATACAGACAGCAAGTTAGAAGGAGATGAAAGAGGACAGAGGATAGAGACACAGGTTCAAGTCCCAGCACAACCATTCCATGGTTTTGTAGGTACACGCGGCCGACTCGAACTGCAAGTGTCTCGGTGAACCCAGTGCTCCCTCTGCAGCCTAGATACTTTGCAGGATTTTGGGGAGCATAGTGTAGGAAAGTGATATAGGGTATATGGTTAACTGTTCTGCACACATGGACAGATGGACAGACAAAAGGATGATTGATTGAGTGATTGATAAATAGATAGACAGAAAGATAGATAGATATAGGTACATATCGATTAGCACAAAGCTACTGCTCAAAACAAGGAGAGCAATGGTGAAAGCACATTGCAAAACTACAAACAAAAAAGAAGAATGAAATCCAGTTTAAAAAGTGCAGTAAGCAGCCATAAGAAGAAAACGAATCCTATCATTTGCAATAACGTGGATGGAGCTCGAGGGTATTATGCTCAGTCAAATAGGCCAGGCTGAGAAATACATGTACCAAATGATTTCACTCATGTGTGGAGTATGATAACAAAGAAAAACTGAAGGAAAAGACAGCAGCAGACTCACAGAACCCGAGAGTGGACCTACAGTTACCAAAGAGAAAGGGACTGGGTAGGGTTTGTGGGAAGGGAGTAATAAGTGCGGGGAAAAAGAATGGGGGCATTAGGATTAGCATGTATAATGTGTAGGGTGGGGTGTCATGGGTAGGGCTGTACAACACAGAGAAGACATGTAGTGATTCTACAGCATCTTAGTACATGCTGACGGAGAGCGGCTGTAACTGGGATTTGGGGTGACTTGGTGAAGAGGGTAGACAGAATAACATAATTTTCTGCATGTGATTGTATATTAATGAGAACAAAAAGAATTTCAAAGTGCAGTAAGAGCACAGCTCTCAAATATCAGAATAAAAGTACAGCCTTTGAGTGCTCCAATCAAAAGACACAGGGTTAGAAGAACTGATGAAAACTCAAGACCACCTACGTGCTCCCTTACTGGAGACTCACTTGAGATCCAAGGACACAGACAAACTACAAGCTGAAGGGGCGGGGACAGGTACCCTACACAAGTGAAACTGAGAAACAAAGAAAGAAATGGATTCTGTTTTGGACCCCAGAGAGAGTCAGTAGAAAATAGCCCTATCTAGCCACCATGAATTCTTTTGGTTTGGTTTCAGCAGTGCTCAGGCATAGATTTAGTGGTGCAGCAACTTCCTTCTCATTTCCTCTCACCTCAACAAATGAATTGCTGTAATAATATGCGTCTGGGCATTTATAATCATTGCTTTTTATGATGTTCACGAATGTAAAGAAGTAATAACCACCTAAAGAGGGAAGTTTGGACACTCAAATAAACACTTCACTCCACAACACACTCTTTGTTCCCAACTGCTCCTGTCCAGAAATAGGTGTTAATTCATATTTGTCCTTCCACCTATCAGCAGTGATCACGCCAATGTCCCTCAAACATGGTGGTGTGCAAAGGTCCAAGTACACATTTCTGTCGACAACATTCCCAGACGAAGGATACTTGTGGTCTTCAGGGATCACTTACTCACTGAATGTGGCTAAATAAAGTCAACAAGCGAGCAGGAAGTATAAGAGGACAGAGGACAAAGATACGGGTTCAAGTCCTTTCACCTCCATTTACTGGTTTTGTAAGCACACTCTGCTGACTCTACCTGAAAGCGTATCGGTGAACACAGTGCTCTCCTTATGGCTTAGTTACCTTGCAAGGTTTCTGGAGGCATAATGTAGGGAAGAGACATAGGCTATGTTGTTAACTGTCCTGTACATAAGGATAGATGGGCAGACAAAAAGATGATTGTTTCATAGATAGATAGGTAGACAGACGACAGGTGAAAGAGAGAGAGATAGGTACATAGATTAATAGATGATAGACATCATAGATAGATGATAGGAAGATAGATAGATAGATACATAGATAGATACATAGATACATAGATATATACATACATTGATACATAGATAGACAGACAGACCTTTAGATAGATAGATACAGATACATGTCGATTGACACAAAGCTTTTGTTCATACCCAGGAGTTGCATGGTGAATAACATAGCTAAACTACAAACAAAAAGGAAGAATGAAATCCAGTTTAAAAAGTGCAGTAAGCATCCTTAAGAAGAAAACTAATACTACCATTTGCAATGACGTGGATGGAGCAAGACGGTAGTATGTTCAGAAAAATAGGGCAGGCGGATAAAGGTAAGTACCAAGTGATTTCACGCATGTGTGGAGTATAACAACAAAGAAAAACTGAAGTAAAAAAACAGCAGCAGACTCACAGAACCCGAGAGTTGCCTAAAAGTAACCAAAGGAAAAAGGACTGGGCAGGGTGAGTCTGAAGGGAGGGATAAGTGTGGGGAGAAAGAATGGGGGCATTAAGTTTAGCATGTATAATGCGCGGGGTCGGGTGTGCATGGGGAGTACTGTACAACACAGAGAAGACTAGTAGAGATCATATAGCATCTTACTACTCACTGATGGACAGTGACAGTAACGGGGACTTTTGGGGGGGACATGTTGAAGGGGTCTACAGCATCCAACTACGTGGATCGACAGTGACTGAAGAGGTTTTTCGGGGGGACTTGGTGAAGGGGGGAGCATAGTAAACATAATGTTCTTCACGTGATTGTAGATTAATGATAAAAAATATTCTTTAAGTGCAATAAGTGCACAGCTCTGAATCATCAGAATAAAAGGTCAGGCACCGAGTGCTGCAAACAAAAGACACAGGGATAAAAGAAGGGATGAAAACTCAAGACACCTACGTGCTTACTTACACGAGACTCACTTGAGATCCAAGGACACAGACAAACTACAAGCCGAAGGTGTGTGGACAAGTACCCTACACGAGTGAAACGGAAAATCAAACAATCAAGCAAATGGATTCTGTTTGAGTCCCCAGAGACAGTCAGCAGAAAATAGCCCTATCTGGCCACCGTGAATTCTTTTTGTTTGGTTTCAACAGTTCCCAGCCATAGATTTAGTGGTGCAGCAACATACTTCTCATTTTCTCTCACCTCAACATCTGAGTTGCTGTAATAATAAGCATCTGGGCCTTTGAAATCAGTGGATTTTATGATGTTCACGAATGTGAAAATCTAATAACCACCTAAAGAGGGAAGTTTGGACACTCAAATAAACACGTCACTCCACAATACACTGTTAGCTCCCAACTGCTCCTGTCTAGAAATTGGTGTTCCTTTTTATTTGACCCTCCGTCCTATCGGCGGTGATCACGCTGATGTCCTTCAAACATGGTGGTGAGTGAAGCAACAAGTTGACTTTTCTGTCGACAACAGGCCCAGAGGAATGATACTTGAGATCTTCAGGGAGCCCTTAGTCAATGAATGTGGCTAAATACAGACAGCAAGTTAGAAGGAGATGAAAGAGGACAGAGGATAGAGACACGGGCTCAAGTCCCAGCACAACCATTCCCTGGTTTTGTAGGTACACGCGGCCGACTCGAACTGCAAGTGTCTCGGTGAACCCAGTGCTCCCTCTGCATCCTAGATACTTTGCAGGATTTTGGGGAGCATAGTGTAGGAAAGTGATATAGGGTATATGGTTAACTGTTCTGCACACATGGACAGATGGACAGACAAAAGGATGATTGATTGAGTGATTGATAAATAGATAGACAGAAAGATAGATAGATATAGGTACATATCGATTAGCACAAAGCTACTGCTCAAAACAAGGAGAGCAATGGTGAAAGCACATTGCAAAACTACAAACAAAAAAGAAGAATGAAATCCAGTTTAAAAAGTGCAGTAAGCAGCCATAAGAAGAAAACGAATCCTATCATTTGCAATAACGTGGATGGAGCTCGAGGGTATTATGCTCAGTCAAATAGGCCAGGCTGAGAAATACATGTACCAAATGATTTCACTCATGTGTGGAGTATGATAACAAAGAAAAACTGAAGGAAAAGACAGCAGCAGACTCACAGAACCCGAGAGTGGACCTACAGTTACCAAAGAGAAAGGGACTGGGTAGGGTTTGTGGGAAGGGAGTAATAAGTGCGGGGAAAAAGAATGGGGGCATTAGGATTAGCATGTATAATGTGTAGGGTGGGGTGTCATGGGTAGGGCTGTACAACACAGAGAAGACATGTAGTGATTCTACAGCATCTTAGTACATGCTGACGGAGAGCGGCTGTAACTGGGATTTGGGGTGACTTGGTGAAGAGGGTAGACAGAATAACATAATTTTCTGCATGTGATTGTATATTAATGAGAACAAAAAGAATTTCAAAGTGCAGTAAGAGCACAGCTCTCAAATATCAGAATAAAAGTACAGCCTTTGAGTGCTCCAATCAAAAGACACAGGGTTAGAAGAACTGATGAAAACTCAAGACCACCTACGTGCTCCCTTACTGGAGACTCACTTGAGATCCAAGGACACAGACAAACTACAAGCTGAAGGGGCGGGGACAGGTACCCTACACAAGTGAAACTGAGAAACAAAGAAAGAAATGGATTCTGTTTTGGACCCCAGAGAGAGTCAGTAGAAAATAGCCCTATCTAGCCACCGTGAATTCTTTTGGTTTGGTTTCAGCAGTGCTCAGGCATAGATTTAGTGGTGCAGCAACTTCCTTCTCATTTCCTCTCACCTCAACAAATGAATTGCTGTAATAATATGCGTCTGGGCATTTATAATCATTGCTTTTTATGATGTTCACGAATGTAAAGAAGTAATAACCACCTAAAGAGGGAAGTTTGGACACTCAAATAAACACTTCACTCCACAACACACTCTTTGTTCCCAACTGCTCCTGTCCAGAAATAGGTGTTAATTCATATTTGTCCTTCCACCTATCAGCAGTGATCACGCCAATGTCCCTCAAACATGGTGGTGTGCAAAGGTCCAAGTACACATTTCTGTCGACAACAGGCCCAGACGAAGGATACTTGTGGTCTTCAGGGATCACTTACTCACTGAATGTGGCTAAATAAAGTCAACAAGCGAGCAGGAAGTATAAGAGGACAGAGGACAAAGATACGGGTTCAAGTCCTTTCACCTCCATTTACTGGTTTTGTAAGCACACTCTGCTGACTCTACCTGAAAGCGTATCGGTGAACACAGTGCTCTCCTTATGGCTTAGTTACCTTGCAAGGTTTCTGGAGGCATAATGTAGGGAAGAGACATAGGCTATGTTGTTAACTGTCCTGTACATAAGGATAGATGGGCAGACAAAAAGATGATTGTTTCATAGATAGATAGGTAGACAGACGACAGGTGAAAGAGAGAGAGATAGGTACATAGATTAATAGATGATAGACATCATAGATAGATGATAGGAAGATAGATAGATAGATACATAGATAGATACATAGATACATAGATATATACATACATTGATACATAGATAGACAGACAGACCTTTAGATAGATAGATACAGATACATGTCGATTGACACAAAGCTTTTGTTCATACCCAGGAGTTGCATGGTGAATAACATAGCTAAACTACAAACAAAAAGGAAGAATGAAATCCAGTTTAAAAAGTGCAGTAAGCAGCCTTAAGAAGAAAACAAATACTACCATTTGCAATGACGTGGATGGAGCAAGACGGTAGTATGTTCAGAAAAATAGGGCAGGCGGATAAAGGTAAGTACCAAGTGATTTCACGCATGTGTGGAGTATAACAACAAAGAAAAACTGAAGTAAAAAAACAGCAGCAGACTCACAGAACCCGAAAGTTGCCTAAAAGTAACCAAAGGAAAAAGGACTGGGCAGGGTGAGTCTGAAGGGAGGGATAAGTGTGGGGAGAAAGAATGGGGGCATTAAGTTTAGCATGTATAATGCGCGGGGTCGGGTGTGCATGGGGAGTACTGTACAACACAGAGAAGACTAGTAGAGATCATATAGCATCTTACTACTCACTAATATACAGTGACAGTAACGGGGACTTTTGGGGGGGACATGTTGAAGGGGTCTACAGCATCCAACTACGCGGATCGACAGTGACTGAAGAGGTTTTTCGGGGGGACTTGGTGAAGGGGGGAGCATAGTACACATAATGTTCTTCACGTGATTGTAGATTAATGATAAAAAATATTCTTTAAGTGCAATAAGTGCACAGCTCTGAATCATCAGAATAAAAGGTCAGGCACCGAGTGCTGCAAACAAAAGACACAGGGATAAAAGAAGGGATGAAAACTCAAGACACCTACGTGCTTACTTACACGAGACTCACTTGAGATCCAAGGACACAGACAAACTACAAGCCGAAGGTGTGTGGACAAGTACCCTACACGAGTGAAACGGAAAATCAAACAATCAAGCAAATGGATTCTGTTTGAGTCCACAGAGACAGTCAGCAGAAAATAGCCCTATCTGGCCACCGTGAATTCTTTTTGTTTGGTTTCAACAGTTCCCAGCCATAGATTTAGTGGTGCAGCAACATACTTCTCATTTTCTCTCACCTCAACATCTGAGTTGCTGTAATAATAAGCATCTGGGCCTTTGAAATCAGTGGATTTTATGATGTTCACGAATGTGAAAATCTAATAACCACCTAAAGAGGGAAGTTTGGACACTCAAATAAACACGTCACTCCACAATACACTGTTAGCTCCCAACTGCTCCTGTCTAGAAATTGGTGTTCCTTTTTATTTGACCCTCCGTCCTATCGGCGGTGATCACGCTGATGTCCTTCAAACATGGTGGTGAGTGAAGCAACAAGTTGACTTTTCTGTCGACAACAGGCCCAGAGGAATGATACTTGAGATCTTCAGGGAGCCCTTAGTCAATGAATGTGGCTAAATACAGACAGCAAGTTAGAAGGAGATGAAAGAGGACAGAGGATAGAGACACGGGCTCAAGTCCCAGCACAACCATTCCCTGGTTTTGTAGGTACACGCGGCCGACTCGAACTGCAAGTGTCTCGGTGAACCCAGTGCTCCCTCTGCATCCTAGATACTTTGCAGGATTTTGGGGAGCATAGTGTAGGAAAGTGATATAGGGTATATGGTTAACTGTTCTGCACACATGGACAGATGGACAGACAAAAGGATGATTGATTGAGTGATTGATAAATAGATAGACAGAAAGATAGATAGATATAGGTACATATCGATTAGCACAAAGCTACTGCTCAAAACAAGGAGAGCAATGGTGAAAGCACATTGCAAAACTACAAACAAAAAAGAAGAATGAAATCCAGTTTAAAAAGTGCAGTAAGCAGCCATAAGAAGAAAACGAATCCTATCATTTGCAATAACGTGGATGGAGCTCGAGGGTATTATGCTCAGTCAAATAGGCCAGGCGGAGAAATACATGTACCAAATGATTTCACTCATGTGTGGAGTATGATAACAAAGAAAAACTGAAGGAAAAGACAGCAGCAGACTCACAGAACCCGAGAGTGGACCTACAGTTACCAAAGAGAAAGGGACTGGGTAGGGTTTGTGGGAAGGGAGTAATAAGTGCGGGGAAAAAGAATGGGGGCATTAGGATTAGCATGTATAATGTGTAGGGTGGGGTGTCATGGGTAGGGCTGTACAACACAGAGAAGACATGTAGTGATTCTACAGCATCTTAGTACATGCTGACGGAGAGCGGCTGTAACTGGGATTTGGGGTGACTTGGTGAAGAGGGTAGACAGAATAACATAATTTTCTGCATGTGATTGTATATTAATGAGAACAAAAAGAATTTCAAAGTGCAGTAAGAGCACAGCTCTCAAATATCAGAATAAAAGTACAGCCTTTGAGTGCTCCAATCAAAAGACACAGGGTTAGAAGAACTGATGAAAACTCAAGACCACCTACGTGCTCCCTTACTGGAGACTCACTTGAGATCCAAGGACACAGACAAACTACAAGCTGAAGGGGCGGGGACAGGTACCCTACACAAGTGAAACTGAGAAACAAAGAAAGAAATGGATTCTGTTTTGGACCCCAGAGAGAGTCAGTAGAAAATAGCCCTATCTAGCCACCGTGAATTCTTTTGGTTTGGTTTCAGCAGTGCTCAGGCATAGATTTAGTGGTGCAGCAACTTCCTTCTCATTTCCTCTCACCTCAACAAATGAATTGCTGTAATAATATGCGTCTGGGCATTTATAATCATTGCTTTTTATGATGTTCACGAATGTAAAGAAGTAATAACCACCTAAAGAGGGAAGTTTGGACACTCAAATAAACACTTCACTCCACAACACACTCTTTGTTCCCAACTGCTCCTGTCCAGAAATAGGTGTTAATTCATATTTGTCCTTCCACCTATCAGCAGTGATCACGCCAATGTCCCTCAAACATGGTGGTGTGCAAAGGTCCAAGTACACATTTCTGTCGACAACAGGCCCAGACGAAGGATACTTGTGGTCTTCAGGGATCACTTACTCACTGAATGTGGCTAAATAAAGTCAACAAGCGAGCAGGAAGTATAAGAGGACAGAGGACAAAGATACGGGTTCAAGTCCTTTCACCTCCATTTACTGGTTTTGTAAGCACACTCTGCTGACTCTACCTGAAAGCGTATCGGTGAACACAGTGCTCTCCTTATGGCTTAGTTACCTTGCAAGGTTTCTGGAGGCATAATGTAGGGAAGAGACATAGGCTATGTTGTTAACTGTCCTGTACATAAGGATAGATGGGCAGACAAAAAGATGATTGTTTCATAGATAGATAGGTAGACAGACGACAGGTGAAAGAGAGAGAGATAGGTACATAGATTAATAGATGATAGACATCATAGATAGATGATAGGAAGATAGATAGATAGATACATAGATAGATACATAGATACATAGATATATACATACATTGATACATAGATAGACAGACAGACCTTTAGATAGATAGATACAGATACATGTCGATTGACACAAAGCTTTTGTTCATACCCAGGAGTTGCATGGTGAATAACATAGCTAAACTACAAACAAAAAGGAAGAATGAAATCCAGTTTAAAAAGTGCAGTAAGCAGCCTTAAGAAGAAAACTAATACTACCATTTGCAATGACGTGGATGGAGCAAGACGGTAGTATGTTCAGAAAAATAGGGCAGGCGGATAAAGGTAAGTACCAAGTGATTTCACGCATGTGTGGAGTATAACAACAAAGAAAAACTGAAGTAAAAAAACAGCAGCAGACTCACAGAACCCGAGAGTTGCCTAAAAGTAACCAAAGGAAAAAGGACTGGGCAGGGTGAGTCTGAAGGGAGGGATAAGTGTGGGGAGAAAGAATGGGGGCATTAAGTTTAGCATGTATAATGCGCGGGGTCGGGTGTGCATGGGGAGTACTGTACAACACAGAGAAGACTAGTAGAGATCATATAGCATCTTACTACTCACTGATGGACAGTGACAGTAACGGGGACTTTTGGGGGGGACATGTTGAAGGGGTCTACAGCATCCAACTACGTGGATCGACAGTGACTGAAGAGGTTTTTCGGGGGGACTTGGTGAAGGGGGGAGCATAGTAAACATAATGTTCTTCACGTGATTGTAGATTAATGATAAAAAATATTCTTTAAGTGCAATAAGTGCACAGCTCTGAATCATCAGAATAAAAGGTCAGGCACCGAGTGCTGCAAACAAAAGACACAGGGATAAAAGAAGGGATGAAAACTCAAGACACCTACGTGCTTACTTACACGAGACTCACTTGAGATCCAAGGACACAGACAAACTACAAGCCGAAGGTGTGTGGACAAGTACCCTACACGAGTGAAACGGAAAATCAAACAATCAAGCAAATGGATTCTGTTTGAGTCCCCAGAGACAGTCAGCAGAAAATAGCCCTATCTGGCCACCGTGAATTCTTTTTGTTTGGTTTCAACAGTTCCCAGCCATAGATTTAGTGGTGCAGCAACATACTTCTCATTTTCTCTCACCTCAACATCTGAGTTGCTGTAATAATAAGCATCTGGGCCTTTGAAATCAGTGGATTTTATGATGTTCACGAATGTGAAAATCTAATAACCACCTAAAGAGGGAAGTTTGGACACTCAAATAAACACGTCACTCCACAATACACTGTTAGCTCCCAACTGCTCCTGTCTAGAAATTGGTGTTCCTTTTTATTTGACCCTCCGTCCTATCGGCGGTGATCACGCTGATGTCCTTCAAACATGGTGGTGAGTGAAGCAACAAGTTGACTTTTCTGTCGACAACAGGCCCAGAGGAATGATACTTGAGATCTTCAGGGAGCCCTTAGTCAATGAATGTGGCTAAATACAGACAGCAAGTTAGAAGGAGATGAAAGAGGACAGAGGATAGAGACACGGGCTCAAGTCCCAGCACAACCATTCCCTGGTTTTGTAGGTACACGCGGCCGACTCGAACTGCAAGTGTCTCGGTGAACCCAGTGCTCCCTCTGCATCCTAGATACTTTGCAGGATTTTGGGGAGCATAGTGTAGGAAAGTGATATAGGGTATATGGTTAACTGTTCTGCACACATGGACAGATGGACAGACAAAAGGATGATTGATTGAGTGATTGATAAATAGATAGACAGAAAGATAGATAGATATAGGTACATATCGATTAGCACAAAGCTACTGCTCAAAACAAGGAGAGCAATGGTGAAAGCACATTGCAAAACTACAAACAAAAAAGAAGAATGAAATCCAGTTTAAAAAGTGCAGTAAGCAGCCATAAGAAGAAAACGAATCCTATCATTTGCAATAACGTGGATGGAGCTAGAGGGTATTATGCTCAGTCAAATAGGCCAGGCGGAGAAATACATGTACCAAATGATTTCACTCATGTGTGGAGTATGATAACAAAGAAAAACTGAAGGAAAAGACAGCAGCAGACTCACAGAACCCGAGAGTGGACCTACAGTTACCAAAGAGAAAGGGACTGGGTAGGGTTTGTGGGAAGGGAGTAATAAGTGCGGGGAAAAAGAATGGGGGCATTAGGATTAGCATGTATAATGTGTAGGGTGGGGTGTCATGGGTAGGGCTGTACAACACAGAGAAGACATGTAGTGATTCTACAGCATCTTAGTACATGCTGACGGAGAGCGGCTGTAACTGGGATTTGGGGTGACTTGGTGAAGAGGGTAGACAGAATAACATAATTTTCTGCATGTGATTGTATATTAATGAGAACAAAAAGAATTTCAAAGTGCAGTAAGAGCACAGCTCTCAAATATCAGAATAAAAGTACAGCCTTTGAGTGCTCCAATCAAAAGACACAGGGTTAGAAGAACTGATGAAAACTCAAGACCACCTACGTGCTCCCTTACTGGAGACTCACTTGAGATCCAAGGACACAGACAAACTACAAGCTGAAGGGGCGGGGACAGGTACCCTACACAAGTGAAACTGAGAAACAAAGAAAGAAATGGATTCTGTTTTGGACCCCAGAGAGAGTCAGTAGAAAATAGCCCTATCTAGCCACCGTGAATTCTTTTGGTTTGGTTTCAGCAGTGCTCAGGCATAGATTTAGTGGTGCAGCAACTTCCTTCTCATTTCCTCTCACCTCAACAAATGAATTGCTGTAATAATATGCGTCTGGGCATTTATAATCATTGCTTTTTATGATGTTCACGAATGTAAAGAAGTAATAACCACCTAAAGAGGGAAGTTTGGACACTCAAATAAACACTTCACTCCACAACACACTCTTTGTTCCCAACTGCTCCTGTCCAGAAATAGGTGTTAATTCATATTTGTCCTTCCACCTATCAGCAGTGATCACGCCAATGTCCCTCAAACATGGTGGTGTGCAAAGGTCCAAGTACACATTTCTGTCGACAACAGGCCCAGACGAAGGATACTTGTGGTCTTCAGGGATCACTTACTCACTGAATGTGGCTAAATAAAGTCAACAAGCGAGCAGGAAGTATAAGAGGACAGAGGACAAAGATACGGGTTCAAGTCCTTTCACCTCCATTTACTGGTTTTGTAAGCACACTCTGCTGACTCTACCTGAAAGCGTATCGGTGAACACAGTGCTCTCCTTATGGCTTAGTTACCTTGCAAGGTTTCTGGAGGCATAATGTAGGGAAGAGACATAGGCTATGTTGTTAACTGTCCTGTACATAAGGATAGATGGGCAGACAAAAAGATGATTGTTTCATAGATAGATAGGTAGACAGACGACAGGTGAAAGAGAGAGAGATAGGTACATAGATTAATAGATGATAGACATCATAGATAGATGATAGGAAGATAGATAGATAGATACATAGATAGATACATAGATACATAGATATATACATACATTGATACATAGATAGACAGACAGACCTTTAGATAGATAGATACAGATACATGTCGATTGACACAAAGCTTTTGTTCATACCCAGGAGTTGCATGGTGAATAACATAGCTAAACTACAAACAAAAAGGAAGAATGAAATCCAGTTTAAAAAGTGCAGTAAGCAGCCTTAAGAAGAAAACAAATACTACCATTTGCAATGACGTGGATGGAGCAAGACGGTAGTATGTTCAGAAAAATAGGGCAGGCGGATAAAGGTAAGTACCAAGTGATTTCACGCATGTGTGGAGTATAACAACAAAGAAAAACTGAAGTAAAAAAACAGCAGCAGACTCACAGAACCCGAAAGTTGCCTAAAAGTAACCAAAGGAAAAAGGACTGGGCAGGGTGAGTCTGAAGGGAGGGATAAGTGTGGGGAGAAAGAATGGGGGCATTAAGTTTAGCATGTATAATGCGCGGGGTCGGGTGTGCATGGGGAGTACTGTACAACACAGAGAAGACTAGTAGAGATCATATAGCATCTTACTACTCACTGATATACAGTGACAGTAACGGGGACTTTTGGGGGGGACATGTTGAAGGGGTCTACAGCATCCAACTACGCGGATCGACAGTGACTGAAGAGGTTTTTCGGGGGGACTTGGTGAAGGGGGGAGCATAGTACACATAATGTTCTTCACGTGATTGTAGATTAATGATAAAAAATATTCTTTAAGTGCAATAAGTGCACAGCTCTGAATCATCAGAATAAAAGGTCAGGCACCGAGTGCTGCAAACAAAAGACACAGGGATAAAAGAAGGGATGAAAACTCAAGACACCTACGTGCTTACTTACACGAGACTCACTTGAGATCCAAGGACACAGACAAACTACAAGCCGAAGGTGTGTGGACAAGTACCCTACACGAGTGAAACGGAAAATCAAACAATCAAGCAAATGGATTCTGTTTGAGTCCACAGAGACAGTCAGCAGAAAATAGCCCTATCTGGCCACCGTGAATTCTTTTTGTTTGGTTTCAACAGTTCCCAGCCATAGATTTAGTGGTGCAGCAACATACTTCTCATTTTCTCTCACCTCAACATCTGAGTTGCTGTAATAATAAGCATCTGGGCCTTTGAAATCAGTGGATTTTATGATGTTCACGAATGTGAAAATCTAATAACCACCTAAAGAGGGAAGTTTGGACACTCAAATAAACACGTCACTCCACAATACACTGTTAGCTCCCAACTGCTCCTGTCTAGAAATTGGTGTTCCTTTTTATTTGACCCTCCGTCCTATCGGCGGTGATCACGCTGATGTCCTTCAAACATGGTGGTGAGTGAAGCAACAAGTTGACTTTTCTGTCGACAACAGGCCCAGAGGAATGATACTTGAGATCTTCAGGGAGCCCTTAGTCAATGAATGTGGCTAAATACAGACAGCAAGTTAGAAGGAGATGAAAGAGGACAGAGGATAGAGACACGGGCTCAAGTCCCAGCACAACCATTCCCTGGTTTTGTAGGTACACGCGGCCGACTCGAACTGCAAGTGTCTCGGTGAACCCAGTGCTCCCTCTGCATCCTAGATACTTTGCAGGATTTTGGGGAGCATAGTGTAGGAAAGTGATATAGGGTATATGGTTAACTGTTCTGCACACATGGACAGATGGACAGACAAAAGGATGATTGATTGAGTGATTGATAAATAGATAGACAGAAAGATAGATAGATATAGGTACATATCGATTAGCACAAAGCTACTGCTCAAAACAAGGAGAGCAATGGTGAAAGCACATTGCAAAACTACAAACAAAAAAGAAGAATGAAATCCAGTTTAAAAAGTGCAGTAAGCAGCCATAAGAAGAAAACGAATCCTATCATTTGCAATAACGTGGATGGAGCTCGAGGGTATTATGCTCAGTCAAATAGGCCAGGCTGAGAAATACATGTACCAAATGATTTCACTCATGTGTGGAGTATGATAACAAAGAAAAACTGAAGGAAAAGACAGCAGCAGACTCACAGAACCCGAGAGTGGACCTACAGTTACCAAAGAGAAAGGGACTGGGTAGGGTTTGTGGGAAGGGAGTAATAAGTGCGGGGAAAAAGAATGGGGGCATTAGGATTAGCATGTATAATGTGTAGGGTGGGGTGTCATGGGTAGGGCTGTACAACACAGAGAAGACATGTAGTGATTCTACAGCATCTTAGTACATGCTGACGGAGAGCGGCTGTAACTGGGATTTGGGGTGACTTGGTGAAGAGGGTAGACAGAATAACATAATTTTCTGCATGTGATTGTATATTAATGAGAACAAAAAGAATTTCAAAGTGCAGTAAGAGCACAGCTCTCAAATATCAGAATAAAAGTACAGCCTTTGAGTGCTCCAATCAAAAGACACAGGGTTAGAAGAACTGATGAAAACTCAAGACCACCTACGTGCTCCCTTACTGGAGACTCACTTGAGATCCAAGGACACAGACAAACTACAAGCTGAAGGGGCGGGGACAGGTACCCTACACAAGTGAAACTGAGAAACAAAGAAAGAAATGGATTCTGTTTTGGACCCCAGAGAGAGTCAGTAGAAAATAGCCCTATCTAGCCACCGTGAATTCTTTTGGTTTGGTTTCAGCAGTGCTCAGGCATAGATTTAGTGGTGCAGCAACTTCCTTCTCATTTCCTCTCACCTCAACAAATGAATTGCTGTAATAATATGCGTCTGGGCATTTATAATCATTGCTTTTTATGATGTTCACGAATGTAAAGAAGTAATAACCACCTAAAGAGGGAAGTTTGGACACTCAAATAAACACTTCACTCCACAACACACTCTTTGTTCCCAACTGCTCCTGTCCAGAAATAGGTGTTAATTCATATTTGTCCTTCCACCTATCAGCAGTGATCACGCCAATGTCCCTCAAACATGGTGGTGTGCAAAGGTCCAAGTACACATTTCTGTCGACAACAGGCCCAGACGAAGGATACTTGTGGTCTTCAGGGATCACTTACTCACTGAATGTGGCTAAATAAAGTCAACAAGCGAGCAGGAAGTATAAGAGGACAGAGGACAAAGATACGGGTTCAAGTCCTTTCACCTCCATTTACTGGTTTTGTAAGCACACTCTGCTGACTCTACCTGAAAGCGTATCGGTGAACACAGTGCTCTCCTTATGGCTTAGTTACCTTGCAAGGTTTCTGGAGGCATAATGTAGGGAAGAGACATAGGCTATGTTGTTAACTGTCCTGTACATAAGGATAGATGGGCAGACAAAAAGATGATTGTTTCATAGATAGATAGGTAGACAGACGACAGGTGAAAGAGAGAGAGATAGGTACATAGATTAATAGATGATAGACATCATAGATAGATGATAGGAAGATAGATAGATAGATACATAGATAGATACATAGATACATAGATATATACATACATTGATACATAGATAGACAGACAGACCTTTAGATAGATAGATACAGATACATGTCGATTGACACAAAGCTTTTGTTCATACCCAGGAGTTGCATGGTGAATAACATAGCTAAACTACAAACAAAAAGGAAGAATGAAATCCAGTTTAAAAAGTGCAGTAAGCAGCCTTAAGAAGAAAACAAATACTACCATTTGCAATGACGTGGATGGAGCAAGACGGTAGTATGTTCAGAAAAATAGGGCAGGCGGATAAAGGTAAGTACCAAGTGATTTCACGCATGTGTGGAGTATAACAACAAAGAAAAACTGAAGTAAAAAAACAGCAGCAGACTCACAGAACCCGAAAGTTGCCTAAAAGTAACCAAAGGAAAAAGGACTGGGCAGGGTGAGTCTGAAGGGAGGGATAAGTGTGGGGAGAAAGAATGGGGGCATTAAGTTTAGCATGTATAATGCGCGGGGTCGGGTGTGCATGGGGAGTACTGTACAACACAGAGAAGACTAGTAGAGATCATATAGCATCTTACTACTCACTGATATACAGTGACAGTAACGGGGACTTTTGGGGGGGACATGTTGAAGGGGTCTACAGCATCCAACTACGCGGATCGACAGTGACTGAAGAGGTTTTTCGGGGGGACTTGGTGAAGGGGGGAGCATAGTACACATAATGTTCTTCACGTGATTGTAGATTAATGATAAAAAATATTCTTTAAGTGCAATAAGTGCACAGCTCTGAATCATCAGAATAAAAGGTCAGGCACCGAGTGCTGCAAACAAAAGACACAGGGATAAAAGAAGGGATGAAAACTCAAGACACCTACGTGCTTACTTACACGAGACTCACTTGAGATCCAAGGACACAGACAAACTACAAGCCGAAGGTGTGTGGACAAGTACCCTACACGAGTGAAACGGAAAATCAAACAATCAAGCAAATGGATTCTGTTTGAGTCCACAGAGACAGTCAGCAGAAAATAGCCCTATCTGGCCACCGTGAATTCTTTTTGTTTGGTTTCAACAGTTCCCAGCCATAGATTTAGTGGTGCAGCAACATACTTCTCATTTTCTCTCACCTCAACATCTGAGTTGCTGTAATAATAAGCATCTGGGCCTTTGAAATCAGTGGATTTTATGATGTTCACGAATGTGAAAATCTAATAACCACCTAAAGAGGGAAGTTTGGACACTCAAATAAACACGTCACTCCACAATACACTGTTAGCTCCCAACTGCTCCTGTCTAGAAATTGGTGTTCCTTTTTATTTGACCCTCCGTCCTATCGGCGGTGATCACGCTGATGTCCTTCAAACATGGTGGTGAGTGAAGCAACAAGTTGACTTTTCTGTCGACAACAGGCCCAGAGGAATGATACTTGAGATCTTCAGGGAGCCCTTAGTCAATGAATGTGGCTAAATACAGACAGCAAGTTAGAAGGAGATGAAAGAGGACAGAGGATAGAGACACGGGCTCAAGTCCCAGCACAACCATTCCCTGGTTTTGTAGGTACACGCGGCCGACTCGAACTGCAAGTGTCTCGGTGAACCCAGTGCTCCCTCTGCATCCTAGATACTTTGCAGGATTTTGGGGAGCATAGTGTAGGAAAGTGATATAGGGTATATGGTTAACTGTTCTGCACACATGGACAGATGGACAGACAAAAGGATGATTGATTGAGTGATTGATAAATAGATAGACAGAAAGATAGATAGATATAGGTACATATCGATTAGCACAAAGCTACTGCTCAAAACAAGGAGAGCAATGGTGAAAGCACATTGCAAAACTACAAACAAAAAAGAAGAATGAAATCCAGTTTAAAAAGTGCAGTAAGCAGCCATAAGAAGAAAACGAATCCTATCATTTGCAATAACGTGGATGGAGCTCGAGGGTATTATGCTCAGTCAAATAGGCCAGGCTGAGAAATACATGTACCAAATGATTTCACTCATGTGTGGAGTATGATAACAAAGAAAAACTGAAGGAAAAGACAGCAGCAGACTCACAGAACCCGAGAGTGGACCTACAGTTACCAAAGAGAAAGGGACTGGGTAGGGTTTGTGGGAAGGGAGTAATAAGTGCGGGGAAAAAGAATGGGGGCATTAGGATTAGCATGTATAATGTGTAGGGTGGGGTGTCATGGGTAGGGCTGTACAACACAGAGAAGACATGTAGTGATTCTACAGCATCTTAGTACATGCTGACGGAGAGCGGCTGTAACTGGGATTTGGGGTGACTTGGTGAAGAGGGTAGACAGAATAACATAATTTTCTGCATGTGATTGTATATTAATGAGAACAAAAAGAATTTCAAAGTGCAGTAAGAGCACAGCTCTCAAATATCAGAATAAAAGTACAGCCTTTGAGTGCTCCAATCAAAAGACACAGGGTTAGAAGAACTGATGAAAACTCAAGACCACCTACGTGCTCCCTTACTGGAGACTCACTTGAGATCCAAGGACACAGACAAACTACAAGCTGAAGGGGCGGGGACAGGTACCCTACACAAGTGAAACTGAGAAACAAAGAAAGAAATGGATTCTGTTTTGGACCCCAGAGAGAGTCAGTAGAAAATAGCCCTATCTAGCCACCGTGAATTCTTTTGGTTTGGTTTCAGCAGTGCTCAGGCATAGATTTAGTGGTGCAGCAACTTCCTTCTCATTTCCTCTCACCTCAACAAATGAATTGCTGTAATAATATGCGTCTGGGCATTTATAATCATTGCTTTTTATGATGTTCACGAATGTAAAGAAGTAATAACCACCTAAAGAGGGAAGTTTGGACACTCAAATAAACACTTCACTCCACAACACACTCTTTGTTCCCAACTGCTCCTGTCCAGAAATAGGTGTTAATTCATATTTGTCCTTCCACCTATCAGCAGTGATCACGCCAATGTCCCTCAAACATGGTGTTGTGCAAAGGTCCAAGTACACATTTCTGTCGACAACATTCCCAGACGAAGGATACTTGTGGTCTTCAGGGATCACTTACTCACTGAATGTGGCTAAATAAAGTCAACAAGCGAGCAGGAAGTATAAGAGGACAGAGGACAAAGATACGGGTTCAAGTCCTTTCACCTCCATTTACTGGTTTTGTAAGCACACTCTGCTGACTCTACCTGAAAGCGTATCGGTGAACACAGTGCTCTCCTTATGGCTTAGTTACCTTGCAAGGTTTCTGGAGGCATAATGTAGGGAAGAGACATAGGCTATGTTGTTAACTGTCCTGTACATAAGGATAGATGGGCAGACAAAAAGATGATTGTTTCATAGATAGATAGGTAGACAGACGACAGGTGAAAGAGAGAGAGATAGGTACATAGATTAATAGATGATAGACATCATAGATAGATGATAGGAAGATAGATAGATAGATACATAGATAGATACATAGATACATAGATATATACATACATTGATACATAGATAGACAGACAGACCTTTAGATAGATAGATACAGATACATGTCGATTGACACAAAGCTTTTGTTCATACCCAGGAGTTGCATGGTGAATAACATAGCTAAACTACAAACAAAAAGGAAGAATGAAATCCAGTTTAAAAAGTGCAGTAAGCAGCCTTAAGAAGAAAACAAATACTACCATTTGCAATGACGTGGATGGAGCAAGACGGTAGTATGTTCAGAAAAATAGGGCAGGCGGATAAAGGTAAGTACCAAGTGATTTCACGCATGTGTGGAGTATAACAACAAAGAAAAACTGAAGTAAAAAAACAGCAGCAGACTCACAGAACCCGAAAGTTGCCTAAAAGTAACCAAAGGAAAAAGGACTGGGCAGGGTGAGTCTGAAGGGAGGGATAAGTGTGGGGAGAAAGAATGGGGGCATTAAGTTTAGCATGTATAATGCGCGGGGTCGGGTGTGCATGGGGAGTACTGTACAACACAGAGAAGACTAGTAGAGATCATATAGCATCTTACTACTCACTGATATACAGTGACAGTAACGGGGACTTTTGGGGGGGACATGTTGAAGGGGTCTACAGCATCCAACTACGCGGATCGACAGTGACTGAAGAGGTTTTTCGGGGGGACTTGGTGAAGGGGGGAGCATAGTACACATAATGTTCTTCACGTGATTGTAGATTAATGATAAAAAATATTCTTTAAGTGCAATAAGTGCACAGCTCTGAATCATCAGAATAAAAGGTCAGGCACCGAGTGCTGCAAACAAAAGACACAGGGATAAAAGAAGGGATGAAAACTCAAGACACCTACGTGCTTACTTACACGAGACTCACTTGAGATCCAAGGACACAGACAAACTACAAGCCGAAGGTGTGTGGACAAGTACCCTACACGAGTGAAACGGAAAATCAAACAATCAAGCAAATGGATTCTGTTTGAGTCCACAGAGACAGTCAGCAGAAAATAGCCCTATCTGGCCACCGTGAATTCTTTTTGTTTGGTTTCAACAGTTCCCAGCCATAGATTTAGTGGTGCAGCAACATACTTCTCATTTTCTCTCACCTCAACATCTGAGTTGCTGTAATAATAAGCATCTGGGCCTTTGAAATCAGTGGATTTTATGATGTTCACGAATGTGAAAATCTAATAACCACCTAAAGAGGGAAGTTTGGACACTCAAATAAACACGTCACTCCACAATACACTGTTAGCTCCCAACTGCTCCTGTCTAGAAATTGGTGTTCCTTTTTATTTGACCCTCCGTCCTATCGGCGGTGATCACGCTGATGTCCTTCAAACATGGTGGTGAGTGAAGCAACAAGTTGACTTTTCTGTCGACAACAGGCCCAGAGGAATGATACTTGAGATCTTCAGGGAGCCCTTAGTCAATGAATGTGGCTAAATACAGACAGCAAGTTAGAAGGAGATGAAAGAGGACAGAGGATAGAGACACGGGCTCAAGTCCCAGCACAACCATTCCCTGGTTTTGTAGGTACACGCGGCCGACTCGAACTGCAAGTGTCTCGGTGAACCCAGTGCTCCCTCTGCATCCTAGATACTTTGCAGGATTTTGGGGAGCATAGTGTAGGAAAGTGATATAGGGTATATGGTTAACTGTTCTGCACACATGGACAGATGGACAGACAAAAGGATGATTGATTGAGTGATTGATAAATAGATAGACAGAAAGATAGATAGATATAGGTACATATCGATTAGCACAAAGCTACTGCTCAAAACAAGGAGAGCAATGGTGAAAGCACATTGCAAAACTACAAACAAAAAAGAAGAATGAAATCCAGTTTAAAAAGTGCAGTAAGCAGCCATAAGAAGAAAACGAATCCTATCATTTGCAATAACGTGGATGGAGCTCGAGGGTATTATGCTCAGTCAAATAGGCCAGGCTGAGAAATACATGTACCAAATGATTTCACTCATGTGTGGAGTATGATAACAAAGAAAAACTGAAGGAAAAGACAGCAGCAGACTCACAGAACCCGAGAGTGGACCTACAGTTACCAAAGAGAAAGGGACTGGGTAGGGTTTGTGGGAAGGGAGTAATAAGTGCGGGGAAAAAGAATGGGGGCATTAGGATTAGCATGTATAATGTGTAGGGTGGGGTGTCATGGGTAGGGCTGTACAACACAGAGAAGACATGTAGTGATTCTACAGCATCTTAGTACATGCTGACGGAGAGCGGCTGTAACTGGGATTTGGGGTGACTTGGTGAAGAGGGTAGACAGAATAACATAATTTTCTGCATGTGATTGTATATTAATGAGAACAAAAAGAATTTCAAAGTGCAGTAAGAGCACAGCTCTCAAATATCAGAATAAAAGTACAGCCTTTGAGTGCTCCAATCAAAAGACACAGGGTTAGAAGAACTGATGAAAACTCAAGACCACCTACGTGCTCCCTTACTGGAGACTCACTTGAGATCCAAGGACACAGACAAACTACAAGCTGAAGGGGCGGGGACAGGTACCCTACACAAGTGAAACTGAGAAACAAAGAAAGAAATGGATTCTGTTTTGGACCCCAGAGAGAGTCAGTAGAAAATAGCCCTATCTAGCCACCGTGAATTCTTTTGGTTTGGTTTCAGCAGTGCTCAGGCATAGATTTAGTGGTGCAGCAACTTCCTTCTCATTTCCTCTCACCTCAACAAATGAATTGCTGTAATAATATGCGTCTGGGCATTTATAATCATTGCTTTTTATGATGTTCACGAATGTAAAGAAGTAATAACCACCTAAAGAGGGAAGTTTGGACACTCAAATAAACACTTCACTCCACAACACACTCTTTGTTCCCAACTGCTCCTGTCCAGAAATAGGTGTTAATTCATATTTGTCCTTCCACCTATCAGCAGTGATCACGCCAATGTCCCTCAAACATGGTGTTGTGCAAAGGTCCAAGTACACATTTCTGTCGACAACATTCCCAGACGAAGGATACTTGTGGTCTTCAGGGATCACTTACTCACTGAATGTGGCTAAATAAAGTCAACAAGCGAGCAGGAAGTATAAGAGGACAGAGGACAAAGATACGGGTTCAAGTCCTTTCACCTCCATTTACTGGTTTTGTAAGCACACTCTGCTGACTCTACCTGAAAGCGTATCGGTGAACACAGTGCTCTCCTTATGGCTTAGTTACCTTGCAAGGTTTCTGGAGGCATAATGTAGGGAAGAGACATAGGCTATGTTGTTAACTGTCCTGTACATAAGGATAGATGGGCAGACAAAAAGATGATTGTTTCATAGATAGATAGGTAGACAGACGACAGGTGAAAGAGAGAGAGATAGGTACATAGATTAATAGATGATAGACATCATAGATAGATGATAGGAAGATAGATAGATAGATACATAGATAGATACATAGATACATAGATATATACATACATTGATACATAGATAGACAGACAGACCTTTAGATAGATAGATACAGATACATGTCGATTGACACAAAGCTTTTGTTCATACCCAGGAGTTGCATGGTGAATAACATAGCTAAACTACAAACAAAAAGGAAGAATGAAATCCAGTTTAAAAAGTGCAGTAAGCAGCCTTAAGAAGAAAACAAATACTACCATTTGCAATGACGTGGATGGAGCAAGACGGTAGTATGTTCAGAAAAACAGGGCAGGCGGATAAAGGTAAGTACCAAGTGATTTCACGCATGTGTGGAGTATAACAACAAAGAAAAACTGAAGTAAAAAAACAGCAGCAGACTCACAGAACCCGAGAGTTGCCTAAAAGTAACCAAAGGAAAAAGGACTGGGCAGGGTGAGTCTGAAGGGAGGGATAAGTGTGGGGAGAAAGAATGGGGGCATTAAGTTTAGCATGTATAATGCGCGGGGTCGGGTGTGCATGGGGAGTACTGTACAACACAGAGAAGACTAGTAGAGATCATATAGCATCTTACTACTCACTGATGGACAGTGACAGTAACGGGGACTTTTGGGGGGGACATGTTGAAGGGGTCTACAGCATCCAACTACGCGGATCGACAGTGACTGAAGAGGTTTTTCGGGGGGACTTGGTGAAGGGGGGAGCATAGTACACATAATGTTCTTCACGTGATTGTAGATTAATGATAAAAAATATTCTTTAAGTGCAATAAGTGCACAGCTCTGAATCATCAGAATAAAAGGTCAGGCACCGAGTGCTGCAAACAAAAGACACAGGGATAAAAGAAGGGATGAAAACTCAAGACACCTACGTGCTTACTTACAGGAGACTCACTTGAGATCCAAGGACACAGACAAACTACAAGCCGAAGGTGTGTGGACAAGTACCCTACACGAGTGAAACGGAAAATCAAACAATCAAGCAAATGGATTCTGTTTGAGTCCCCAGAGACAGTCAGCAGAAAATAGCCCTATCTGGCCACCGTGAATTCTTTTTGTTTGGTTTCAACAGTTCCCAGCCATAGATTTAGTGGTGCAGCAACATACTTCTCATTTTCTCTCACCTCAACATCTGAGTTGCTGTAATAATAAGCATCTGGGCCTTTGAAATCAGTGGATTTTATGATGTTCACGAATGTGAAAATCTAATAACCACCTAAAGAGGGAAGTTTGGACACTCAAATAAACACGTCACTCCACAATACACTGTTAGCTCCCAACTGCTCCTGTCTAGAAATTGGTGTTCCTTTTTATTTGACCCTCCGTCCTATCGGCGGTGATCACGCTGATGTCCTTCAAACATGGTGGTGAGCGAAGCAACAAGTTGACTTTTCTGTCGACAACAGGCCCAGAGGAATGATACTTGAGATCTTCAGGGAGCCCTTAGTCAATGAATGTGGCTAAATACAGACAGCAAGTTAGAAGGAGATGAAAGAGGACAGAGGATAGAGACACAGGTTCAAGTCCCAGCACAACCATTCCATGGTTTTGTAGGTACACGCGGCCGACTCGAACTGCAAGTGTCTCGGTGAACCCAGTGCTCCCTCTGCAGCCTAGATACTTTGCAGGATTTTGGGGAGCATAGTGTAGGAAAGTGATATAGGGTATATGGTTAACTGTTCTGCACACATGGACAGATGGACAGACAAAAGGATGATTGATTGAGTGATTGATAAATAGATAGACAGAAAGATAGATAGATATAGGTACATATCGATTAGCACAAAGCTACTGCTCAAAACAAGGAGAGCAATGGTGAAAGCACATTGCAAAACTACAAACAAAAAAGAAGAATGAAATCCAGTTTAAAAAGTGCAGTAAGCAGCCATAAGAAGAAAACGAATCCTATCATTTGCAATAACGTGGATGGAGCTCGAGGGTATTATGCTCAGTCAAATAGGCCAGGCTGAGAAATACATGTACCAAATGATTTCACTCATGTGTGGAGTATGATAACAAAGAAAAACTGAAGGAAAAGACAGCAGCAGACTCACAGAACCCGAGAGTGGACCTACAGTTACCAAAGAGAAAGGGACTGGGTAGGGTTTGTGGGAAGGGAGTAATAAGTGCGGGGAAAAAGAATGGGGGCATTAGGATTAGCATGTATAATGTGTAGGGTGGGGTGTCATGGGTAGGGCTGTACAACACAGAGAAGACATGTAGTGATTCTACAGCATCTTAGTACATGCTGACGGAGAGCGGCTGTAACTGGGATTTGGGGTGACTTGGTGAAGAGGGTAGACAGAATAACATAATTTTCTGCATGTGATTGTATATTAATGAGAACAAAAAGAATTTCAAAGTGCAGTAAGAGCACAGCTCTCAAATATCAGAATAAAAGTACAGCCTTTGAGTGCTCCAATCAAAAGACACAGGGTTAGAAGAACTGATGAAAACTCAAGACCACCTACGTGCTCCCTTACTGGAGACTCACTTGAGATCCAAGGACACAGACAAACTACAAGCTGAAGGGGCGGGGACAGGTACCCTACACAAGTGAAACTGAGAAACAAAGAAAGAAATGGATTCTGTTTTGGACCCCAGAGAGAGTCAGTAGAAAATAGCCCTATCTAGCCACCGTGAATTCTTTTGGTTTGGTTTCAGCAGTGCTCAGGCATAGATTTAGTGGTGCAGCAACTTCCTTCTCATTTCCTCTCACCTCAACAAATGAATTGCTGTAATAATATGCGTCTGGGCATTTATAATCATTGCTTTTTATGATGTTCACGAATGTAAAGAAGTAATAACCACCTAAAGAGGGAAGTTTGGACACTCAAATAAACACTTCACTCCACAACACACTCTTTGTTCCCAACTGCTCCTGTCCAGAAATAGGTGTTAATTCATATTTGTCCTTCCACCTATCAGCAGTGATCACGCCAATGTCCCTCAAACATGGTGGTGTGCAAAGGTCCAAGTACACATTTCTGTCGACAACATTCCCAGACGAAGGATACTTGTGGTCTTCAGGGATCACTTACTCACTGAATGTGGCTAAATAAAGTCAACAAGCGAGCAGGAAGTATAAGAGGACAGAGGACAAAGATACGGGTTCAAGTCCTTTCACCTCCATTTACTGGTTTTGTAAGCACACTCTGCTGACTCTACCTGAAAGCGTATCGGTGAACACAGTGCTCTCCTTATGGCTTAGTTACCTTGCAAGGTTTCTGGAGGCATAATGTAGGGAAGAGACATAGGCTATGTTGTTAACTGTCCTGTACATAAGGAATGATGGGCAGACAAAAAGATGATTGTTTCATAGATAGATAGGTAGACAGAAGACAGGTGAAAGAGAGAGAGATAGGTACATAGATTAATAGATGATAGACATCATAGATAGATGATAGGAAGATAGATAGATAGATACATAGATAGATACATAGATACATAGATATATACATACATTGATACATAAATAGACAGACAGACCTTTAGATAGATAGATACAGATACATGTCGATTGACACAAAGCTTTTGTTCATACCCAGGAGTTGCATGGTGAATAACATAGCTAAACTACAAACAAAAAGGAAGAATGAAATCCAGTTTAAAAAGTGCAGTAAGCATCCTTAAGAAGAAAACTAATACTACCATTTGCAATGACGTGGATGGAGCAAGACGGTAGTATGTTCAGAAAAATAGGGCAGGCGGATAAAGGTAAGTACCAAGTGATTTCACGCATGTGTGGAGTATAACAACAAAGAAAAACTGAAGTAAAAAAACAGCAGCAGACTCACAGAACCCGAGAGTTGCCTAAAAGTAACCAAAGGAAAAAGGACTGGGCAGGGTGAGTCTGAAGGGAGGGATAAGTGTGGGGAGAAAGAATGGGGGCATTAAGTTTAGCATGTATAATGCGCGGGGTCGGGTGTGCATGGGGAGTACTGTACAACACAGAGAAGACTAGTAGAGATCATATAGCATCTTACTACTCACTGATGGACAGTGACAGTAACGGGGACTTTTGGGGGGGACATGTTGAAGGGGTCTACAGCATCCAACTACGTGGATCGACAGTGACTGAAGAGGTTTTTCGGGGGGACTTGGTGAAGGGGGGAGCATAGTAAACATAATGTTCTTCACGTGATTGTAGATTAATGATAAAAAATATTCTTTAAGTGCAATAAGTGCACAGCTCTGAATCATCAGAATAAAAGGTCAGGCACCGAGTGCTGCAAACAAAAGACACAGGGATAAAAGAAGGGATGAAAACTCAAGACACCTACGTGCTTACTTACAGGAGACTCACTTGAGATCCAAGGACACAGACAAACTACAAGCCGAAGGTGTGTGGACAAGTACCCTACACGAGTGAAACGGAAAATCAAACAATCAAGCAAATGGATTCTGTTTGAGTCCCCAGAGACAGTCAGCAGAAAATAGCCCTATCTGGCCACCGTGAATTCTTTTTGTTTGGTTTCAACAGTTCCCAGCCATAGATTTAGTGGTGCAGCAACATACTTCTCATTTTCTCTCACCTCAACATCTGAGTTTCTGTAATAATAAGCATCTGGGCCTTTGAAATCAGTGGATTTTATGATGTTCACGAATGTGAAAATCTAATAACCACCTAAAGAGGGAAGTTTGGACACTCAAATAAACACGTCACTCCACAATACACTGTTAGCTCCCAACTGCTCCTGTCTAGAAATTGGTGTTCCTTTTTATTTGACCCTCCGTCCTATCGGCGGTGATCACGCTGATGTCCTTCAAACATGGTGGTGAGTGAAGCAACAAGTTGACTTTTCTGTCGACAACAGGCCCAGAGGAATGATACTTGAGATCTTCAGGGAGCCCTTAGTCAATGAATGTGGCTAAATACAGACAGCAAGTTAGAAGGAGATGAAAGAGGACAGAGGATAGAGACACGGGCTCAAGTCCCAGCACAACCATTCCCTGGTTTTGTAGGTACACGCGGCCGACTCGAACTGCAAGTGTCTCGGTGAACCCAGTGCTCCCTCTGCATCCTAGATACTTTGCAGGATTTTGGGGAGCATAGTGTAGGAAAGTGATATAGGGTATATGGTTAACTGTTCTGCACACATGGACAGATGGACAGACAAAAGGATGATTGATTGAGTGATTGATAAATAGATAGACAGAAAGATAGATAGATATAGGTACATATCGATTAGCACAAAGCTACTGCTCAAAACAAGGAGAGCAATGGTGAAAGCACATTGCAAAACTACAAACAAAAAAGAAGAATGAAATCCAGTTTAAAAAGTGCAGTAAGCAGCCATAAGAAGAAAACGAATCCTATCATTTGCAATAACGTGGATGGAGCTAGAGGGTATTATGCTCAGTCAAATAGGCCAGGCGGAGAAATACATGTACCAAATGATTTCACTCATGTGTGGAGTATGATAACAAAGAAAAACTGAAGGAAAAGACAGCAGCAGACTCACAGAACCCGAGAGTGGACCTACAGTTACCAAAGAGAAAGGGACTGGGTAGGGTTTGTGGGAAGGGAGTAATAAGTGCGGGGAAAAAGAATGGGGGCATTAGGATTAGCATGTATAATGTGTAGGGTGGGGTGTCATGGGTAGGGCTGTACAACACAGAGAAGACATGTAGTGATTCTACAGCATCTTAGTACATGCTGACGGAGAGCGGCTGTAACTGGGATTTGGGGTGACTTGGTGAAGAGGGTAGACAGAATAACATAATTTTCTGCATGTGATTGTATATTAATGAGAACAAAAAGAATTTCAAAGTGCAGTAAGAGCACAGCTCTCAAATATCAGAATAAAAGTACAGCCTTTGAGTGCTCCAATCAAAAGACACAGGGTTAGAAGAACTGATGAAAACTCAAGACCACCTACGTGCTCCCTTACTGGAGACTCACTTGAGATCCAAGGACACAGACAAACTACAAGCTGAAGGGGCGGGGACAGGTACCCTACACAAGTGAAACTGAGAAACAAAGAAAGAAATGGATTCTGTTTTGGACCCCAGAGAGAGTCAGTAGAAAATAGCCCTATCTAGCCACCGTGAATTCTTTTGGTTTGGTTTCAGCAGTGCTCAGGCATAGATTTAGTGGTGCAGCAACTTCCTTCTCATTTCCTCTCACCTCAACAAATGAATTGCTGTAATAATATGCGTCTGGGCATTTATAATCATTGCTTTTTATGATGTTCACGAATGTAAAGAAGTAATAACCACGTAAAGAGGGAAGTTTGGACACTCAAATAAACACTTCACTCCACAACACACTCTTTGTTCCCAACTGCTCCTGTCCAGAAATAGGTGTTAATTCATATTTGTCCTTCCACCTATCAGCAGTGATCACGCCAATGTCCCTCAAACATGGTGGTGTGCAAAGGTCCAAGTACACATTTCTGTCGACAACATTCCCAGACGAAGGATACTTGTGGTCTTCAGGGATCACTTACTCACTGAATGTGGCTAAATAAAGTCAACAAGCGAGCAGGAAGTATAAGAGGACAGAGGACAAAGATACGGGTTCAAGTCCTTTCACCTCCATTTACTGGTTTTGTAAGCACACTCTGCTGACTCTACCTGAAAGCGTATCGGTGAACACAGTGCTCTCCTTATGGCTTAGTTACCTTGCAAGGTTTCTGGAAGCATAATGTAGGGAAGAGACATAGGCTATGTTGTTAACTGTTCTGTACATAAGGAATGATGGGCAGACAAAAAGATGATTGTTTCATAGATAGATAGGTAGACAGACGACAGGTGAAAGAGAGATAGATAGGTACATAGATTAATAGATGATAGACATCATAGATAGATGATAGGAAGATAGATAGATAGATACATAGATAGATACATAGATACATAGATATATACATACATAGATACATAGATAGACAGACAGACCTTTAGATAGATAGATACAGATACATGTCGATTGACACAAAGCTTTTGTTCATAACCAGGAGTTGCATGATGAATAACATAGCTAAACTACAAACAAAAAGGAAGAATGAAATCCAGTTTAAAAAGTGCAGTAAGCAGCCTTAAGAAGAAAACAAATACTACCATTTGCAATGACGTGGATGGAGCAAGACGGTAGTATGTTCAGAAAAATAGGGCAGGCGGATGAAGGTAAGTACCAAGTGATTTCACGCATGTGTGGAGTATAACAACAAAGAAAAACTGAAGTAAAAAAACAGCAGCAGACTCACAGAACCCGAGAGTTGCCTAAAAGTAACCAAAGGAAAAAGGACTGGGCAGGGTGAGTCTGAAGGGAGGGATAAGTGTGGGGAGAAAGAATGGGGGCATTAAGTTTAGCATGTATAATGCGCGGGGTCGGGTGTGCATGGGGAGTACTGTACAACACAGAGAAGACTAGTAGAGATCATATAGCATCTTACTACTCACTGATGGACAGTGACAGTAACAGGGACTTTTGGGGGGGACATGTTGAAGGTCTCTACAGCATCCAACTACGCGGATCGACAGTGACTGAAGAGGTTTTTCGGGGGGACTTGGTGAAGGGGGGAGCATAGTAAACATAATGTTCTTCACGTGATTGTAGATTAATGATAAAAAATATTCTTTAAGTGCAATAAGTGCACAGCTCTGAATCATCAGAATAAAAGGTCAGGCACCGAGTGCTGCAAACAAAAGACACAGGGATAAAAGAAGGGATGAAAACTCAAGACACCTACGTGCTTACTTACAGGAGACTCACTTGAGATCCAAGGACACAGACAAACTACAAGCCGAAGGTGTGTGGACAAGTACCCTACACGAGTGAAACGGAAAATCAAACAATCAAGCAAATGGATTCTGTTTGAGTCCCCAGAGACAGTCAGCAGAAAATAGCCCTATCTGGCCACCGTGAATTCTTTTTGTTTGGTTTCAACAGTTCCCAGCCATAGATTTAGTGGTGCAGCAACATACTTCTCATTTTCTCTCACCTCAACATCTGAGTTTCTGTAATAATAAGCATCTGGGCCTTTGAAATCAGTGGATTTTATGATGTTCACGAATGTGAAAATCTAATAACCACCTAAAGAGGGAAGTTTGGACACTCAAATAAACACGTCACTCCACAATACACTGTTAGCTCCCAACTGCTCCTGTCTAGAAATTGGTGTTCCTTTTTATTTGACCCTCCGTCCTATCGGCGGTGATCACGCTGATGTCCTTCAAACATGGTGGTGAGTGAAGCAACAAGTTGACTTTTCTGTCGACAACAGGCCCAGAGGAATGATACTTGAGATCTTCAGGGAGCCCTTAGTCAATGAATGTGGCTAAATACAGACAGCAAGTTAGAAGGAGATGAAAGAGGACAGAGGATAGAGACACGGGTTCAAGTCCCAGCACAACCATTCCCTGGTTTTGTAGGTACACGCGGCCGACTCGAACTGCAAGTGTCTCGGTGAACCCAGTGCTCCCTCTGCAGCCTAGATACTTTGCAGGATTTTGGGGAGCATAGTGTAGGAAAGTGATATAGGGTATATGGTTAACTGTTCTTCACACATGGACAGATGGACAGACAAAAGGATGATTGATTGAGTGATTGATAAATAGATAGACAGAAAGATAGATAGATATAGGTACATATCGATTAGCACAAAGCTACTGCTCAAAACAAGGAGAGCAATGGTGAAAGCACATTGCAAAACTACAAACAAAAAAGAAGAATGAAATCCAGTTTAAAAAGTGCAGTAAGCAGCCATAAGAAGAAAACGAATCCTATCATTTGCAATAACGTGGATGGAGCTAGAGGGTATTATGCTCAGTCAAATAGGCCAGGCGGAGAAATACATGTACCAAATGATTTCACTCATGTGTGGAGTATGATAACAAAGAAAAACTGAAGGAAAAGACAGCAGCAGACTCACAGAACCCGAGAGTGGACCTACAGTTACCAAAGAGAAAGGGACTGGGTAGGGTTTGTGGGAAGGGAGTAATAAGTGCGGGGAAAAAGAATGGGGGCATTAGGATTAGCATGTATAATGTGTAGGGTGGGGTGTCATGGGTAGGGCTGTACAACACAGAGAAGACATGTAGTGATTCTACAGCATCTTAGTACATGCTGACGGAGAGCGGCTGTAACTGGGATTTGGGGCGACTTGGTGAAGAGGGTAGACAGAATAACATAATTTTCTGCATGTGATTGTATATTAATGAGAACAAAAAGAATTTCAAAGTGCAGTAAGAGCACAGCTCTCAAATATCAGAATAAAAGTACAGCCTTTGAGTGCTCCAATCAAAAGACACAGGGTTAGAAGAACTGATGAAAACTCAAGACCACCTACGTGCTCCCTTACTGGAGACTCACTTGAGATCCAAGGACACAGACAAACTACAAGCTGAAGGGGCGGGGACAGGTACCCTACACAAGTGAAACTGAGAAACAAAGAAAGAAATGGATTCTGTTTTGGACCCCAGAGAGAGTCAGTAGAAAATAGCCCTATCTAGCCACCGTGAATTCTTTTGGTTTGGTTTCAGCAGTGCTCAGGCATAGATTTAGTGGTGCAGCAACTTCCTTCTCATTTCCTCTCACCTCAACAAATGAATTGCTGTAATAATATGCGTCTGGGCATTTATAATCATTGCTTTTTATGATGTTCACGAATGTAAAGAAGTAATAAACACCTAAAGAGGGAAGTTTGGACACTCAAATAAACACTTCACTCCACAACACACTCTTTGTTCCCAACTGCTCCTGTCCAGAAATAGGTGTTAATTCATATTTGTCCTTCCACCTATCAGCAGTGATCACGCCAATGTCCCTCAAACATGGTGGTTTGCAAAGGTCCAAGTACACATTTCTGTCGACAACAGGCCCAGACGAAGGATACATGTGGTCTTCAGGGATCACTTACTCACTGAATGTGGCTAAATAAAGTCAACAAGCGAGCAGGAAGTATAAGAGGACAGAGGACAAAGATACGGGTTCAAGTCCTTTCACCTCCATTTACTGGTTTTGTAAGCACACTCTGCTGACTCTACCTGAAAGCGTATCGGTGAACACAGTGCTCTCCTTATGGCTTAGTTACCTTGCAAGGTTTCTGGAAGCATAATGTAGGGAAGAGACATAGGCTATGTTGTTAACTGTTCTGTACATAAGGAATGATGGGCAGACAAAAAGATGATTGTTTCATAGATAGATAGGTAGACAGACGACAGGTGAAAGAGAGATAGATAGGTACATAGATTAATAGATGATAGACATCATAGATAGATGATAGGAAGATAGATAGATAGATACATAGATAGATACATAGATACATAGATATATACATACATTGATACATAGATAGACAGACAGACCTTTAGATAGATAGATACAGATACATGTCGATTGACACAAAGCTTTTGTTCATAACCAGGAGTTGCATGATGAATAACATAGCTAAACTACAAACAAAAAGGAAGAATGAAATCCAGTTTAAAAAGTGCAGTAAGCAGCCTTAAGAAGAAAACAAATACTACCATTTGCAATGACGTGGATGGAGCAAGACGGTAGTATGTTCAGAAAAATAGGGCAGGCGGATGAAGGTAAGTACCAAGTGATTTCACGCATGTGTGGAGTATAACAACAAAGAAAAACTGAAGTAAAAAAACAGCAGCAGACTCACAGAACCCGAGAGTTGACTAAAAGTAACCAAAGGAAAAAGGACTGGGCAGGGTGAGTCTGAAGGGAGGGATAAGTGTGGGGAGAAAGAATGGGGGCATTAAGTTTAGCATGTATAATGCGCGGGGTCGGGTGTGCATGGGGAGTACTGTACAACACAGAGAAGACTAGTAGAGATCATATAGCATCTTACTACTCACTGATGGACAGTGACAGTAACAGGGACTTTTGGGGGGGACATGTTGAAGGTCTCTACAGCATCCAACTACGCGGATCGACAGTGACTGAAGAGGTTTTTCGGGGGGACTTGGTGAAGGGGGGAGCATAGTAAACATAATGTTCTTCACGTGATTGTAGATTAATGATAAAAAATATTCTTTAAGTGCAATAAGTGCACAGCTCTGAATCATCAGAATAAAAGGTCAGGCACCGAGTGCTGCAAACAAAAGACACAGGGATAAAAGAAGGGATGAAAACTCAAGACACCTACGTGCTTACTTACAGGAGACTCACTTGAGATCCAAGGACACAGACAAACTACAAGCCGAAGGTGTGTGGACAAGTACCCTACACGAGTGAAACGGAAAATCAAACAATCAAGCAAATGGATTCTGTTTGAGTCCCCAGAGACAGTCAGCAGAAAATAGCCCTATCTGGCCACCGTGAATTCTTTTTGTTTGGTTTCAACAGTTCCCAGCCATAGATTTAGTGGTGCAGCAACATACTTCTCATTTTCTCTCACCTCAACATCTGAGTTTCTGTAATAATAAGCATCTGGGCCTTTGAAATCAGTGGATTTTATGATGTTCACGAATGTGAAAATCTAATAACCACCTAAAGAGGGAAGTTTGGACACTCAAATAAACACGTCACTCCACAATACACTGTTAGCTCCCAACTGCTCCTGTCTAGAAATTGGTGTTCCTTTTTATTTGACCCTCCGTCCTATCGGCGGTGATCACGCTGATGTCCTTCAAACATGGTGGTGAGTGAAGCAACAAGTTGACTTTTCTGTCGACAACAGGCCCAGAGGAATGATACTTGAGATCTTCAGGGAGCCCTTAGTCAATGAATGTGGCTAAATACAGACAGCAAGTTAGAAGGAGATGAAAGAGGACAGAGGATAGAGACACGGGTTCAAGTCCCAGCACAACCATTCCCTGGTTTTGTAGGTACACGCGGCCGACTCGAACTGCAAGTGTCTCGGTGAACCCAGTGCTCCCTCTGCAGCCTAGATACTTTGCAGGATTTTGGGGAGCATAGTGTAGGAAAGTGATATAGGGTATATGGTTAACTGTTCTTCACACATGGACAGATGGACAGACAAAAGGATGATTGATTGAGTGATTGATAAATAGATAGACAGAAAGATAGATAGATATAGGTACATATCGATTAGCACAAAGCTACTGCTCAAAACAAGGAGAGCAATGGTGAAAGCACATTGCAAAACTACAAACAAAAAAGAAGAATGAAATCCAGTTTAAAAAGTGCAGTAAGCAGCCATAAGAAGAAAACGAATCCTATCATTTGCAATAACGTGGATGGAGCTCGAGGGTATTATGCTCAGTCAAATAGGCCAGGCGGAGAAATACATGTACCAAATGATTTCACTCATGTGTGGAGTATGATAACAAAGAAAAACTGAAGGAAAAGACAGCAGCAGACTCACAGAACCCGAGAGTGGACCTACAGTTACCAAAGAGAAAGGGACTGGGTAGGGTTTGTGGGAAGGGAGTAATAAGTGCGGGGAAAAAGAATGGGGGCATTAGGATTAGCATGTATAATGTGTAGGGTGGGGTGTCATGGGTAGGGCTGTACAACACAGAGAAGACATGTAGTGATTCTACAGCATCTTAGTACATGCTGACGGAGAGCGGCTGTAACTGGGATTTGGGGTGACTTGGTGAAGAGGGTAGACAGAATAACATAATTTTCTGCATGTGATTGTATATTAATGAGAACAAAAAGAATTTCAAAGTGCAGTAAGAGCACAGCTCTCAAATATCAGAATAAAAGTACAGCCTTTGAGTGCTCCAATCAAAAGACACAGGGTTAGAAGAACTGATGAAAACTCAAGACCACCTACGTGCTCCCTTACTGGAGACTCACTTGAGATCCAAGGACACAGACAAACTACAAGCTGAAGGGGCGGGGACAGGTACCCTACACAAGTGAAACTGAGAAACAAAGAAAGAAATGGATTCTGTTTTGGACCCCAGAGAGAGTCAGTAGAAAATAGCCCTATCTAGCCACCGTGAATTCTTTTGGTTTGGTTTCAGCAGTGCTCAGGCATAGATTTAGTGGTGCAGCAACTTCCTTCTCATTTCCTCTCACCTCAACAAATGAATTGCTGTAATAATATGCGTCTGGGCATTTATAATCATTGCTTTTTATGATGTTCACGAATGTAAAGAAGTAATAACCACCTAAAGAGGGAAGTTTGGACACTCAAATAAACACTTCACTCCACAACACACTCTTTGTTCCCAACTGCTCCTGTCCAGAAATAGGTGTTAATTCATATTTGTCCTTCCACCTATCAGCAGTGATCACGCCAATGTCCCTCAAACATGGTGGTGTGCAAAGGTCCAAGTACACATTTCTGTCGACAACATTCCCAGACGAAGGATACTTGTGGTCTTCAGGGATCACTTACTCACTGAATGTGGCTAAATAAAGTCAACAAGCGAGCAGGAAGTATAAGAGGACAGAGGACAAAGATACGGGTTCAAGTCCTTTCACCTCCATTTACTGGTTTTGTAAGCACACTCTGCTGACTCTACCTGAAAGCGTATCGGTGAACACAGTGCTCTCCTTATGGCTTAGTTACCTTGCAAGGTTTCTGGAGGCATAATGTAGGGAAGAGACATAGGCTATGTTGTTAACTGTTCTGTACATAAGGAATGATGGGCAGACAAAAAGATGATTGTTTCATAGATAGATAGGTAGACAGACGACAGGTGAAAGAGAGATAGATAGGTACATAGATTAATAGATGATAGACATCATAGATAGATGATAGGAAGATAGATAGATAGATACATAGATAGACACATAGATACATAGATATATACATACATAGATACATAGATAGACAGACAGACCTTTTATATAGATAGATACAGATACATGTCGATTGACACAAAGCTATTGTTCATAACCAGGAGTTGAATGGTGAATAACATAGCTAAACTACAACAAATAGGAAGAATGAAATCCAGTTTAAAAAGTGCAGTAAGCAGCCTTAAGAAGAAAACAAATACTACCATTTGCAATGACGTGGATGGAGCAAGACGGTAGTATGTTCAGAAAAATAGGGCAGGCGGATAAAGGCAAGTACCAAGTGATTTCACTCATGTGTGGTGTATAACAACTAAGAAAAACTGAAGTAAAAAATCAGCAGCAGACTCACAGAACCCGAGAGTTGACTAAAAGTAACCAAAGGAAAAAGGACTGGGCAGGGTGAGTCTGAAGGGAGGGATAAGTGTGGGGAGAAAGAATGGGGGCATTAAGTTTAGCATGTATAATGCTCGGGGTCGGGTGTGCATGGGGAGTACTGTACAACACAGAGAAGACTAGTAGAGATCATATAGCATCTTACTACTCACTGATGGACAGTGACAGTAACGGGGACTTTTGGGGGGACATGTTGAAGGGGTCTACAGCATCCAACTACGCGGATCGACAGTGACTGAAGAGGTTTTTCGGGGGGACTTGGTGAAGGGGGGAGCATAGTAAACATAATGTTCTTCACGTGATTGTAGATTAATGATAAAAAATATTCTTTAAGTGCAATAAGTGCACAGCTCTGAATCATCAGAATAAAAGGTCAGGCACTGAGTGCTGCAAACAAAAGACACAGGGATAAAAGAAGGGATGAAAACTCAAGACACCTACGTGCTTACTTACACGAGACTCACTTGAGATCCAAGGACACAGACAAACTACAAGCCGAAGGTGTGTGGACAATTACCCTACACGAGTGAAACGGAAAATCAAACAATCAAGCAAATGGATTCTGTTTGAGTCCCCAGAGACCGTCAGCAGAAAATAGCCCTATCTGGCCACCGTGAATTCTTTTTGTTTGGTTTCAACAGTTCCCAGCCATAGATTTAGTGGTGCAGCAACATACTTCTCATTTTCTCTCACCTCAACATCTGAGTTGCTGTAATAATAAGCATCTGGGCCTTTGAAATCAGTGGATTTTATGATGTTCACGAATGTGAAAATCTAATAACCACCTAAAGAGGGAAGTTTGGACACTCAAATAAACACGTCACTCCACAATACACTGTTAGCTCCCAACTGCTCCTGTCTAGAAATTGGTGTTCCTTTTTATTTGACCCTCCATCCTATCGGCGGTGATCACGCTGATGTCCTTCAAACATGGTGGTGAGCGAAGCAACAAGTTGACTTTTCTGTCGACAACAGGCCCAGAGGAATGATACTTGAGATCTTCAGGGAGCCCTTAGTCAATGAATGTGGCTAAATACAGACAGCAAGTTAGAAGGAGATGAAAGAGGACAGAGGATAGAGACACGGGTTCAAGTCCCAGCACAACCATTCCATGGTTTTGTAGGTACACGCGGCCGACTCGAACTGCAAGTGTCTCGGTGAACCCAGTGCTCCCTCTGCAGCCTAGATACTTTGCAGGATTTTGGGGAGCATAGTGTAGGAAAGTGATATAGGGTATATGGTTAACTGTTCTGCACACATGGACAGATGGACAGACAAAAGGATGATTGATTGAGTGATTGATAAATAGATAGACAGAAAGATAGATAGATATAGGTACATATCGATTAGCACAAAGCTACTGCTCAAAACAAGGAGAGCAATGGTGAAAGCACATTGCAAAACTACAAACAAAAAAGAAGAATGAAATCCAGTTTAAAAAGTGCAGTAAGCAGCCATAAGAAGAAAACGAATCCTATCATTTGCAATAACGTGGATGGAGCTCGAGGGTATTATGCTCAGTCAAATAGGCCAGGCGGAGAAATACATGTACCAAATGATTTCACTCATGTGTGGAGTATGATAACAAAGAAAAACTGAAGGAAAAGACAGCAGCAGACTCACAGAACCCGAGAGTGGACCTACAGTTACCAAAGAGAAAGGGACTGGGTAGGGTTTGTGGGAAGGGAGTAATAAGTGCGGGGAAAAAGAATGGGGGCATTAGGATTAGCATGTATAATGTGTAGGGTGGGGTGTCATGGGTAGGGCTGTACAACACAGAGAAGACATGTAGTGATTCTACAGCATCTTAGTACATGCTGACGGAGAGCGGCTGTAACTGGGATTTGGGGTGACTTGGTGAAGAGGGTAGACAGAATAACATAATTTTCTGCATGTGATTGTATATTAATGAGAACAAAAATAATTTCAAAGTGCAGTAAGAGCACAGCTCTCAAATATCAGCATGAAAGTACAGCCTTTGAGTGCTCCAATCAAAAGACACAGGGTTAGAAGAACTGATGAAAACTCAAGACCACCTACGTGCTCCCTTACTGGAGACTCACTTGAGATCCAAGGACACAGACAAACTACAAGCTGAAGGGGCGGGGACAGGTACCCTACACAAGTGAAACTGAGAAACAAAGAAAGAAATGGATTCTGTTTTGGACCCCAGAGAGAGTCAGTAGAAAATAGCCCTATCTAGCCACCGTGAATTCTTTTGGTTTGGTTTCAGCAGTGCTCAGGCATAGATTTAGTGGTGCAGCAACTTCCTTCTCATTTCCTCTCACCTCAACAAATGAATTGCTGTAATAATATGCGTCTGGGCATTTATAATCATTGCTTTTTATGATGTTCACGAATGTAAAGAAGTAATAACCACCTAAAGAGGGAAGTTTGGACACTCAAATAAACACTTCACTCCACAACACACTCTTTGTTCCCAACTGCTCCTGTCCAGAAATAGGTGTTAATTCATATTTGTCCTTCCACCTATCAGCAGTGATCACGCCAATGTCCCTCAAACATGGTGGTGTGCAAAGGTCCAAGTACACATTTCTGTCGACAACAGGCCCAGACGAAGGATACATGTGGTCTTCAGGGATCACTTACTCACTGAATGTGGCTAAATAAAGTCAACAAGCGAGCAGGAAGTATAAGAGGACAGAGGACAAAGATACGGGTTCAAGTCCTTTCACCTCCATTTACTGGTTTTGTAAGCACACTCTGCTGACTCTACCTGAAAGCGTATCGGTGAACACAGTGCTCTCCTTATGGCTTAGTTACCTTGCAAGGTTTCTGGAAGCATAATGTAGGGAAGAGACATAGGCTATGTTGTTAACTGTTCTGTACATAAGGATAGATGGGCAGACAAAAAGATGATTGTTTCATAGATAGATAGGTAGACAGACGACAGGTGAAAGAGAGATAGATAGGTACATAGATTAATAGATGATAGACATCATAGATAGATGATAGGAAGATAGATAGATAGATACATAGATAGACACATAGATACATAGATATATACATACATAGATACATAGATAGACAGACAGACCTTTTATATAGATAGATACAGATACATGTCGATTGACACAAAGCTATTGTTCATAACCAGGAGTTGAATGGTGAATAACATAGCTAAACTACAACAAATAGGAAGAATGAAATCCAGTTTAAAAAGTGCAGTAAGCAGCCTTAAGAAGAAAACAAATACTACCATTTGCAATGACGTGGATGGAGCAAGACGGTAGTATGTTCAGAAAAATAGGGCAGGCGGATAAAGGCAAGTACCAAGTGATTTCACTCATGTGTGGAGTATAACAACAAAGAAAAACTGAAGTAAAAAATCAGCAGCAGACTCACAGAACCCGAGAGTTGACTAAAAGTAACCAAAGGAAAAAGGACTGGGCAGGGTGAGTCTGAAGGGAGGGATAAGTGTGGGGAGAAAGAATGGGGGCATTAAGTTTAGCATGTATAATGCTCGGGGTCGGGTGTGCATGGGGAGTACTGTACAACACAGAGAAGACTAGTAGAGATCATATAGCATCTTACTACTCACTGATGGACAGTGACAGTAACGGGGACTTTTGGGGGGGACATGTTGAAGGGGTCTACAGCATCCAACTACGCGGATCGACAGTGACTGAAGAGGTTTTTCGGGGGGACTTGGTGAAGGGGGGAGCATAGTAAACATAATGTTCTTCACGTGATTGTAGATTAATGATAAAAAATATTCTTTAAGTGCAATAAGTGCACAGCTCTGAATCATCAGAATAAAAGGTCAGGCACTGAGTGCTGCAAACAAAAGACACAGGGATAAAGAAGGGATGAAAACTCAAGACACCTACGTGCTTACTTACAGGAGACTCACTTGAGATCCAAGGACACAGACAAACTACAAGCCGAAGGTGTGTGGACAATTACCCTACACGAGTGAAACGGAAAATCAAACAATCAAGCAAATGGATTCTGTTTGAGTCCCCAGAGACCGTCAGCAGAAAATAGCCCTATCTGGCCACCGTGAATTCTTTTTGTTTGGTTTCAACAGTTCCCAGCCATAGATTTAGTGGTGCAGCAACATACTTCTCATTTTCTCTCACCTCAACATCTGAGTTGCTGTAATAATAAGCATCTGGGCCTTTGAAATCAGTGGATTTTATGATGTTCACGAATGTGAAAATCTAATAACCACCTAAAGAGGGAAGTTTGGACACTCAAATAAACACGTCACTCCACAATACACTGTTAGCTCCCAACTGCTCCTGTCTAGAAATTGGTGTTCCTTTTTATTTGACCCTCCGTCCTATCGGCGGTGATCACGCTGATGTCCTTCAAACATGGTGGTGAGCGAAGCAACAAGTTGACTTTTCTGTCGACAACAGGCCCAGAGGAATGATACTTGAGATCTTCAGGGAGCCCTTAGTCAATGAATGTGGCTAAATACAGACAGCAAGTTAGAAGGAGATGAAAGAGGACAGAGGATAGAGACACGGGTTCAAGTCCCAGCACAACCATTCCATGGTTTTGTAGGTACACGCGGCCGACTCGAACTGCAAGTGTCTCGGTGAACCCAGTGCTCCCTCTGCAGCCTAGATACTTTGCAGGATTTTGGGGAGCATAGTGTAGGAAAGTGATATAGGGTATATGGTTAACTGTTCTTCACACATGGACAGATGGACAGACAAAAGGATGATTGATTGAGTGATTGATAAATAGATAGACAGAAAGATAGATAGATATAGGTACATATCGATTAGCACAAAGCTACTGCTCAAAACAAGGAGAGCAATGGTGAAAGCACATTGCAAAACTACAAACAAAAAAGAAGAATGAAATCCAGTTTAAAAAGTGCAGTAAGCAGCCATAAGAAGAAAACGAATCCTATCATTTGCAATAACGTGGATGGAGCTCGAGGGTATTATGCTCAGTCAAATAGGCCAGGCGGAGAAATACATGTACCAAATGATTTCACTCATGTGTGGAGTATGATAACAAAGAAAAACTGAAGGAAAAGACAGCAGCAGACTCACAGAACCCGAGAGTGGACCTACAGTTACCAAAGAGAAAGGGACTGGGTAGGGTTTGTGGGAAGGGAGTAATAAGTGCGGGGAAAAAGAATGGGGGCATTAGGATTAGCATGTATAATGTGTAGGGTGGGGTGTCATGGGTAGGGCTGTACAACACAGAGAAGACATGTAGTGATTCTACAGCATCTTAGTACATGCTGATGGAGAGCGGCTGTAACTGGCATTTGGGGTGACTTGGTGAAGAGGGTAGACAGAATAACATAATTTTCTGCATGTGATTGTATATTAATGAGAACAAAAATAATTTCAAAGTGCAGTAAGAGCACAGCTCTCAAATATCAGAATAAAAGTACAGCCTTTGAGTGCTCCAATCAAAAGACACAGGGTTAGAAGAACTGATGAAAACTCAAGACCACCTACGTGCTCCCTTACTGGAGACTCACTTGAGATCCAAGGACACAGACAAACTACAAGCTGAAGGGGCGGGGACAGGTACCCTACACAAGTGAAACTGAGAAACAAAGAAAGAAATGGATTCTGTTTTGGACCCCAGAGAGAGTCAGTAGAAAATAGCCCTATCTAGCCACCGTGAATTCTTTTGGTTTGGTTTCAGCAGTGCTCAGGCATAGATTTAGTGGTGCAGCAACTTCCTTCTCATTTCCTCTCACCTCAACAAATGAATTGCTGTAATAATATGCGTCTGGGCATTTATAATCATTGCTTTTTATGATGTTCACGAATGTAAAGAAGTAATAACCACCTAAAGAGGGAAGTTTGGACACTCAAATAAACACTTCACTCCACAACACACTCTTTGTTCCCAACTGCTCCTGTCCAGAAATAGGTGTTAATTCATATTTGTCTTTCTACCTATCAGCAGTGATCACGCGAATGTCCCTCAAACATGGTGGTGTGCAAAGGTCCAAGTACACATTTCTGTCGACAACATTCCCAGACGAAGGATACTTGTGGTCTTCAGGGATCACTTACTCACTGAATGTGGCTAAATAAAGTCAACAAGCGAGCAGGAAGTACAAGAGGACAGAGGACAAAGATACGGGTTCAAGTCCTTTCACCTCCATTTACTGGTTTTGTAAGCACACTCTGCTGACTCTACCTGAAAGCGTATCGGTGAACACAGTGCTCTCCTTATGGCTTAGTTACCTTGCAAGGTTTCTGGAAGCATAATGTAGGGAAGAGACATAGGCTATGTTGTTAACTGTTCTGTACATAAGGATAGATGGGCAGACAAAAAGATGATTGTTTCATAGATAGATAGGTAGACAGACGACAGGTGAAAGAGAGATAGATAGGTACATAGATTAATAGATGATAGACATCATAGATAGATGATAGGAAGATAGATAGATAGATACATAGATAGACACATAGATACATAGATATATACATACATAGATACATAGATAGACAGACAGACCTTTTATATAGATAGATACAGATACATGTCGATTGACACAAAGCTATTGTTCATAACCATGAGTTGAATGGTGAATAACATAGCTAAACTATAACAAATAGGAAGAATGAAATCCAGTTTAAAAAGTGCAGTAAGCAGCCTTAAGAAGAAAACAAATACTACCATTTGCAATGACGTGGATGGAGCAAGACGGTAGTATGTTCAGAAAAATAGGGCAGGCGGATAAAGGCAAGTACCAAGTGATTTCACTCATGTGTGGAGTATAACAACAAAGAAAAACTGAAGTAAAAAAACAGCAGCAGACTCACAGAACCCGAGAGTTGCCTAAAAGTAACCAAAGGCAAAAGGACTGGGCAGGGTGAGTCTGAAGGGAGGGATAAGTGTGGGGAGAAAGAATGGGGGCATTAAGTTTAGCATGTATAATGCTCGGGGTCGGGTGTGCATGGGGAGTACTGTACAACACAGAGAAGACTAGTAGAGATCATATAGCATCTTACTACTCACTGATGGACAGTGACAGTAACGGGGACTTTAGGGGGTGACATGTTGAAGGGGTCTACAGCATCCAACTACGCGGATCGACAGTGACTGAAGAGGTTTTTCGGGGGGACTTGGTGAAGAGGGGAGCATAGTAAACATAATGTTCTTCACGTGATTGTAGATTAATGATAAAAAATATTCTTTAAGTGCAATAAGTGCACAGCTCTGAATCATCAGAATAAAAGGTCAGGCACTGAGTGCTGCAAACAAAAGACACAGGGATAAAAGAAGGGATGAAAACTCAAGACACCTACGTGCTTACTTACAGGAGACTCACTTGAGATCCAAGGACACAGACAAACTACAAGCCGAAGGTGTGTGGACAATTACCCTACACGAGTGAAACGGAAAATCAAACAATCAAGCAAATGGATTCTGTTTGAGTCCCCAGAGACAGTCAGCAGAAAATAGCCCTATCTGGCCACCGTGAATTCTTTTTGTTTGGTTTCAACAGTTCCCAGCCATAGATTTAGTGGTGCAGCAACATACTTCTCATTTTCTCTCACCTCAACATCTGAGTTGCTGTAATAATAAGCATCTGGGCCTTTGAAATCAGTGGATTTTATGATGTTCACGAATGTGAAAATCTAATAACCACCTAAAGAGGGAAGTTTGGACACTCAAATAAACACATCACTCCACAATACACTGTTAGCTCCCAACTGCTCCTGTCTAGAAATTGGTGTTCCTTTTTATTTGACCCTCCGTCCTATCGGCGGTGATCACGCTGATGTCCTTCAAACATGGTGGTGAGCGAAGCAACAAGTTGACTTTTCTGTCGACAACAGGCCCAGAGGAATGATACTTGAGATCTTCAGGGAGCCCTTAGTCAATGAATGTGGCTAAATACAGACAGCAAGTTAGAAGGAGATGAAAGAGGACAGAGGATAGAGACACGGGTTCAAGTCCCAGCACAACCATTCCATGGTTTTGTAGGTACACGCGGCCGACTCGAACTGCAAGTGTCTCGGTGAACCCAGTGCTCCCTCTGCAGCCTAGATACTTTGCAGGATTTTGGGGAGCATAGTGTAGGAAAGTGATATAGGGTATTTGGTTAACTGTTCTTCACACATGGACAGATGGACAGACAAAAGGATGATTGATTGAGTGGTTGATAAATAGATAGACAGAAAGATAGATAGATATAGGTACATATCGATTAGCACAAAGCTACTGCTCAAAACAAGGAGAGCAATGGTGAAAGCACATTGCAAAACTACAAACAAAAAAGAAGAATGAAATCCAGTTTAAAAAGTGCAGTAAGCAGCCATAAGAAGAAAACGAATCCTATCATTTGCAATAACGTGGATGGAACTCGAGGGTATTATGCTCAGTCAAATAGGCCAGGCGGAGAAATACATGTACCAAATGATTTCGCTCATGTGTGGAGTATGATAACTAAGAAAAACTGAAGGAAAAGACAGCAAAAGACTCACAGAACCCGAGAGTGGACCTACAGTTACCAAAGAGAAAGGGACTGGGTAGGGTTTGTGGGAAGTGAGTAATAAGTGCGGGGAAAAAGAATGGGGGCATTAGGATTAGCATGTATAATGTGTAGGGTGGGGTGTCATGGGTAGGGCTGTACAACACAGAGAAGACATGTAGTGATTCTACAGCATCTTAGTACATGCTGACGGAGAGCGGCTGTAACTGGGATTTGGGGTGACTTGGTGAAGAGGGTAGACAGAATAACATAATTTTCTGCATATGATTGTATATTAATGAGAACAAAAAGAATTTCAAAGTGCAGTAAGAGCACAGCTCTCAAATATCAGAATAAAAGTACAGCCTTTGAGTGCTCCAATCAAAAGACACAGGGTTAGAAGAACTGATGAAAACTCAAGACCACCTACGTGCTCCCTTACTGGAGACTCACTTGAGATCCAAGGACACAGATAAACTACAAGCTGAAGGGGCGGGGACAGGTACCCTACACAAGTGAAACTGAGAAACAAAGAAAGAAATGGATTCTGTTTTGGACCCCAGAGAGAGTCAGTAGAAAATAGCCCTATCTAGCCACCGTGAATTCTTTTGGTTTGGTTTCAGCAGTGCTCAGGCATAGATTTAGTGGTGCAGCAACTTCCTTCTCATTTCCTCTCACCTCAACAAATGAATTGCTGTAATAATATGCGTCTGGGCATTTATAATCATTGCTTTTTATGATGTTCACGAATGTAAAGAAGTAATAACCACCTAAAGAGGGAAGTTTGGACACTCAAATAAACACTTCACTCCACAACACACTCTTTGTTCCCAACTGCTCCTGTCCAGAAATAGGTGTTAATTCATATTTGTCCTTCCACCTATCAGCAGTGATCACGCCAATGTCCCTCAAACATGGTGGTGTGCACAGGTCCAAGTACACATTTCTGTCGACAACAGGCCCAGACGAAGGATACTTGTGGTCTTCAGGGATCACTTACTCACTGAATGTGGCTAAATAAAGTCAACAAGCGAGCAGGAAGTATAAGAGGACAGAGGACAAAGATACGGGTTCAAGTCCTTTCACCTCCATTTACTGGTTTTGTAAGCACACTCTGCTGACTCTACCTGAAAGCGTATCGGTGAACACAGTGCTCTCCTTATGGCTTAGTTACCTTGCAAGGTTTCTGGAAGCATAATGTAGGGAAGAGACATAGGCTATGTTGTTAACTGTTCTGTACATAAGGATAGATGGGCAGACAAAAAGATGATTGTTTCATAGATAGATAGGTAGACAGACGACAGGTGAAAGAGAGATAGATAGGTACATAGATTAATAGATGATAGACATCATAGATAGATGATAGGAAGATAGATAGATAGATACATAGATAGACACATAGATACATAGATATATACATACATAGATACATAGATAGACAGACAGACCTTTTATATAGATAGATACAGATACATGTCGATTGACACAAAGCTATTGTTCATAACCAGGAGTTGAATGGTGAATAACATAGCTAAACTACAACAAATAGGAAGAATGAAATCCAGTTTAAAAAGTGCAGTAAGCAGCCTTAAGAAGAAAACAAATACTACCATTTGCAATGACGTGGATGGAGCAAGACGGTAGTATGTTCAGAAAAATAGGGCAGGCGGATAAAGGCAAGTACCAAGTGATTTCACTCATGTGTGGAGTATAACAACAAAGAAAAACTGAAGTAAAAAAACAGCAGCAGACTCACAGAACCCGAGCGTTGACTAAAAGTAACCAAAGGAAAAAGGACTGGGCAGGGTGAGTCTGAAGGGAGGGATAAGTGTGGGGAGAAAGAATGGGGGCATTAAGTTTAGCATGTATAATGCTCGGGGTCGGGTGTGCATGGGGAATACTGTACAACACAGAGAAGACTAGTAGAGATCATATAGCATCTTACTACTCACTGATGGACAGTGACAGTAACGGGGACTTTTGGGGGGGACATGTTGAAGGGGTCTACAGCATCCAACTACGCGGATCGACAGTGACTGAAGAGGTTTTTCGGGGGGACTTGGTGAAGGGGGGAGCATAGTACACATAATGTTCTTCACGTGATTGTAGATTAATGATAAAAAATATTCTTTAAGTGCAATAAGTGCACAGCTCTGAATCATCAGAATAAAAGGTCAGGCACTGAGTGCTGCAAACAAAAGACACAGGGATAAAAGAAGGGATGAAAACTCAAGACACCTACGTGCTTACTTACAGGAGACTCACTTGAGATCCAAGGACACAGACAAACTACAAGCCGAAGGTGTGTGGACAATTACCCTACACGAGTGAAACGGAAAATCAAACAATCAAGCAAATGGATTCTGTTTGAGTCCCCAGAGACCGTCAGCAGAAAATAGCCCTATCTGGCCACCGTGAATTCTTTTTGTTTGGTTTCAACAGTTCCCAGCCATAGATTTAGTGGAGCAGCAACATACTTCTCATTTTCTCTCACCTCAACATCTGAGTTGCTGTAATAATAAGCATCTGGGCCTTTGAAATCAGTGGATTTTATGATGTTCACGAATGTGAAAATCTAATAACCACCTAAAGAGGGAAGTTTGGACACTCAAATAAACACGTCACTCCACAATACACTGTTAGCTCCCAACTGCTCCTGTCTAGAAATTGGTGTTCCTTTTTATTTGACCCTCCGTCCTATCGGCGGTGATCACGCTGATGTCCTTCAAACATGGTGGTGAGCGAAGCAACAAGTTGACTTTTCTGTCGACAACAGGCCCAGAGGAATGATACTTGAGATCTTCAGGGAGCCCTTAGTCAATGAATGTGGCTAAATACAGACAGCAAGTTAGAAGGAGATGAAAGAGGACAGAGGATAGAGACACGGGTTCAAGTCCCAGCACAACCATTCCATGGTTTTGTAGGTACACGCGGCCGACTCGAACTGCAAGTGTCTCGGTGAACCCAGTGCTCCCTCTGCAGCCTAGATACTTTGCAGGATTTTGGGGAGCATAGTGTAGGAAAGTGATATAGGGTATATGGTTAACTGTTCTGCACACATGGACAGATGGACAGACAAAAGGATGATTGATTGAGTGATTGATAAATAGATAGACAGAAAGATAGATAGATATAGGTACATATCGATTAGCACAAAGCTACTGCTCAAAACAAGGAGAGCAATGGTGAAAGCACATTGCAAAACTACAAACAAAAAAGAAGAATGAAATCCAGTTTAAAAAGTGCAGTAAGCAGCCATAAGAAGAAAACGAATCCTATCATTTGCAATAACGTGGATGGAGCTCGAGGGTATTATGCTCAGTCAAATAGGCCAGGCGGAGAAATACATGTACCAAATGATTTCACTCATGTGTGGAGTATGATAACAAAGAAAAACTGAAGGAAAAGACAGCAGCAGACTCACAGAACCCGAGAGTGGACCTACAGTTACCAAAGAGAAAGGGACTGGGTAGGGTTTGTGGGAAGGGAGTAATAAGTGCGGGGAAAAAGAATGGGGGCATTAGGATTAGCATGTATAATGTGTAGGGTGGGGTCTCATGGGTAGGGCTGTACAACACAGAGAAGACATGTAGTGATTCTACAGCATCTTAGTACATGCTGACGGAGAGCGGCTGTAACTGGGATTTGGGGTGACTTGGTGAAGAGGGTAGACAGAATAACATAATTTTCTGCATGTGATTGTATATTAATGAGAACAAAAAGAATTTCAAAGTGCAGTAAGAGCACAGCTCTCAAATATCAGCATGAAAGTACAGCCTTTGAGTGCTCCAATCAAAAGACACAGGGTTATAAGAACTGATGAAAACTCAAGACCACCTACGTGCTCCCTTACTGGAGACTCACTTGAGATCCAAGGACACAGACAAACTACAAGCTGAAGGGGCGGGGACAGGTACCCTACACAAGTGAAACTGAGAAACAAAGAAAGAAATGGATTCTGTTTTGGACCCCAGAGAGAGTCAGTAGAAAATAGCCCTATCTAGCCACCGTGAATTCTTTTGGTTTGGTTTCAGCAGTGCTCAGGCATAGATTTAGTGGTGCAGCAACTTCCTTCTCATTTCCTCTCACCTCAACAAATGAATTGCTGTAATAATATGCGTCTGGGCATTTATAATCATTGCTTTTTATGATGTTCACGAATGTAAAGAAGTAATAACCACCTAAAGAGGGAAGTTTGGACACTCAAATAAACACTTCACTCCACAACACACTCTTTGTTCCCAACTGCTCCTGTCCAGAAATAGGTGTTAATTCATATTTGTCCTTCCACCTATCAGCAGTGATCACGCCAATGTCCCTCAAACATGGTGGTGTGCAAAGGTCCAAGTACACATTTCTGTCGACAACAGGCCCAGACGAAGGATACTTGTGGTCTTCAGGGATCACTTACTCACTGAATGTGGCTAAATAAAGTCAACAAGCGAGCAGGAAGTATAAGAGGACAGAGGACAAAGATACGGGTTCAAGTCCTTTCACCTCCATTTACTGGTTTTGTAAGCACACTCTGCTGACTCTACCTGAAAGCGTACCGGTGAACACAGTGCTCTCCTTATGGCTTAGTTACCTTGCAAGGTTTCTGGAAGCATAATGTAGGGAAGAGACATAGGCTATGTTGTTAACTGTTCTGTACATAAGGATAGATGGGCAGACAAAAAGATGATTGTTTCATAGATAGATAGGTAGACAGACGACAGGTGAAAGAGAGATAGATAGGTACATAGATTAATAGATGATAGACATCATAGATAGATGATAGGAAGATAGATAGATAGATACATAGATAGACACATAGATATATACATACATAGATACATAGATAGACAGACAGACCTTTTATATAGATAGATACAGATACATGTCGATTGACACAAAGCTATTGTTCATAACCAGGAGTTGAATGGTGAATAACATAGCTAAACTACAACAAATAGGAAGAATGAAATCCAGTTTAAAAAGTGCAGTAAGCAGCCTTAAGAAGAAAACAAATACTACCATTTGCAATGACGTGGATGGAGCAAGACGGTAGTATGTTCAGAAAAATAGGGCAGGCGGATAAAGGCAAGTACCAAGTGATTTCACTCATGTGTGGAGTATAACAACAAAGAAAAACTGAAGTAAAAAAACAGCAGCAGACTCACAGAACCCGAGAGTTGACTAAAAGTAACCAAAGGAAAAAGGACTGGGCAGGGTGAGTCTGAAGGGAGGGATAAGTGTGGGGAGAAAGAATGGGGGCATTAAGTTTAGCATGTATAATGCTCGGGGTCGGGTGTGCATGGGGAGTACTGTACAACACAGAGAAGACTAGTAGAGATCATATAGCATCTTACTACTCACTGATGGACAGTGACAGTAACGGGGACTTTTGGGGGGGACATGTTGAAGGGGTCTACAGCATCCAACTACGCGGATCGACAGTGACTGAAGAGGTTTTTCGGGGGGACTTGGTGAAGGGGGGAGCATAGTAAACATAATGTTCTTCACGTGATTGTAGATTAATGATAAAAAATATTCTTTAAGTGCAATAAGTGCACAGCTCTGAATCATCAGAATAAAAGGTCAGGCACTGAGTGCTGCAAACAAAAGACACAGGGATAAAATAAGGGATGAAAACTCAAGACACCTACGTGCTTACTTACAGGAGACTCACTTGAGATCCAAGGACACAGACAAACTACAAGCCGAAGGTGTGTGGACAATTACCCTACACGAGTGAAACGGAAAATCAAACAATCAAGCAAATGGATTCTGTTTGAGTCCCCAGAGACCGTCAGCAGAAAATAGCCCTATCTGGCCACCGTGAATTCTTTTTGTTTGGTTTCAACAGTTCCCAGCCATAGATTTAGTGGTGCAGCAACATACTTCTCATTTTCTCTCACCTCAACATCTGAGTTGCTGTAATAATAAGCATCTGGGCCTTTGAAATCAGTGGATTTTATGATGTTCACGAATGTGAAAATCTAATAACCACCTAAAGAGGGAAGTTTGGACACTCAAATAAACACGTCACTCCACAATACACTGTTAGCTCCCAACTGCTCCTGTCTAGAAATTGGTGTTCCTTTTTATTTGACCCTCCGTCCTATCGGCGGTGATCACGCTGATGTCCTTCAAACATGGTGGTGAGCGAAGCAACAAGTTGACTTTTCTGTCGACAACAGGCCCAGAGGAATGATACTTGAGATCTTCAGGGAGCCCTTAGTCAATGAATGTGGCTAAATACAGACAGCAAGTTAGAAGGAGATGAAAGAGGACAGAGGATAGAGACACGGGTTCAAGTCCCAGCACAACCATTCCATGGTTTTGTAGGTACACGCGGCCGACTCGAACTGCAAGTGTCTCGGTGAACCCAGTGCTCCCTCTGCAGCCTAGATACTTTGCAGGATTTTGGGGAGCATAGTGTAGGAAAGTGATATAGGGTATATGGTTAACTGTTCTGCACACATGGACAGATGGACAGACAAAAGGATGATTGATTGAGTGATTGATAAATAGATAGACAGAAAGATAGATAGATATAGGTACATATCGATTAGCACAAAGCTACTGCTCAAAACAAGGAGAGCAATGGTGAAAGCACATTGCAAAACTACAAACAAAAAAGAAGAATGAAATCCAGTTTAAAAAGTGCAGTAAGCAGCCATAAGAAGAAAACGAATCCTATCATTTGCAATAACGTGGATGGAGCTCGAGGGTATTATGCTCAGTCAAATAGCCAAGGCGGAGAAATACATGTACCAAATGATTTCACTCATGTGTGGAGTATGATAACAAAGAAAAACTGAAGGAAAAGACAGCAGACTCACAGAACCCGAGAGTGGACCTACAGTTACCAAAGAGAAAGGGACTGGGTAGGGTTTGTGGGAAGGGAGTAATAAGTGCGGGGAAAAAGAATGGGGGCATTAGGATTAGCATGTATAATGTGTAGGGTGGGGTGTCATGGGTAGGGCTGTACAACACAGAGAAGACATGTAGTGATTCTACAGCATCTTAGTACATGCTGACGGAGAGCGGCTGTAACTGGGATTTGGGGTGACTTGGTGAAGAGGGTAGACAGAATAACATAATTTTCTGCATGTGATTGTATATTAATGAGAACAAAAATAATTTCAAAGTGCAGTAAGAGCACAGCTCTCAAATATCAGCATGAAAGTACAGCGTTTGAGTGCTCCAATCAAAAGACACAGGGTTATAAGAACTGATGAAAACTCAAGACCACCTACGTGCTCCCTTACTGGAGACTCACTTGAGATCCAAGGACACAGACAAACTACAAGCTGAAGGGGCGGGGACAGGTACCCTACACAAGTGAAACTGAGAAACAAAGAAAGAAATGGATTCTGTTTTGGACCCCAGAGAGAGTCAGTAGAAAATAGCCCTATCTAGCCACCGTGAATTCTTTTGGTTTGGTTTCAGCAGTGCTCAGGCATAGATTTAGTGGTGCAGCAACTTCCTTCTCATTTCCTCTCACCTCAACAAATGAATTGCTGTAATAATATGCGTCTGGGCATTTATAATCATTGCTTTTTATGATGTTCACGAATGTAAAGAAGTAATAACCACCTAAAGAGGGAAGTTTGGACACTCAAATAAACACTTCACTCCACAACACACTCTTTGTTCCCAACTGCTCCTGTCCAGAAATAGGTGTTAATTCATATTTGTCCTTCCACCTATCAGCAGTGATCACGCCAATGTCCCTCAAACATGGTGGTGTGCAAAGGTCCAAGTACACATTTCTGTCGACAACAGGCCCAGACGAAGGATACTTGTGGTCTTCAGGGATCACTTACTCACTGAATGTGGCTAAATAAAGTCAACAAGAGAGCAGGAAGTATAAGAGGACAGAGGACAAAGATACGGGTTCAAGTCCTTTCACCTCCATTTACTGGTTTTGTAAGCACACTCTGCTGACTCTACCTGAAAGCGTATCGGTGAACACAGTGCTCTCCTTATGGCTTAGTTACCTTGCAAGGTTTCTGGAAGCATAATGTAGGGAAGAGACATAGGCTATGTTGTTAACTGTTCTGTACATAAGGATAGATGGGCAGACAAAAAGATGATTGTTTCATAGATAGATAGGTAGACAGACGACAGGTGAAAGAGAGATAGATAGGTACATAGATTAATAGATGATAGACATCATAGATAGATGATAGGAAGATAGATAGATAGATACATAGATAGACACATAGATACATAGATATATACATACATAGATACATAGATAGACAGACAGACCTTTTATATAGATAGATACAGATACATGTCGATTGACACAAAGCTATTGTTCATAACCTGGAGTTGAATGGTGAATAACATAGCTAAACTACAACAAATAGGAAGAATGAAATCCAGTTTAAAAAGTGCAGTAAGCAGCCTTAAGAAGAAAACAAATACTACCATTTGCAATGACGTGGATGGAGCAAGACGGTAGTATGTTCAGAAAAATAGGGCAGGCGGATAAAGGCAAGTACCAAGTGATTTCACTCATGTGTGGAGTATAACAACAAAGAAAAACTGAAGTAAAAAAACAGCAGCAGACTCACAGAACCCGAGAGTTGACTAAAAGTAACCAAAGGAAAAAGGACTGGGCAGGGTGAGTCTGAAGGGAGGGATAAGTGTGGGGAGAAAGAATGGGGGCATTAAGTTTAGCATGTATAATGCTCGGGGTCGGGTGTGCATGGGGAGTACTGTACAACACAGAGAAGACTAGTAGAGATCATATAGCATCTTACTACTCACTGATGGACAGTGACAGTAACGGGGACTTTTGGGGGGGACATGTTGAAGGGGTCTACAGCATCCAACTACGCGGATCGACAGTGACTGAAGAGGTTTTTCGGGGGGACTTGGTGAAGGGGGGAGCATAGTAAACATAATGTTCTTCACGTGATTGTAGATTAATGATAAAAAATATTCTTTAAGTGCAATAAGTGCACAGCTCTGAATCATCAGAATAAAAGGTCAGGCACTGAGTGCTGCAAACAAAAGACACAGGGATAAAAGAAGGGATGAAAACTCAAGACACCTACGTGCTTACTTACAGGAGACTCACTTGAGATCCAAGGACACAGACAAACTACAAGCCGAAGGTGTGTGGACAATTACCCTACACGAGTGAAACGGAAAATCAAACAATCAAGCAAATGGATTCTGTTTGAGTCCCCAGAGACAGTCAGCAGAAAATAGCCCTATCTGGCCACCGTGAATTCTTTTTGTTTGGTTTCAACAGTTCCCAGCCATAGATTTAGTGGTGCAGCAACATACTTCTCATTTTCTCTCACCTCAACATCTGAGTTGCTGTAATAATAAGCATCTGGGCCTTTGAAATCAGTGGATTTTATGATGTTCACGAATGTGAAAATCTAATAACCACCTAAAGAGGGAAGTTTGGACACTCAAATAAACACGTCACTCCACAATACACTGTTAGCTCCCAACTGCTCCTGTCTAGAAATTGGTGTTCCTTTTTATTTGACCCTCCGTCCTATGGGCGGTGATCACGCTGATGTCCTTCAAACATGGTGGTGAGCGAAGCAACAAGTTGACTTTTCTGTCGACAACAGGCCCAGAGGAATGATACTTGAGATCTTCAGGGAGCCCTTAGTCAATGAATGTGGCTAAATACAGACAGCAAGTTAGAAGGAGATGAAAGAGGACAGAGGATAGAGACACGGGTTCAAGTCCCAGCACAACCATTCCATGGTTTTGTAGGTACACGCGGCCGCCTCGAACTGCAAGTGTCTCGGTGAACCCAGTGCTCCCTCAGCAGCCTAGATACTTTGCAGGATTTTGGGGAGCATAGCGTAGGAAAGTGATATAGGGTATATGGTTAACTGTTCTGCACACATGGACAGATGGACAGACAAAAGGATGATTGATAAATAGATAGACAGAAAGATAGATAGATATAGGTACATATCGATTAGCACAAAGCTACTGCTCAAAACAAGGAGAGCAATGGTGAAAGCACATTGCAAAACTACAAACAAAAAAGAAGAATGAAATCCAGTTTAAAAAGTGCAGTAAGCAGCCATAAGAAGAAAACGAATCCTATCATTTGCAATAACGTGGATGGAGCTCGAGGGTATTATGCTCAGTCAAATAGGCCAGGCGGAGAAATACATGTACCAAATGATTTCACTCATGTGTGGAGTATGATAACAAAGAAAAACTGAAGGAAAAGACAGCAGCAGACTCACAGAACCCGAGAGTGGACCTACAGTTACCAAAGAGAAAGGGACTGGGTAGGGTTTGTGGGAAGGGAGTAATAAGTGCGGGAAAAAGAATGGGGGCATTAGGATTAGCATATATAATGTGTAGGGTGGGGTCTCATGGGTAGGGCTGTACAACACAGAGAAGACATGTAGTGATTCTACAGCATCTTAGTACATGCTGACGGAGAGCGGCTGTAACTGGGATTTGGGGTGACTTGGTGAAGAGGGTAGACAGAATAACATAATTTTCTGCATGTGATTGTATATTAATGAGAACAAAAAGAATTTCAAAGTGCAGTAAGAGCACAGCTCTCAAATATCAGCATGAAAGTACAGCCTTTGAGTGCTCCAATCAAAAGACACAGGGTTATAAGAACTGATGAAAACTCAAGACCACCTACGTGCTCCCTTACTGGAGACTCACTTGAGATCCAAGGACACAGACAAACTACAAGCTGAAGGGGCGGGGACAGGTACCCTACACAAGTGAAACTGAGAAACAAAGAAAGAAATGGATTCTGTTTTGGACCCCAGAGAGAGTCAGTAGAAAATAGCCCTATCTAGCCACCGTGAATTCTTTTGGTTTGGTTTCAGCAGTGCTCAGGCATAGATTTAGTGGTGCAGCAACTTCCTTCTCATTTCCTCTCACCTCAACAAATGAATTGCTGTAATAATATGCGTCTGGGCATTTATAATCATTGCTTTTTATGATGTTCACGAATGTAAAGAAGTAATAACCACCTAAAGAGGGAAGTTTGGACACTCAAATAAACACTTCACTCCACAACACACTCTTTGTTCCCAACTGCTCCTGTCCAGAAATAGGTGTTAATTCATATTTGTCCTTCCACCTATCAGCAGTGATCACGCCAATGTCCCTCAAACATGGTGGTGTGCAAAGGTCCAAGTACACATTTCTGTCGACAACAGGCCCAGACGAAGGATACTTGTGGTCTTCAGGGATCACTTACTCACTGAATGTGGCTAAATAAAGTCAACAAGCGAGCAGGAAGTATAAGAGGACAGAGGACAAAGATACGGGTTCAAGTCCTTTCACCTCCATTTACTGGTTTTGTAAGCACACTCTGCTGACTCTACCTGAAAGCGTATCGGTGAACACAGTGCTCTCCTTATGGCTTAGTTACCTTGCAAGGTTTCTGGAAGCATAATGTAGGGAAGAGACATAGGCTATGTTGTTAACTGTTCTGTACATAAGGATAGATGGGCAGACAAAAAGATGATTGTTTCATAGATAGATAGGTAGACAGACGACAGGTGAAAGAGAGATAGATAGGTACATAGATTAATAGATGATAGACATCATAGATAGATGATAGGAAGATAGATAGATAGATACATAGATAGACACATAGATACATAGATATATACATACATAGATACATAGATAGACAGACAGACCTTTTATATAGATAGATACAGATACATGTCGATTGACACAAAGCTATTGTTCATAACCAGGAGTTGAATGGTGAATAACATAGCTAAACTACAACAAATAGGAAGAATGAAATCCAGTTTAAAAAGTGCAGTAAGCAGCCTTAGGAAGAAAACAAATACTACCATTTGCAATGACGTGGATGGAGCAAGACGGTAGTATGTTCAGAAAAATAGGGCAGGCGGATAAAGGCAAGTACCAAGTGATTTCACTCATGTGTGGAGTATAACAACAAAGAAAAACTGAAGTAAAAAAACAGCAGCAGACTCACAGAACCCGAGAGTTGACTAAAAGTAACCAAAGGAAAAAGGACTGGGCAGGGTGAGTCTGAAGGGAGGGATAAGTGTGGGGAGAAAGAATGGGGGCATTAAGTTTAGCATGTATAATGCTCGGGGTCGGGTGTGCATGGGGAGTACTGTACAACACAGAGAAGACTAGTAGAGATCATATAGCATCTTACTACTCACTGATGGACAGTGACAGTAACGGGGACTTTTGGGGGGGACATGTTGAAGGGGTCTACAGCATCCAACTACGCGGATCGACAGTGACTGAAGAGGTTTTTCGGGGGGACTTGGTGAAGGGGGGAGCATAGTAAACATAATGTTCTTCACGTGATTGTAGATTAATGATAAAAAATATTCTTTAAGTGCAATAAGTGCACAGCTCTGAATCATCAGAATAAAAGGTCAGGCACTGAGTGCTGCAAACAAAAGACACAGGGATAAAAGAAGGGATGAAAACTCAAGACACCTACGTGCTTACTTACAGGAGACTCACTTGAGATCCAAGGACACAGACAAACTACAAGCCGAAGGTGTGTGGACAATTACCCTACACGAGTGAAACGGAAAATCAAACAATCAAGCAAATGGATTCTGTTTGAGTCCCCAGAGACAGTCAGCAGGAAATAGCCCTATCTGGCCACCGTGAATTCTTTTTGTTTGGTTTCAACAGTTCCCAGCCATAGATTTAGTGGTGCAGCAACATACTTCTCATTTTCTCTCACCTCAACATCTGAGTTGCTGTAATAATAAGCATCTGGGCCTTTGAAATCAGTGGATTTTATGATGTTCACGAATGTGAAAATCTAATAACCACCTAAAGAGGGAAGTTTGGACACTCAAATAAACACGTCACTCCACAATACACTGTTAGCTCCCAACTGCTCCTGTCTAGAAATTGGTGTTCCTTTTTATTTGACCCTCCGTCCTATCGGCGGTGATCACGCTGATGTCCTTCAAACATGGTGGTGAGCGAAGCAACAAGTTGACTTTTCTGTCGACAACAGGCCCAGAGGAATGATACTTGAGATCTTCAGGGAGCCCTTAGTCAATGAATGTGGCTAAATACAGACAGCAATTTAGAAGGAGATGAAAGAGGACAGAGGATAGAGACACGGGTTCAAGTCCCAGCACAACCATTCCCTGGTTTTGTAGGTACACGCGGCCGACTCGAACTGCAAGTGTCTCGGTGAACCCAGTGCTCCCTCTGCAGCCTAGATACTTTGCAGGATTTTGGGGAGCATAGTGTAGGAAAGTGATATAGGGTATATGGTTAACTGTTCTGTACACATGGACAGATGGACAGACAAAAGGATGATTGATAAATAGATAGACAGAAAGATAGATAGATATAGGTACGTATCGATTAGCACAAAGCTACTGCTCAAAACAAGGAGAGCAATGGTGAAAGCACATTGCAAAACTACAAACAAAAAAGAAGAATGAAATCCAGTTTAAAAAGTGCAGTAAGCAGCCATAAGAAGAAAACGAATCCTATCATTTGCAATAACGTGGATGGAGCTCGAGGGTATTATGCTCAGTCAAATAGGCCAGGCGGAGAAATACATGTACCAAATGATTTTACTCATGTGTGGAGTATGATAACAAAGAAAAACTGAAGGAAAAGACAGCAGCAGACTCACAGAACCCGAGAGTGGACCTACAGTTACCAAAGAAAAAGGGACTGGGTAGGGTTTGTGGGAAGGGAGTAATAAGTGCGGGGAAAAAGAATGGGGGCATTAGGATTAGCATGTATAATGTGTAGGGTGGGGTGTCATGGGTAGGGCTGTACAACACAGAGAAGACATGTAGTGATTCTACAGCATCTTAGTACATGCTGACGGAGAGCGGCTGTAACTGGGATTTGGGGTGACTTGGTGAAGAGGGTAGACAGAATAACATAATTTTCTGCATGTGATTGTATATTAATGAGAACAAAAAGAATTTCAAAGTGCAGTAAGAGCACAGCTCTCAAATATCAGAATAAAAGTACAGCCTTTGAGTGCTCCAATCAAAAGACACAGGGTTAGAAGAACTGATGAAAACTCAAGACCACCTACGTGCTCCCTTACTGGAGACTCACTTGAGATCCAAGGACACAGACAAACTACAAGCTGAAGGGGCGGGGACAGGTACCCTACACAAGTGAAACTGAGAAACAAAGAAAGAAATGGATTCTGTTTTGGACCCCAGAGAGAGTCAGTAGAAAATAGCCCTATCTAGCCACCGTGAATTCTTTTGGTTTGGTTTCAGCAGTGCTCAGGCATAGATTTAGTGGTGCAGCAACTTCCTTCTCATTTCCTCTCACCTCAACAAATGAATTGCTGTAATAATATGCGTCTGGGCATTTATAATCATTGCTTTTTATGATGTTCACGAATGTAAAGAAGTAATAACCACCTAAAGAGGGAAGTTTGGACACTCAAATAAACACTTCACTCCACAACACACTCTTTGTTCCCAACTGCTCCTGTCCAGAAATAGGTGTTAATTCATATTTGTCCTTCCACCTATCAGCAGTGATCACGCCAATGTCCCTCAAACATGGTGGTGTGCAAAGGTCCAAGTACACATTTCTGTCGACAACAGGCCCAGACGAAGGATACTTGTGGTCTTCAGGGATCACTTACTCACTGAATGTGGCTAAATAAAGTCAACAAGCGAGCAGGAAGTATAAGAGGACAGAGGACAAAGATACGGGTTCAAGTCCTTTCACCTCCATTTACTGGTTTTGTAAGCACACTCTGCTGACTCTACCTGAAAGCGTATCGGTGAACACAGTGCTCTCCTTATGGCTTAGTTACCTTGCAAGGTTTCTGGAAGCATAATGTAGGGAAGAGACATAGGCTATGTTGTTAACTGTTCTGTACATAAGGATAGATGGGCAGACAAAAAGATGATTGTTTCATAGATAGATAGGTAGACAGACGACAGGTGAAAGAGAGATAGATAGGTACATAGATTAATAGATGATAGACATCATAGATAGATGATAGGAAGATAGATAGATAGATACATAGATAGACACATAGATACATAGATATATACATATATAGATACATAGATAGACAGACAGACCTTTTATATAGAGAGATACAGATACATGTCGATTGACACAAAGCTATTGTTCATAACCAGGAGTTGAATGGTGAATAACATAGCTAAACTACAACAAATAGGAAGAATGAAATCCAGTTTAAAAAGTGCAGTAAGCAGCCTTAAGAAGAAAACAAATACTACCATTTGCAATGACGTGGATGGAGCAAGACGGTAGTATGTTCAGAAAAATAGGTCAGGCGGATAAAGGCAAGTACCAAGTGAATTCACTCATGTGTGGAGTATAACAACAAAGAAAAACTGAAGTAAAAAAACAGCAGCAGACTCACAGAACCCGAGAGTTGACTAAAAGTAACCAAAGGAAAAAGGACTGGGCAGGGTGAGTCTGAAGGGAGGGATAAGTGTGGGGAGAAAGAATGGGGGCATTAAGTTTAGCATGTATAATGCTCGGGGTCGGGTGTGCATGGGGAGTACTGTACAACACAGAGAAGACTAGTAGAGATCATATAGCATCTTACTACTCACTGATGGACAGTGACAGTAACGGGGACTTTTGGGGGGGACATGTTGAAGGGGTCTACAGCATCCAACTACGCGGATCGACAGTGACTGAAGAGGTTTTTCGGGGGGACTTGGTGAAGGGGGGAGCATAGTAAACATAATGTTCTTCACGTGATTGTAGATTAATGATAAAAAATATTCTTTAAGTGCAATAAGTGCACAGCTCTGAATCATCAGAATAAAAGGTCAGGCACTGAGTGCTGCAAACAAAAGACACAGGGATAAAAGAAGGGATGAAAACTCAAGACACCTACGTGCTTACTTACAGGAGACTCACTTGAGATCCAAGGACACAGACAAACTACAAGCCGAAGGTGTGTGGACAATTACCCTACACGAGTGAAACGGAAAATCAAACAATCAAGCAAATGGATTCTGTTTGAGTCCCCAGAGACAGTCAGCAGAAAATAGCCCTATCTGGCCACCGTGAATTCTTTTTGTTTGGTTTCAACAGTTCCCAGCCATAGATTTAGTGGTGCAGCAACATACTTCTCATTTTCTCTCACCTCAACATCTGAGTTGCTGTAATAATAAGCATCTGGGCCTTTGAAATCAGTGGATTTTATGATGTTCACGAATGTGAAAATCTAATAACCACCTAAAGAGGGAAGTTTGGACACTCAAATAAACACGTCACTCCACAATACACTGTTAGCTCCCAACTGCTCCTGTCTAGAAATTGGTGTTCCTTTTTATTTGACCCTCCGTCCTATCGGCGGTGATCACGCTGATGTCCTTCAAACATGGTGGTGAGCGAAGCAACAAGTTGACTTTTCTGTCGACAACAGGCCCAGAGGAATGATACTTGAGATCTTCAGGGAGCCCTTAGTCAATGAATGTGGCTAAATACAGACAGCAATTTAGAAGGAGATGAAAGAGGACAGAGGATAGAGACACGGGTTCAAGTCCCAGCACAACCATTCCCTGGTTTTGTAGGTACACGCGGCCGACTCGAACTGCAAGTGTCTCGGTGAACCCAGTGCTCCCCCTGCAGCCTAGATACTTTGCAGGATTTTGGGGAGCATAGCGTAGGAAAGTGATATAGGGTATATGGTTAACTGTTCTTCACACATGGACAGATGGACAGACAAAAGGATGATTGATAAATAGATAGACAGAAAGATAGATAGATATAGGTACATATCGATTAGCACAAAGCTACTGCTCAAAACAAGGAGAGCAATGGTGAAAGCACATTGCAAAACTACAAACAAAAAAGAAGAATGAAATCCAGTTTAAAAAGTGCAGTAAGCAGCCATAAGAAGAAAACGAATCCTATCATTTGCAATAACGTGGATGGAGCTCGAGGGTATTATGCTCAGTCAAATAGGCCAGGCGGAGAAATACATGTACCAAATGATTTCACTCATGTGTGGAGTATGATAACAAAGAAAAACTGAAGGAAAAGACAGCAGCAGACTCACAGAACCCGAGAGTGGACCTACAGTTACCAAAGAGAAAGGGACTGGGTAGGGTTTGTGGGAAGGGAGTAATAAGTGCGGGGAAAAAGAATGGGGGCATTAGGATTAGCATGTATAATGTGTAGGGTGGGGTGTCATGGGTAGGGCTGTACAACACAGAGAAGACATGTAGTGATTCTACAGCATCTTAGTACATGCTGACGGAGAGCGGCTGTAACTGGGATTTGGGGTGACTTGGTGAAGAGGGTAGACAGAATAACATAATTTTCTGCATGTGATTGTATATTAATGAGAACAAAAAGAATTTCAAAGTGCAGTAAGAGCACAGCTCTCAAATATCAGAATAAAAGTACAGCCTTTGAGTGCTCCAATCAAAAGACACAGGGTTAGAAGAACTGATGAAAACTCAAGACCACCTACGTGCTCCCTTACTGGAGACTCACTTGAGATCCAAGGACACAGACAAACTACAAGCTGAAGGGGCGGGGACAGGTACCCTACACAAGTGAAACTGAGAAACAAAGAAAGAAATGGATTCTGTTTTGGACCCCAGAGAGAGTCAGTAGAAAATAGCCCTATCTAGCCACCGTGAATTCTTTTGGTTTGGTTTCAGCAGTGCTCAGGCATAGATTTAGTGGTGCAGCAACTTCCTTCTCATTTCCTCTCACCTCAACAAATGAATTGCTGTAATAATATGCGTCTGGGCATTTATAATCATTGCTTTTTATGATGTTCACGAATGTAAAGAAGTAATAACCACCTAAAGAGGGAAGTTTGGACACTCAAATAAACACTTCACTCCACAACACACTCTTTGTTCCCAACTGCTCCTGTCCAGAAATAGGTGTTAATTCATATTTGTCCTTCCACCTATCAGCAGTGATCACGCCAATGTCCCTCAAACATGGTGGTGTGCAAAGGTCCAAGTACACATTTCTGTCGACAACAGGCCCAGACGAAGGATACTTGTGGTCTTCAGGGATCACTTACTCACTGAATGTGGCTAAATAAAGTCAACAAGCGAGCAGGAAGTATAAGAGGACAGAGGACAAAGATACGGGTTCAAGTCCTTTCACCTCCATTTACTGGTTTTGTAAGCACACTCTGCTGACTCTACCTGAAAGCGTATCGGTGAACACAGTGCTCTCCTTATGGCTTAGTTACCTTGCAAGGTTTCTGGAAGCATAATGTAGGGAAGAGACATAGGCTATGTTGTTAACTGTTCTGTACATAAGGATAGATGGGCAGACAAAAAGATGATTGTTTCATAGATAGATAGGTAGACAGACGACAGGTGAAAGAGAGATAGATAGGTACATAGATTAATAGATGATAGACATCATAGATAGATGATAGGAAGATAGATAGATAGATACATAGATAGACACATAGATATATACATACATAGATACATAGATAGACAGACAGACCTTTTATATAGATAGATACAGATACATGTCGATTGACACAAAGCTATTGTTCATAACCAGGAGTTGAATGGTGAATAACATAGCTAAACTACAACAAATAGGAAGAATGAAATCCAGTTTAAAAAGTGCAGTAAGCAGCCTTAGGAAGAAAACAAATACTACCATTTGCAATGACGTGGATGGAGCAAGACGGTAGTATGTTCAGAAAAATAGGGCAGGCGGATAAAGGCAAGTACCAAGTGATTTCACTCATGTGTGGAGTATAACAACAAAGAAAAACTGAAGTAAAAAAACAGCAGCAGACTCACAGAACCCGAGAGTTGACTAAAAGTAACCAAAGGAAAAAGGACTGGGCAGGGTGAGTCTGAAGGGAGGGATAAGTGTGGGGAGAAAGAATGGGGGCATTAAGTTTAGCATGTATAATGCTCGGGGTCGGGTGTGCATGGGGAGTACTGTACAACACAGAGAAGACTAGTAGAGATCATATAGCATCTTACTACTCACTGATGGACAGTGACAGTAACGGGGACTTTTGGGGGGGACATGTTGAAGGGGTCTACAGCATCCAACTACGCGGATCGACAGTGACTGAAGAGGTTTTTCGGGGGGACTTGGTGAAGGGGGGAGCATAGTAAACATAATGTTCTTCACGTGATTGTAGATTAATGATAAAAAATATTCTTTAAGTGCAATAAGTGCACAGCTCTGAATCATCAGAATAAAAGGTCAGGCACTGAGTGCTGCAAACAAAAGACACAGGGATAAAAGAAGGGATGAAAACTCAAGACACCTACGTGCTTACTTACACGAGACTCACTTGAGATCCAAGGACACAGACAAACTACAAGCCGAAGGTGTGTGGACAATTACCCTACACGAGTGAAACGGAAAATCAAACAATCAAGCAAATGGATTCTGTTTGAGTCCCCAGAGACAGTCAGCAGAAAATAGCCCTATCTGGCCACCGTGAATTCTTTTTGTTTGGTTTCAACAGTTCCCAGCCATAGATTTAGTGGTGCAGCAACATACTTCTCATTTTCTCTCACCTCAACATCTGAGTTGCTGTAATAATAAGCATCTGGGCCTTTGAAATCAGTGGATTTTATGATGTTCACGAATGTGAAAATCTAATAACCACCTAAAGAGGGAAGTTTGGACACTCAAATAAACACGTCACTCCACAATACACTGTTAGCTCCCAACTGCTCCTGTCTAGAAATTGGTGTTCCTTTTTATTTGACCCTCCGTCCTATCGGCGGTGATCACGCTGATGTCCTTCAAACATGGTGGTGAGCGAAGCAACAAGTTGACTTTTCTGTCGACAACAGGCCCAGAGGAATGATACTTGAGATCTTCAGGGAGCCCTTAGTCAATGAATGTGGCTAAATACAGACAGCAATTTAGAAGGAGATGAAAGAAGACAGAGGATAGAGACACGGGTTCAAGTCCCAGCACAACCATTCCCTGGTTTTGTAGGTACACGCGGCCGACTCGAACTGCAAGTGTCTCGGTGAACCCAGTGCTCCCTCTGCAGCCTAGATACTTTGCAGGATTTTGGGGAGCATAGTGTAGGAAAGTGATATAGGGTATATGGTTAACTGTTCTTCACACATGGACAGTTGGACAGACAAAAGGATGATTGATTGAGTGATTGATAAATAGATAGACAGAAAGATAGATAGATATAGGTACATATCGATTAGCACAAAGCTACTGCTCAAAACAAGGAGAGCAATGGTGAAAGCACATTGCAAAACTACAAACAAAAAAGAAGAATGAAATCCAGTTTAAAAAGTGCAGTAAGCAGCCATAAGAAGAAAACGAATCCTATCATTTGCAATAACGTGGATGGAGCTCGAGGGTATTATGCTCAGTCAAATAGGCCAGGCGGAGAAATACATGTACCAAATGATTTCACTCATGTGTGGAGTATGATAACAAAGAAAAACTGAAGGAAAAGACAGCAGCAGACTCACAGAACCCAAGAGTGGACCTACAGTTACCAAAGAGAAAGGGACTGGGTAGGGTTTGTGGGAAGGGAGTAATAAGTGCGGGGAAAAAGAATGGGGGCATTAGGATTAGCATGTATAATGTGTAGGGTGGGGTGTCATGGGTAGGGCTGTACAACACAGAGAAGACATGTAGTGATTCTACAGCATCTTAGTACATGCTGACGGAGAGCGGCTGTAACTGGGATTTGGGGTGACTTGGTGAAGAGGGTAGACAGAATAACATAATTTTCTGCATGTGATTGTATATTAATGAGAACAAAAAGAATTTCAAAGTGCAGTAAGAGCACAGCTCTCAAATATCAGCATGAAAGTACAGCCTTTGAGTGCTCCAATCAAAAGACACAGGGTTATAAGAACTGATGAAAACTCAAGACCACCTACGTGCTCCCTTACTGGAGACTCACTTGAGATCCAAGGACACAGACAAACTACAAGCTGAAGGGGCGGGGACAGGTACCCTACACAAGTGAAACTGAGAAACAAAGAAAGAAATGGATTCTGTTTTGGACCCCAGAGAGAGTCAGTAGAAAATAGCCCTATCTAGCCACCGTGAATTCTTTTGGTTTGGTTTCAGCAGTGCTCAGGCATAGATTTAGTGGTGCAGCAACTTCCTTCTCATTTCCTCTCACCTCAACAAATGAATTGCTGTAATAATATGCGTCTGGGCATTTATAATCATTGCTTTTTATGATGTTCACGAATGTAAAGAAGTAATAACCACCTAAAGAGGGAAGTTTGGACACTCAAATAAACACTTCACTCCACAACACACTCTTTGTTCCCAACTGCTCCTGTCCAGAAATAGGTGTTAATTCATATTTGTCCTTCCACCTATCAGCAGTGATCACGCCAATGTCCCTCAAACATGGTGGTGTGCAAAGGTCCAAGTACACATTTCTGTCGACAACAGGCCCAGACGAAGGATACTTGTGGTCTTCAGGGATCACTTACTCACTGAATGTGGCTAAATAAAGTCAACAAGCGAGCAGGAAGTATAAGAGGACAGAGGACAAAGATACGGGTTCAAGTCCTTTCACCTCCATTTACTGGTTTTGTAAGCACACTCTGCTGACTCTACCTGAAAGCGTATCGGTGAACACAGTGCTCTCCTTATGGCTTAGTTACCTTGCAAGGTTTCTGGAAGCATAATGTAGGGAAGAGACATAGGCTATGTTGTTAACTGTTCTGTACATAAGGATAGATGGGCAGACAAAAAGATGATTGTTTCATAGATAGATAGGTAGACAGACGACAGGTGAAAGTGAGATAGATAGGTACATAGATTAATAGATGATAGACATCATAGATAGATGATAGGAAGATAGATAGATAGATACATAGATAGACACATAGATACATAGATATATACATACATAGATACATAGATAGACAGACAGACCTTTTATATAGATAGATACAGATACATGTCGATTGACACAAAGCTATTGTTCATAACCAGGAGTTGAATGGTGAATAACATAGCTAAACTACAACAAATAGGAAGAATGAAATCCAGTTTAAAAAGTGCAGTAAGCAGCCTTAAGAAGAAAACAAATACTACCATTTGCAATGACGTGGATGGAGCAAGACGGTAGTATGTTCAGAAAAATAGGGCAGGCGGATAAAGGCAAGTACCAAGTGATTTCACTCATGTGTGGAGTATAACAACAAAGAAAAACTGAAGTAAAAAAACAGCAGCAGACTCACAGAACCCGAGAGTTGACTAAAAGTAACCAAAGGAAAAAGGACTGGGCAGGGTGAGTCTGAAGGGAGGGATAAGTGTGGGGAGAAAGAATGGGGGCATTAAGTTTAGCATGTATAATGCTCGGGGTCGGGTGTGCATGGGGAGTACTGTACAACACAGAGAAGACTAGTAGAGATCATATAGCATCTTACTACTCACTGATGGACAGTGACAGTAACGGGGACTTTTGGGGGGGACATGTTGAAGGGGTCTACAGCATCCAACTACGCGGATCGACAGTGACTGAAGAGGTTTTTCGGGGGGACTTGGTGAAGGGGGGAGCATAGTAAACATAATGTTCTTCACGTGATTGTAGATTAATGATAAAAAATATTCTTTAAGTGCAATAAGTGCACAGCTCTGAATCATCAGAATAAAAGGTCAGGCACTGAGTGCTGCAAACAAAAGACACAGGGATAAAAGAAGGGATGAAAACTCAAGACACCTACGTGCTTACTTACAGGAGACTCACTTGAGATCCAAGGACACAGACAAACTACAAGCCGAAGGTGTGTGGACAATTACCCTACACGAGTGAAACGGAAAATCAAACAATCAAGCAAATGGATTCTGTTTGAGTCCCCAGAGACAGTCAGCAGAAAATAGCCCTATCTGGCCACCGTGAATTCTTTTTGTTTGGTTTCAACAGTTCCCAGCCATAGATTTAGTGGTGCAGCAACATACTTCTCATTTTCTCTCACCTCAACATCTGAGTTGCTGTAATAATAAGCATCTGGGCCTTTGAAATCAGTGGATTTTATGATGTTCACGAATGTGAAAATCTAATAACCACCTAAAGAGGGAAGTTTGGACACTCAAATAAACACGTCACTCCACAATACACTGTTAGCTCCCAACTGCTCCTGTCTAGAAATTGGTGTTCCTTTTTATTTGACCCTCCGTCCTATCGGCGGTGATCACGCTGATGTCCTTCAAACATGGTGGTGAGCGAAGCAACAAGTTGACTTTTCTGTCGACAACAGGCCCAGAGGAATGATACTTGAGATCTTCAGGGAGCCCTTAGTCAATGAATGTGGCTAAATACAGACAGCAATTTAGAAGGAGATGAAAGAGGACAGAGGATAGAGACACGGGTTCAAGTCCCAGCACAACCATTCCCTGGTTTTGTAGGTACACGCGGCCGACTCGAACTGCAAGTGTCTCGGTGAACCCAGTGCTCCCTCTGCAGCCTAGATACTTTGCAGGATTTTGGGGAGCATAGTGTAGGAAAGTGATATAGGGTATATGGTTAACTGTTCTGTACACATGGACAGATGGACAGACAAAAGGATGATTGATAAATAGATAGACAGAAAGATAGATAGATATAGGTACATATCGATTAGCACAAAGCTACTGCTCAAAACAAGGAGAGCAATGGTGAAAGCACATTGCAAAACTACAAACAAAAAAGAAGAATGAAATCCAGTTTAAAAAGTGCAGTAAGCAGCCATAAGAAGAAAACGAATCCTATCATTTGCAATAACGTGGATGGAGCTCGAGGGTATTATGCTCAGTCAAATAGGCCAGGCGGAGAAATACATGTACCAAATGATTTCACTCATGTGTGGAGTATGATAACAAAGAAAAACTGAAGGAAAAGACAGCAGCAGACTCACAGAACCCGAGAGTGGACCTACAGTTACCAAAGAAAAAGGGACTGGGTAGGGTTTGTGGGAAGGGAGTAATAAGTGCGGGGAAAAAGAATGGGGGCATTAGGATTAGCATTTATAATGTGTAGGGTGGGGTGTCATGGGTAGGGCTGTACAACACAGAGAAGACATGTAGTGATTCTACAGCATCTTAGTACATGCTGACGGAGAGCGGCTGTAACTGGGATTTGGGGTGACTTGGTGAAGAGGGTAGACAGAATAACATAATTTTCTGCATGTGATTGTATATTAATGAGAACAAAAAGAATTTCAAAGTGCAGTAAGAGCACAGCTCTCAAATATCAGAATAAAAGTACAGCCTTTGAGTGCTCCAATCAAAAGACACAGGGTTAGAAGAACTGATGAAAACTCAAGACCACCTACGTGCTCCCTTACTGGAGACTCACTTGAGATCCAAGGACACAGACAAACTACAAGCTGAAGGGGCGGGGACAGGTAACCTACACAAGTGAAACTGAGAAACAAAGAAAGAAATGGATTCTGTTTTGGACCCCAGAGAGAGTCAGTAGAAAATAGCCCTATCTAGCCACCGTGAATTCTTTGGTTTGGTTTCAGCAGTGCTCAGGCATAGATTTAGTGGTGCAGCAACTTCCTTCTCATTTCCTCTCACCTCAACAAATGAATTGCTGTAATAATATGCGTCTGGGCATTTATAATCATTGCTTTTTATGATGTTCACGAATGTAAAGAAGTAATAACCACCTAAAGAGGGAAGTTTGGACACTCAAATAAACACTTCACTCCACAACACACTCTTTGTTCCCAACTGCTCCTGTCCAGAAATAGGTGTTAATTCATATTTGTCCTTCCACCTATCAGCAGTGATCACGCCAATGTCCCTCAAACATGGTGGTGTGCAAAGGTCCAAGTACACATTTCTGTCAACAACATTCCCAGACGAAGGATACTTGTGGTCTTCAGGGATCACTTACTCACTGAATGTGGCTAAATAAAGTCAACAAGCGAGCAGGAAGTATAAGAGGACAGAGGACAAAGATACGGGTTCAAGTCCTTTCACCTCCATTTACTGGTTTTGTAAGCACACTCTGCTGACTCTACCTGAAAGCGTATCGGTGAACACAGTGCTCTCCTTATGGCTTAGTTACCTTGCAAGGTTTCTGGAAGCATAATGTAGGGAAGAGACATAGGCTATGTTGTTAACTGTTCTGTACATAAGGATAGATGGGCAGACAAAAAGATGATTGTTTCATAGATAGATAGGTAGACAGACGACAGGTGAAAGAGAGATAGATAGGTACATAGATTAATAGATGATAGACATCATAGATAGATGATAGGAAGATAGATAGATAGATACATAGATAGACACATAGATACATAGATATATACATACATAGATACATAGATAGACAGACAGACCTTTTATATAGATAGATACAGATACATGTCGATTGACACAAAGCTATTGTTCATAACCAGGAGTTGAATGGTGAATAACATAGCTAAACTACAACAAATAGGAAGAATGAAATCCAGTTTAAAAAGTGCAGTAAGCAGCCTTAAGAAGAAAACAAATACTACCATTTGCAATGACGTGGATGGAGCAAGACGGTAGTATGTTCAGAAAAATAGGGCAGGCGGATAAAGGCAAGTACCAAGTGATTTCACTCATGTGTGGAGTATAACAACAAAGAAAAACTGAAGTAAAAAAACAGCAGCAGACTCACAGAACCCGAGAGTTGACTAAAAGTAACCAAAGGAAAAAGGACTGGGCAGGGTGAGTCTGAAGGGAGGGATAAGTGTGGGGAGAAAGAATGGGGGCATTAAGTTTAGCATGTATAATGCTCGGGGTCGGGTGTGCATGGGGAGTACTGTACAACACAGAGAAGAGTAGTAGAGATCATATAGCATCTTACTACTCACTGATGGACAGTGACAGTAACGGGGACTTTTGGGGGGGACATGTTGAAGGGGTCTACAGCATCCAACTACGCGGATCGACAGTGACTGAAGAGGTTTTTCGGGGGGACTTGGTGAAGGGGGGAGCATAGTAAACATAATGTTCTTCACGTGATTGTAGATTAATGATAAAAAATATTCTTTAAGTGCAATAAGTGCACAGCTCTGAATCATCAGAATAAAAGGTCAGGCACTGAGTGCTGCAAACAAAAGACACAGGGATAAAAGAAGGGATGAAAACTCAAGACACCTACGTGCTTACTTACAGGAGACTCACTTGAGATCCAAGGACACAGACAAACTACAAGCCGAAGGTGTGTGGACAATTACCCTACACGAGTGAAACGGAAAATCAAACAATCAAGCAAATGGATTCTGTTTGAGTCCCCAGAGACAGTCAGCAGAAAATAGCCCTATCTGGCCACCGTGAATTCTTTTTGTTTGGTTTCAACAGTTCCCAGCCATAGATTTAGTGGTGCAGCAACATACTTCTCATTTTCTCTCACCTCAACATCTGAGTTGCTGTAATAATAAGCATCTGGGCCTTTGAAATCAGTGGATTTTTTGATGTTCACGAATGTGACAATCTAATAACCACCTAAAGAGGGAAGTTTGGACACTCAAATAAACACGTCACTCCACAATACACTGTTAGCTCCCAACTGCTCCTGTCTAGAAATTGGTGTTCCTTTTTATTTGACCCTCCGTCCTATCGGCGGTGATCACGCTGATGTCCTTCAAACATGGTGGTGAGCGAAGCAACAAGTTGACTTTTCTGTCGACAACAGGCCCAGAGGAATGATACTTGAGATCTTCAGGGAGCCCTTAGTCAATGAATGTGGCTAAATACAGACAGCAATTTAGAAGGAGATGAAAGAGGACAGAGGATAGAGACACGGGTTCAAGTCCCAGCACAACCATTCCCTGGTTTTGTAGGTACATGCGGCCGACTCGAACTGCAAGTGTCTCGGTGAACCCAGTGCTCCCTCTGCAGCCTAGATACTTTGCAGGATTTTGGGGAGCATAGTGTAGGAAAGTGATATAGGGTATATGGTTAACTGTTCTGTACACATGGACAGATGGACAGACAAAAGGATGATTGATAAATAGATAGACAGAAAGATAGATAGATATAGGTACATATCGATTAGCACAAAGCTACTGCTCAAAACAAGGAGAGCAATGGTGAAAGCACATTGCAAAACTACAAACAAAAAAGAAGAATGAAATCCAGTTTAAAAAGTGCAGTAAGCAGCCATAAGAAGAAAACGAATCCTATCATTTGCAATAACGTGGATGGAGCTCGAGGGTATTATGCTCAGTCAAATAGGCCAGGCGGAGAAATACATGTACCAAATGATTTCACTCATGTGTGGAGTATGATAACAAAGAAAAACTGAAGGAAAAGACAGCAGCAGACTCACAGAACCCGAGAGTGGACCTACAGTTACCAAAGAAAAAGGGACTGGGTAGGGTTTGTGGGAAGGGAGTAATAAGTGCGGGGAAAAAGAATGGGGGCATTAGGATTAGCATGTATAATGTGTAGGGTGGGGTGTCATGGGTAGGGCTGTACAACACAGAGAAGACATGTAGTGATTCTACAGCATCTTAGTACATGCTGACGGAGAGCGGCTGTAACTGGGATTTGGGGTGACTTGGTGAAGAGGGTAGACAGAATAACATAATTTTCTGCATGTGATTGTATATTAATGAGAACAAAAAGAATTTCAAAGTGCAGTAAGAGCACAGCTCTCAAATATCAGAATAAAAGTACAGCCTTTGAGTGCTCCAATCAAAAGACACAGGGTTAGAAGAACTGATGAAAACTCAAGACCACCTACGTGCTCCCTTACTGGAGACTCACTTGAGATCCAAGGACACAGACAAACTACAAGCTGAAGGGGCGGGGACAGGTACCCTACACAAGTGAAACTGAGAAACAAAGAAAGAAATGGATTCTGTTTTGGACCCCAGAGAGAGTCAGTAGAAAATAGCCCTATCTAGCCACCGTGAATTCTTTTGGTTTGGTTTCAGCAGTGCTCAGGCATAGATTTAGTGGTGCAGCAACTTCCTTCTCATTTCCTCTCACCTCAACAAATGAATTGCTGTAATAATATGCGTCTGGGCATTTATAATCATTGCTTTTTATGATGTTCACGAATGTAAAGAAGTAATAACCACCTAAAGAGGGAAGTTTGGACACTCAAATAAACACTTCACTCCACAACACACTCTTTGTTCCCAACTGCTCCTGTCCAGAAATAGGTGTTAATTCATATTTGTCCTTCCACCTATCAGCAGTGATCACGCCAATGTCCCTCAAACATGGTGGTGTGCAAAGGTCCAAGTACACATTTCTGTCGACAACAGGCCCAGACGAAGGATACTTGTGGTCTTCAGGGATCACTTACTCACTGAATGTGGCTAAATAAAGTCAACAAGCGAGCAGGAAGTATAAGAGGACAGAGGACAAAGATACGGGTTCAAGTCCTTTCACCTCCATTTACTGGTTTTGTAAGCACACTCTGCTGACTCTACCTGAAAGCGTATCGGTGAACACAGTGCTCTCCTTATGGCTTAGTTACCTTGCAAGGTTTCTGGAAGCATAATGTAGGGAAGGGACATAGGCTATGTTGTTAACTGTTCTGTACATAAGGATAGATGGGCAGACAAAAAGATGATTGTTTCATAGATAGATAGGTAGACAGACGACAGGTGAAAGAGAGATAGATAGGTACATAGATTAATAGATGATAGACATCATAGATAGATGATAGGAAGATAGATAGATAGATACATAGATAGACACATAGATACATAGATATATACATACATAGATACATAGATAGACAGACAGACCTTTTATATAGATAGATACAGATACATGTCGATTGACACAAAGCTATTGTTCATAACCAGGAGTTGAATGGTGAATAACATAGCTAAACTACAACAAATAGGAAGAATGAAATCCAGTTTAAAAAGTGCAGTAAGCAGCCTTAAGAAGAAAACAAATACTACCATTTGCAATGACGTGGATGGAGCAAGACGGTAGTATGTTCAGAAAAATAGGGCAGGCGGATAAAGGCAAGTACCAAGTGATTTCACTCATGTGTGGAGTATAACAACAAAGAAAAACTGAAGTAAAAAAACAGCAGCAGACTCACAGAACCCGAGAGTTGACTAAAAGTAACCAAAGGAAAAAGGACTGGGCAGGGTGAGTCTGAAGGGAGGGATAAGTGTGGGGAGAAAGAATGGGGGCATTAAGTTTAGCATGTATAATGCTCGGGGTCGGGTGTGCATGGGGAGTACTGTACAACACAGAGAAGACTAGTAGAGATCATATAGCATCTTACTACTCACTGATGGACAGTGACAGTAACGGGGACTTTTGGGGGGGACATGTTGAAGGGGTCTACAGCATCCAACTACGCGGATCGACAGTGACTGAAGAGGTTTTTCGGGGGGACTTGGTGAAGGGGGGAGCATAGTAAACATAATGTTCTTCACGTGATTGTAGATTAATGATAAAAAATATTCTTTAAGTGCAATAAGTGCACAGCTCTGAATCATCAGAATAAAAGGTCAGGCACTGAGTGCTGCAAACAAAAGACACAGGGATAAAAGAAGGGATGAAAACTCAAGACACCTACGTGCTTACTTACAGGAGACTCACTTGAGATCCAAGGACACAGACAAACTACAAGCCGAAGGTGTGTGGACAATTACCCTACACGAGTGAAACGGAAAATCAAACAATCAAGCAAATGGATTCTGTTTGAGTCCCCAGAGACCGTCAGCAGAAAATAGCCCTATCTGGCCACCGTGAATTCTTTTTGTTTGGTTTCAACAGTTCCCAGCCATAGATTTAGTGGTGCAGCAACATACTTCTCATTTTCTCTCACCTCAACATCTGAGTTGCTGTAATAATAAGCATCTGGGCCTTTGAAATCAGTGGATTTTATGATGTTCACGAATGTGAAAATCTAATAACCACCTAAAGAGGGAAGTTTGGACACTCAAATAAACACGTCACTCCACAATACACTGTTAGCTCCCAACTGCTCCTGTCTAGAAATTGGTGTTCCTTTTTATTTGACCCTCCATCCTATCGGCGGTGATCACGCTGATGTCCTTCAAACATGGTGGTGAGCGAAGCAACAAGTTGACTTTTCTGTCGACAACAGGCCCAGAGGAATGATACTTGAGATCTTCAGGGAGCCCTTAGTCAATGAATGTGGCTAAATACAGACAGCAAGTTAGAAGGAGATGAAAGAGGACAGAGGATAGAGACACAGGTTCAAGTCCCAGCACAACCATTCCATGGTTTTGTAGGTACACGCGGCCGACTCGAACTGCAAGTGTCTCGGTGAACCCAGTGCTCCCTCTGCAGCCTAGATACTTTGCAGGATTTTGGGGAGCATAGTGTAGGAAAGTGATACAGGGTATATGGTTAACTGTTCTGCACACATGGACAGATGGACAGACAAAAGGATGATTGATTGAGTGATTGATAAATAGATAGACAGAAAGATAGATAGATATAGGTACATATCGATTAGCACAAAGCTACTGCTCAAAACAAGGAGAGCAATGGTGAAAGCACATTGCAAAACTACAAACAAAAAAGAAGAATGAAATCCAGTTTAAAAAGTGCAGTAAGCAGCCATAAGAAGAAAACGAATCCTATCATTTGCAATAACGTGGATGGAGCTCGAGGGTATTATGCTCAGTCAAATAGGCCAGGCGGAGAAATACATGTACCAAATGATTTCACTCATGTGTGGAGTATGATAACAAAGAAAAACTGAAGGAAAAGACAGCAGCAGACTCACAGAACCCGAGAGTGGACCTACAGTTACCAAAAGAGAAAGGGACTGGGTAGGGTTTGTGGGAAGGGAGTAATAAGTGCGGGGAAAAAGAATGGGGGCATTAGGATTAGCATTTATAATGTGTAGGGTGGGGTCTCATGGGTAGGGCTGTACAACACAGAGAAGACATGTAGTGATTCTACAGCATCTTAGTACATGCTGACGGAGAGCGGCTGTAACTGGGATTTGGGGTGACTTGGTGAAGAGGGTAGACAGAATAACATAATTTTCTGCATGTGATTGTATATTAATGAGAACAAAAATAATTTCAAAGTGCAGTAAGAGCACAGCTCTCAAATATCAGCATGAAAGTACAGCCTTTGAGTGCTCCAATCAAAAGACACAGGTTTAGAAGAACTGATGAATACTCAAGACCACCTACGTGCTCCCTTACTGGAGACTCACTTGAGATCCAAGGACACAGACAAACTACAAGCTGAAGGGGCGGGGACAGGTACCCTACACAAGTGAAACTGAGAAACAAAGAAAGAAATGGATTCTGTTTTGGACCCCAGAGAGAGTCAGTAGAAAATAGCCCTATCTAGCCACCGTGAATTCTTTTGGTTTGGTTTCAGCAGTGCTCAGGCATAGATTTAGTGGTGCAGCAACTTCCTTCTCATTTCCTCTCACCTCAACAAATGAATTGCTGTAATAATATGCGTCTGGGCATTTATAATCATTGCTTTTTATGATGTTCACGAATGTAAAGAAGTAATAACCACCTAAAGAGGGAAGTTTGGACACTCAAATAAACACTTCACTCCACAACACACTCTTTGTTCCCAACTGCTCCTGTCCAGAAATAGGTGTTAATTCATATTTGTCCTTCCACCTATCAGCAGTGATCACGCCAATGTCCCTCAAACATGGTGGTGTGCAAAGGTCCAAGTACACATTTCTGTCGACAACAGGCCCAGACGAAGGATACTTGTGGTCTTCAGGGATCACTTACTCACTGAATGTGGCTAAATAAAGTCAACAAGCGAGCAGGAAGTATAAGAGGACAGAGGACAAAGATACGGGTTCAAGTCCTTTCACCTCCATTTACTGGTTTTGTAAGCACACTCTGCTGACTCTACCTGAAAGCGTATCGGTGAACACAGTGCTCTCCTTATGGCTTAGTTACCTTGCAAGGTTTCTGGAAGCATAATGTAGGGAAGAGACATAGGCTATGTTGTTAACTGTTCTGTACATAAGGATAGATGGGCAGACAAAAAGATGATTGTTTCATAGATAGAGAGGTAGACAGACGACAGGTGAAAGAGAGATAGATAGGTACATAGATTAATAGATGATAGACATCATAGATAGATGATAGGAAGATATATAGATAGATACATAGATAGACACATAGATACATAGATATATACATACATAGATACATAGATAGACAGACAGACCTTTTATATAGATAGATACAGATACATGTCGATTGACACAGAGCTATTGTTCATAACCATGAGTTGAATGGTGAAAAACAGAGCTAAACTACAACAAATAGGAAGAATGAAATCCAGTTTAAAAAGTGCAGTAAGCAGCCTTAAGAAGAAAACAAATACTACCATTTGCAATGACGTGGATGGAGCAAGACGGTAGTATGTTCAGAAAAATAGGGCAGGCGGATAAAGGCAAGTACCAAGTGATTTCACTCATGTGTGGAGTATAACAACAAAGAAAAACTGAAGTAAAAAAACAGCAGCAGACTCACAGAACCCGAGAGTTGACTAAAAGTAACCAAAGGAAAAAGGACTGGGCAGGGTGAGTCTGAAGGGAGGGATAAGTGTGGGGAGAAAGAATGGGGGCATTAAGTTTAGCATGTATAATGCTCGGGGTCGGGTGTGCATGGGGAGTACTGTACAACACAGAGAAGACTAGTAGAGATCATATAGCATCTTACTACTCACTGATGGACAGTGACAATAACGGGGACTTTTGGGGGGGACATGTTGAAGGGGTCTACAGCATCCAACTACGCGGATCGACAGTGACTGAAGAGGTTTTTCGGGGGGACTTGGTGAAGGGGGGAGCATAGTAAACATAATGTTCTTCACGTGATTGTAGATTAATGATAAAAAATATTCTTTAAGTGCAATAAGTGCACAGCTCTGAATCATCAGAATAAAAGGTCAGGCACTGAGTGCTGCAAACAAAAGACACAGGGATAAAAGAAGGGATGAAAACTCAAGACACCTACGTGCTTACTTACAGGAGACTCACTTGAGATCCAAGGACACAGACAAACTACAAGCCGAAGGTGTGTGGACAATTACCCTACACGAGTGAAACGGAAAATCAAACAATCAAGCAAATGGATTCTGTTTGAGTCCCCAGAGACCGTCAGCAGAAAATAGCCCTATCTGGCCACCGTGAATTCTTTTTGTTTGGTTTCAACAGTTCCCAGCCATAGATTTAGTGGTGCAGCAACATACTTCTCATTTTCTCTCACCTCAACATCTGAGTTGCTGTAATAATAAGCATCTGGGCCTTTGAAATCAGTGGATTTTATGATGTTCACGAATGTGAAAATCTAATAACCACCTAAAGAGGGAAGTTTGGACACTCAAATAAACACGTCACTCCACAATACACTGTTAGCTCCCAACTGCTCCTGTCTAGAAATTGGTGTTCCTTTTTATTTGACCCTCCGTCCTATCGGCGGTGATCACGCTGATGTCCTTCAAACATGGTGGTGAGCGAAGCAACAAGTTGACTTTTCTGTCGACAACAGGCCCAGAGGAATGATACTTGAGATCTTCAGGGAGCCCTTAGTCAATGAATGTGGCTAAATACAGACAGCAAGTTAGAAGGAGATGAAAGAGGACAGAGGATAGAGACACGGGTTCAAGTCCCAGCACAACCATTCCCTGGTTTTGTAGGTACACGCGGCCGACTCGAACTGCAAGTGTCTCGGTGAACCCAGTGCTCCCTCTGCAGCCTAGATACTTTGCAGGATTTTGGGGAGCATAGTGTAGGAAAGTGATATAGGGTATATGGTTAACTGTTCTGCACACATGGACAGATGGACAGACAAAAGGATGATTGATTGAGTGATTGATAAATAGATAGACAGAAAGATAGATAGATATAGGTACATATCGATTAGCACAAAGCTACTGCTCAAAACAAGGAGAGCAATGGTGAAAGCACATTGCAAAACTACAAACAAAAAAGAAGAATGAAATCCAGTTTAAAAAGTGCAGTAAGCAGCCATAAGAAGAAAACGAATCCTATCATTTGCAATAACGTGGATGGAGCTCGAGGGTATTATGCTCAGTCAAATAGGCCAGGCGGAGAAATACATGTACCAAATGATTTCACTCATGTGTGGAGTATGATAACAAAGAAAAACTGAAGGAAAAGACAGCAGCAGACTCACAGAACCCGAGAGTGGACCTACAGTTACCAAAGAGAAAGGGACTGGGTAGGGTTTGTGGGAAGGGAGTAATAAGTGCGGGGAAAAAGAATGGGGGCATTAGGATTAGCATGTATAATGTGTAGGGTGGGGTGTCATGGGTAGGGCTGTACAACACAGAGAAGACATGTAGTGATTCTACAGCATCTTAGTACATGCTGACGGAGAGCGGCTGTAACTGGGATTTGGGGTGACTTGGTGAAGAGGGTAGACAGAATAACATAATTTTCTGCATGTGATTGTATATTAATGAGAACAAAAAGAATTTCAAAGTGCAGTAAGAGCACAGCTCTCAAATATCAGAATAAAAGTACAGCCTTTGAGTGCTCCAATCAAAAGACACAGGGTTAGAAGAACTGATGAAAACTCAAGACCACCTACGTGCTCCCTTACTGGAGACTCACTTGAGATCCAAGGACACAGACAAACTACAAGCTGAAGGGGCGGGGACAGGTAACCTACACAAGTGAAACTGAGAAAGAAAGAAAAAAAATGAATTCTGTTTGAGTCCACAGAGAGAGTCAGTAGAAAATAGCCCTATCTAGCCACCGTGAATTCTTTTTGTTTGGATTCAGCAGTGCTCAGGCATAGATTTAGTGGTGCAGCAACTTCCTTCTCATTTCCTCTCACCTCAACAAATGAATTGCTGTAATAATATGCGTCTGGGCATTTATAATCATTGCTTTTTATGATGTTCACGAATGTAAAGAAGTAATAACCACCTAAAGAGGGAAGTTTGGACACTCAAATAAACACTTCACTCCACAACACACTCTTTGTTCCCAACTGCTCCTGTCCAGAAATAGGTGTTAATTCATATTTGTCCTTCCACCTATCAGCAGTGATCACGCCAATGTCCCTCAAACATGGTGGTGTGCAAAGGTCCAAGTACACATTTCTGTCGACAACATTCCCAGACGAAGGATACTTGTGGTCTTCAGGGATCACTTACTCACTGAATGTGGCTAAATAAAGTCAACAAGCGAGCAGGAAGTATAAGAGGACAGAGGACAAAGATACGGGTTCAAGTCCTTTCACCTCCATTTACTGGTTTTGTAAGCACACTCTGCTGACTCTACCTGAAAGCGTATCGGTGAACACAGTGCTCTCCTTATGGCTTAGTTACCTTGCAAGGTTTCTGGAAGCATAATGTAGGGAAGAGACATAGGCTATGTTGTTAACTGTTCTGTACATAAGGATAGATGGGCAGACAAAAAGATGATTGTTTCATAGATAGATAGGTAGACAGACGACAGGTGAAAGAGAGATAGATAGGTACATAGATTAATAGATGATAGACATCATAGATAGATGATAGGAAGATATATAGATAGATACATAGATAGACACATAGATACATAGATATATACATACATAGATACATAGATAGACAGACAGACCTTTTATATAGATAGATACAGATACATGTCGATTGACACAGAGCTATTGTTCATAACCATGAGTTGAATGGTGAAAAACAGAGCTAAACTACAACAAATAGGAAGAATGAAATCCAGTTTAAAAAGTGCAGTAAGCAGCCTTAAGAAGAAAACAAATACTACCATTTGCAATGACGTGGATGGAGCAAGACGGTAGTATGTTCAGAAAAATAGGGCAGGCGGATAAAGGCAAGTACCAAGTGATTTCACTCATGTGTGGAGTATAACAACAAAGAAAAACTGAAGTAAAAAAACAGCAGCAGACTCACAGAACCCGAGAGTTGACTAAAAGTAACCAAAGGAAAAAGGACTGGGCAGGGTGAGTCTGAAGGGAGGGATAAGTGTGGGGAGAAAGAATGGGGGCATTAAGTTTAGCATGTATAATGCTCGGGGTCGGGTGTGCATGGGGAGTACTGTACAACACAGAGAAGACTAGTAGAGATCATATAGCATCTTACTACTCACTGATGGACAGTGACAGTAACGGGGACTTTTGGGGGGGACATGTTGAAGGGGTCTACAGCATCCAACTACGCGGATCGACAGTGACTGAAGAGGTTTTTCGGGGGGACTTGGTGAAGGGGGGAGCATAGTAAACATAATGTTCTTCACGTGATTGTAGATTAATGATAAAAAATATTCTTTAAGTGCAATAAGTGCACAGCTCTGAATCATCAGAATAAAAGGTCAGGCACTGAGTGCTGCAAACAAAAGACACAGGGATAAAAGAAGGGATGAAAACTCAAGACACCTACGTGCTTACTTACAGGAGACTCACTTGAGATCCAAGGACACAGACAAACTACAAGCCGAAGGTGTGTGGACAATTACCCTACACGAGTGAAACGGAAAATCAAACAATCAAGCAAATGGATTCTGTTTGAGTCCCCAGAGACCGTCAGCAGAAAATAGCCCTATCTGGCCACCGTGAATTCTTTTTGTTTGGTTTCAACAGTTCCCAGCCATAGATTTAGTGGTGCAGCAACATACTTCTCATTTTCTCTCACCTCAACATCTGAGTTGCTGTAATAATAAGCATCTGGGCCTTTGAAATCAGTGGATTTTATGATGTTCACGAATGTGAAAATCTAATAACCACCTAAAGAGGGAAGTTTGGACACTCAAATAAACACGTCACTCCACAATACACTGTTAGCTCCCAACTGCTCCTGTCTAGAAATTGGTGTTCCTTTTTATTTGACCCTCCGTCCTATCGGCGGTGATCACGCTGATGTCCTTCAAACATGGTGGTGAGCGAAGCAACAAGTTGACTTTTCTGTCGACAACAGGCCCAGAGGAATGATACTTGAGATCTTCAGGGAGCCCTTAGTCAATGAATGTGGCTAAATACAGACAGCAAGTTAGAAGGAGATGAAAGAGGACAGAGGATAGAGACACGGGTTCAAGTCCCAGCACAACCATTCCCTGGTTTTGTAGGTACACGCGGCCGACTCGAACTGCAAGTGTCTCGGTGAACCCAGTGCTCCCTCTGCAGCCTAGATACTTTGCAGGATTTTGGGGAGCATAGTGTAGGAAAGTGATATAGGGTATATGGTTAACTGTTCTGCACACATGGACAGATGGACAGACAAAAGGATGATTGATTGAGTGATTGATAAATAGATAGACAGAAAGATAGATAGATATAGGTACATATCGATTAGCACAAAGCTACTGCTCAAAACAAGGAGAGCAATGGTGAAAGCACATTGCAAAACTACAAACAAAAAAGAAGAATGAAATCCAGTTTAAAAAGTGCAGTAAGCAGCCATAAGAAGAAAACGAATCCTATCATTTGCAATAACGTGGATGGAGCTCGAGGGTATTATGCTCAGTCAAATAGGCCAGGCGGAGAAATACATGTACCAAATGATTTCACTCATGTGTGGAGTATGATAACAAAGAAAAACTGAAGGAAAAGACAGCAGCAGACTCACAGAACCCGAGAGTGGACCTACAGTTACCAAAGAGAAAGGGACTGGGTAGGGTTTGTGGGAAGGGAGTAATAAGTGCGGGGAAAAAGAATGGGGGCATTAGGATTAGCATGTATAATGTGTAGGGTGGGGTGTCATGGGTAGGGCTGTACAACACAGAGAAGACATGTAGTGATTCTACAGCATCTTAGTACATGCTGACGGAGAGCGGCTGTAACTGGGATTTGGGGTGACTTGGTGAAGAGGGTAGACAGAATAACATAATTTTCTGCATGTGATTGTATATTAATGAGAACAAAAAGAATTTCAAAGTGCAGTAAGAGCACAGCTCTCAAATATCAGAATAAAAGTACAGCCTTTGAGTGCTCCAATCAAAAGACACAGGGTTAGAAGAACTGATGAAAACTCAAGACCACCTACGTGCTCCCTTACTGGAGACTCACTTGAGATCCAAGGACACAGACAAACTACAAGCTGAAGGGGCGGGGACAGGTAACCTACACAAGTGAAACTGAGAAAGAAAGAAAAAAAATGAATTCTGTTTGAGTCCACAGAGAGAGTCAGTAGAAAATAGCCCTATCTAGCCACCGTGAATTCTTTTTGTTTGGATTCAGCAGTGCTCAGGCATAGATTTAGTGGTGCAGCAACTTCCTTCTCATTTCCTCTCACCTCAACAAATGAATTGCTGTAATAATATGCGTCTGGGCATTTATAATCATTGCTTTTTATGATGTTCACGAATGTAAAGAAGTAATAACCACCTAAAGAGGGAAGTTTGGACACTCAAATAAACACTTCACTCCACAACACACTCTTTGTTCCCAACTGCTCCTGTCCAGAAATAGGTGTTAATTCATATTTGTCCTTCCACCTATCAGCAGTGATCACGCCAATGTCCCTCAAACATGGTGGTGTGCAAAGGTCCAAGTACACATTTCTGTCGACAACATTCCCAGACGAAGGATACTTGTGGTCTTCAGGGATCACTTACTCACTGAATGTGGCTAAATAAAGTCAACAAGCGAGCAGGAAGTATAAGAGGACAGAGGACAAAGATACGGGTTCAAGTCCTTTCACCTCCATTTACTGGTTTTGTAAGCACACTCTGCTGACTCTACCTGAAAGCGTATCGGTGAACACAGTGCTCTCCTTATGGCTTAGTTACCTTGCAAGGTTTCTGGAAGCATAATGTAGGGAAGAGACATAGGCTATGTTGTTAACTGTTCTGTACATAAGGATAGATGGGCAGACAAAAAGATGATTGTTTCATAGATAGATAGGTAGACAGACGACAGGTGAAAGAGAGATAGATAGGTACATAGATTAATAGATGATAGACATCATAGATAGATGATAGGAAGATATATAGATAGATACATAGATAGACACATAGATACATAGATATATACATACATAGATACATAGATAGACAGACAGACCTTTTATATAGATAGATACAGATACATGTCGATTGACACAGAGCTATTGTTCATAACCATGAGTTGAATGGTGAAAAACAGAGCTAAACTACAACAAATAGGAAGAATGAAATCCAGTTTAAAAAGTGCAGTAAGCAGCCTTAAGAAGAAAACAAATACTACCATTTGCAATGACGTGGATGGAGCAAGACGGTAGTATGTTCAGAAAAATAGGGCAGGCGGATAAAGGCAAGTACCAAGTGATTTCACTCATGTGTGGAGTATAACAACAAAGAAAAACTGAAGTAAAAAAACAGCAGCAGACTCACAGAACCCGAGAGTTGACTAAAAGTAACCAAAGGAAAAAGGACTGGGCAGGGTGAGTCTGAAGGGAGGGATAAGTGTGGGGAGAAAGAATGGGGGCATTAAGTTTAGCATGTATAATGCTCGGGGTCGGGTGTGCATGGGGAGTACTGTACAACACAGAGAAGACTAGTAGAGATCATATAGCATCTTACTACTCACTGATGGACAGTGACAGTAACGGGGACTTTTGGGGGGGACATGTTGAAGGGGTCTACAGCATCCAACTACGCGGATCGACAGTGACTGAAGAGGTTTTTCGGGGGGACTTGGTGAAGGGGGGAGCATAGTAAACATAATGTTCTTCACGTGATTGTAGATTAATGATAAAAAATATTCTTTAAGTGCAATAAGTGCACAGCTCTGAATCATCAGAATAAAAGGTCAGGCACTGAGTGCTGCAAACAAAAGACACAGGGATAAAAGAAGGGATGAAAACTCAAGACACCTACGTGCTTACTTACAGGAGACTCACTTGAGATCCAAGGACACAGACAAACTACAAGCCGAAGGTGTGTGGACAATTACCCTACACGAGTGAAACGGAAAATCAAACAATCAAGCAAATGGATTCTGTTTGAGTCCCCAGAGACAGTCAGCAGAAAATAGCCCTATCTGGCCACCGTGAATTCTTTTTGTTTGGTTTCAACAGTTCCCAGCCATAGATTTAGTGGTGCAGCAACATACTTCTCATTTTCTCTCACCTCAACATCTGAGTTGCTGTAATAATAAGCATCTGGGCCTTTGAAATCAGTGGATTTTATGATGTTCACGAATGTGAAAATCTAATAACCACCTAAAGAGGGAAGTTTGGACACTCAAATAAACACGTCACTCCACAATACACTGTTAGCTCCCAACTGCTCCTGTCTAGAAATTGGTGTTCCTTTTTATTTGACCCTCCGTCCTATCGGCGGTGATCACGCTGATGTCCTTCAAACATGGTGGTGAGCGAAGCAACAAGTTGACTTTTCTGTCGACAACAGGCCCAGAGGAATGATACTTGAGATCTTCAGGGAGCCCTTAGTCAATGAATGTGGCTAAATACAGACAGCAATTTAGAAGGAGATGAAAGAGGACAGAGGATAGAGACACGGGTTCAAGTCCCAGCACAACCATTCCCTGGTTTTGTAGGTACACGCGGCCGACTCGAACTGCAAGTGTCTCGGTGAACCCAGTGCTCCCTCTGCAGCCTAGATACTTTGCAGGATTTTGGGGAGCATAGTGTAGGAAAGTGATATAGGGTATATGGTTAACTGTTCTGTACACATGGACAGATGGACAGACAAAAGGATGATTGATAAATAGATAGACAGAAAGATAGATAGATATAGGTACATATCGATTAGCACAAAGCTACTGCTCAAAACAAGGAGAGCAATGGTGAAAGCACATTGCAAAACTACAAACAAAAAAGAAGAATGAAATCCAGTTTAAAAAGTGCAGTAAGCAGCCATAAGAAGAAAACGAATCCTATCATTTGCAATAACGTGGATGGAGCTCGAGGGTATTATGCTCAGTCAAATAGGCCAGGCGGAGAAATACATGTACCAAATGATTTCACTCATGTGTGGAGTATGATAACAAAGAAAAACTGAAGGAAAAGACAGCAGCAGACTCACAGAACCCGAGAGTGGACCTACAGTTACCAAAGAAAAAGGGACTGGGTAGGGTTTGTGGGAAGGGAGTAATAAGTGCGGGGAAAAAGAATGGGGGCATTAGGATTAGCATGTATAATGTGTAGGGTGGGGTGTCATGGGTAGGGCTGTACAACACAGAGAAGACATGTAGTGATTCTACAGCATCTTAGTACATGCTGACGGAGAGCGGCTGTAACTGGGATTTGGGGTGACTTGGTGAAGAGGGTAGACAGAATAACATAATTTTCTGCATGTGATTGTATATTAATGAGAACAAAAAGAATTTCAAAGTGCAGTAAGAGCACAGCTCTCAAATATCAGAATAAAAGTACAGCCTTTGAGTGCTCCAATCAAAAGACACAGGGTTAGAAGAACTGATGAAAACTCAAGACCACCTACGTGCTCCCTTACTGGAGACTCACTTGAGATCCAAGGACACAGACAAACTACAAGCTGAAGGGGCGGGGACAGGTACCCTACACAAGTGAAACTGAGAAACAAAGAAAGAAATGGATTCTGTTTTGGACCCCAGAGAGAGTCAGTAGAAAATAGCCCTATCTAGCCACCGTGAATTCTTTTGGTTTGGTTTCAGCAGTGCTCAGGCATAGATTTAGTGGTGCAGCAACTTCCTTCTCATTTCCTCTCACCTCAACAAATGAATTGCTGTAATAATATGCGTCTGGGCATTTATAATCATTGCTTTTTATGATGTTCACGAATGTAAAGAAGTAATAACCACCTAAAGAGGGAAGTTTGGACACTCAAATAAACACTTCACTCCACAACACACTCTTTGTTCCCAACTGCTCCTGTCCAGAAATAGGTGTTAATTCATATTTGTCCTTCCACCTATCAGCAGTGATCACGCCAATGTCCCTCAAACATGGTGGTGTGCAAAGGTCCAAGTACACATTTCTGTCGACAACAGGCCCAGACGAAGGATACTTGTGGTCTTCAGGGATCACTTACTCACTGAATGTGGCTAAATAAAGTCAACAAGCGAGCAGGAAGTATAAGAGGACAGAGGACAAAGATACGGGTTCAAGTCCTTTCACCTCCATTTACTGGTTTTGTAAGCACACTCTGCTGACTCTACCTGAAAGCGTATCGGTGAACACAGTGCTCTCCTTATGGCTTAGTTACCTTGCAAGGTTTCTGGAAGCATAATGTAGGGAAGGGACATAGGCTATGTTGTTAACTGTTCTGTACATAAGGATAGATGGGCAGACAAAAAGATGATTGTTTCATAGATAGATAGGTAGACAGACGACAGGTGAAAGAGAGATAGATAGGTACATAGATTAATAGATGATAGACATCATAGATAGATGATAGGAAGATAGATAGATAGATACATAGATAGACACATAGATACATAGATATATACATACATAGATACATAGATAGACAGACAGACCTTTTATATAGATAGATACAGATACATGTCGATTGACACAAAGCTATTGTTCATAACCAGGAGTTGAATGGTGAATAACATAGCTAAACTACAACAAATAGGAAGAATGAAATCCAGTTTAAAAAGTGCAGTAAGCAGCCTTAAGAAGAAAACAAATACTACCATTTGCAATGACGTGGATGGAGCAAGACGGTAGTATGTTCAGAAAAATAGGGCAGGCGGATAAAGGCAAGTACCAAGTGATTTCACTCATGTGTGGAGTATAACAACAAAGAAAAACTGAAGTAAAAAAACAGCAGCAGACTCACAGAACCCGAGAGTTGACTAAAAGTAACCAAAGGAAAAAGGACTGGGCAGGGTGAGTCTGAAGGGAGGGATAAGTGTGGGGAGAAAGAATGGGGGCATTAAGTTTAGCATGTATAATGCTCGGGGTCGGGTGTGCATGGGGAGTACTGTACAACACAGAGAAGACTAGTAGAGATCATATAGCATCTTACTACTCACTGATGGACAGTGACAGTAACGGGGACTTTTGGGGGGGACATGTTGAAGGGGTCTACAGCATCCAACTACGCGGATCGACAGTGACTGAAGAGGTTTTTCGGGGGGACTTGGTGAAGGGGGGAGCATAGTAAACATAATGTTCTTCACGTGATTGTAGATTAATGATAAAAAATATTCTTTAAGTGCAATAAGTGCACAGCTCTGAATCATCAGAATAAAAGGTCAGGCACTGAGTGCTGCAAACAAAAGACACAGGGATAAAAGAAGGGATGAAAACTCAAGACACCTACGTGCTTACTTAGAGGAGACTCACTTGAGATCCAAGGACACAGACAAACTACAAGCCGAAGGTGTGAGGACAATTACCCTACACGAGTGAAACGGAAAATCAAACAATCAAGCAAATGGATTCTGTTTGAGTCCCCAGAGACCGTCAGCAGAAAATAGCCCTATCTGGCCACCGTGAATTCTTTTTGTTTGGTTTCAACAGTTCCCAGCCATAGATTTAGTGGTGCAGCAACATACTTCTCATTTTCTCTCACCTCAACATCTGAGTTGCTGTAATAATAAGCATCTGGGCCTTTGAAATCAGTGGATTTTATGATGTTCACGAATGTGAAAATCTAATAACCACCTAAAGAGGGAAGTTTGGACACTCAAATAAACACGTCACTCCACAATACACTGTTAGCTCCCAACTGCTCCTGTCTAGAAATTGGTGTTCCTTTTTATTTGACCCTCCATCCTATCGGCGGTGATCACGCTGATGTCCTTCAAACATGGTGGTGAGCGAAGCAACAAGTTGACTTTTCTGTCGACAACAGGCCCAGAGGAATGATACTTGAGATCTTCAGGGAGCCCTTAGTCAATGAATGTGGCTAAATACAGACAGCAAGTTAGAAGGAGATGAAAGAGGACAGAGGATAGAGACACAGGTTCAAGTCCCAGCACAACCATTCCATGGTTTTGTAGGTACACGCGGCCGACTCGAACTGCAAGTGTCTCGGTGAACCCAGTGCTCCCTCTGCAGCCTAGATACTTTGCAGGATTTTGGGGAGCATAGTGTAGGAAAGTGATACAGGGTATATGGTTAACTGTTCTGCACACATGGACAGATGGACAGACAAAAGGATGATTGATTGAGTGATTGATAAATAGATAGACAGAAAGATAGATAGATATAGGTACATATCGATTAGCACAAAGCTACTGCTCAAAACAAGGAGAGCAATGGTGAAAGCACATTGCAAAACTACAAACAAAAAAGAAGAATGAAATCCAGTTTAAAAAGTGCAGTAAGCAGCCATAAGAAGAAAACGAATCCTATCATTTGCAATAACGTGGATGGAGCTCGAGGGTATTATGCTCAGTCAAATAGGCCAGGCGGAGAAATACATGTACCAAATGATTTCACTCATGTGTGGAGTATGATAACAAAGAAAAACTGAAGGAAAAGACAGCAGCAGACTCACAGAACCCGAGAGTGGACCTACAGTTACCAAAAGAGAAAGGGACTGGGTAGGGTTTGTGGGAAGGGAGTAATAAGTGCGGGGAAAAAGAATGGGGGCATTAGGATTAGCATTTATAATGTGTAGGGTGGGGTCTCATGGGTAGGGCTGTACAACACAGAGAAGACATGTAGTGATTCTACAGCATCTTAGTACATGCTGACGGAGAGCGGCTGTAACTGGGATTTGGGGTGACTTGGTGAAGAGGGTAGACAGAATAACATAATTTTCTGCATGTGATTGTATATTAATGAGAACAAAAATAATTTCAAAGTGCAGTAAGAGCACAGCTCTCAAATATCAGCATGAAAGTACAGCCTTTGAGTGCTCCAATCAAAAGACACAGGTTTAGAAGAACTGATGAATACTCAAGACCACCTACGTGCTCCCTTACTGGAGACTCACTTGAGATCCAAGGACACAGACAAACTACAAGCTGAAGGGGCGGGGACAGGTACCCTACACAAGTGAAACTGAGAAACAAAGAAAGAAATGGATTCTGTTTTGGACCCCAGAGAGAGTCAGTAGAAAATAGCCCTATCTAGCCACCGTGAATTCTTTTGGTTTGGTTTCAGCAGTGCTCAGGCATAGATTTAGTGGTGCAGCAACTTCCTTCTCATTTCCTCTCACCTCAACAAATGAATTGCTGTAATAATATGCGTCTGGGCATTTATAATCATTGCTTTTTATGATGTTCACGAATGTAAAGAAGTAATAACCACCTAAAGAGGGAAGTTTGGACACTCAAATAAACACTTCACTCCACAACACACTCTTTGTTCCCAACTGCTCCTGTCCAGAAATAGGTGTTAATTCATATTTGTCCTTCCACCTATCAGCAGTGATCACGCCAATGTCCCTCAAACATGGTGGTGTGCAAAGGTCCAAGTACACACTTCTGTCGACAACAGGCCCAGACGAAGGATACTTGTGGTCTTCAGGGATCACTTACTCACTGAATGTGGCTAAATAAAGTCAACAAGCGAGCAGGAAGTATAAGAGGACAGAGGACAAAGATACGGGTTCAAGTCCTTTCACCTCCATTTACTGGTTTTGTAAGCACACTCTGCTGACTCTACCTGAAAGCGTATCGGTGAACACAGTGCTCTCCTTATGGCTTAGTTACCTTGCAAGGTTTCTGGAAGCATAATGTAGGGAAGAGACATAGGCTATGTTGTTAACTGTTCTGTACATAAGGATAGATGGGCAGACAAAAAGATGATTGTTTCATAGATAGAGAGGTAGACAGACGACAGGTGAAAGAGAGATAGATAGGTACATAGATTAATAGATGATAGACATCATAGATAGATGATAGGAAGATAGATAGATAGATACATAGATAGACACATAGATACATAGATATATACATACATAGATACATAGATAGACAGACAGACCTTTTATATAGATAGATACAGATACATGTCGATTGACACAAAGCTATTGTTCATAACCAGGAGTTGAATGGTGAATAACATAGCTAAACTACAACAAATAGGAAGAATGAAATCCAGTTTAAAAAGTGCAGTAAGCAGCCTTAAGAAGAAAACAAATACTACCATTTGCAATGACGTGGATGGAGCAAGACGGTAGTATGTTCAGAAAAATAGGGCAGGCGGATAAAGGCAAGTACCAAGTGATTTCACTCATGTGTGGAGTATAACAACAAAGAAAAACTGAAGTAAAAAAACAGCAGCAGACTCACAGAACCCGAGAGTTGACTAAAAGTAACCAAAGGAAAAAGGACTGGGCAGGGTGAGTCTGAAGGGAGGGATAAGTGTGGGGAGAAAGAATGGGGGCATTAAGTTTAGCATGTATAATGCTCGGGGTCGGGTGTGCATGGGGAGTACTGTACAACACAGAGAAGACTAGTAGAGATCATATAGCATCTTACTACTCACTGATGGACAGTGACAGTAACGGGGACTTTTGGGGGGGACATGTTGAAGGGGTCTACAGCATCCAACTACGCGGATCGACAGTGACTGAAGAGGTTTTTCGGGGGGACTTGGTGAAGGGGGGAGCATAGTAAACATAATGTTCTTCACGTGATTGTAGATTAATGATAAAAAATATTCTTTAAGTGCAATAAGTGCACAGCTCTGAATCATCAGAATAAAAGGTCAGGCACTGAGTGCTGCAAACAAAAGACACAGGGATAAAAGAAGGGATGAAAACTCAAGACACCTACGTGCTTACTTACAGGAGACTCACTTGAGATCCAAGGACACAGACAAACTACAAGCCGAAGGTGTGTGGACAATTACCCTACACGAGTGAAACGGAAAATCAAACAATCAAGCAAATGGATTCTGTTTGAGTCCCCAGAGACCGTCAGCAGAAAATAGCCCTATCTGGCCACCGTGAATTCTTTTTGTTTGGTTTCAACAGTTCCCAGCCATAGATTTAGTGGTGCAGCAACATACTTCTCATTTTCTCTCACCTCAACATCTGAGTTGCTGTAATAATAAGCATCTGGGCCTTTGAAATCAGTGGATTTTATGATGTTCACGAATGTGAAAATCTAATAACCACCTAAAGAGGGAAGTTTGGACACTCAAATAAACACGTCACTCCACAATACACTGTTAGCTCCCAACTGCTCCTGTCTAGAAATTGGTGTTCCTTTTTATTTGACCCTCCGTCCTATCGGCGGTGATCACGCTGATGTCCTTCAAACATGGTGGTGAGCGAAGCAACAAGTTGACTTTTCTGTCGACAACAGGCCCAGAGGAATGATACTTGAGATCTTCAGGGAGCCCTTAGTCAATGAATGTGGCTAAATACAGACAGCAAGTTAGAAGGAGATGAAAGAGGACAGAGGATAGAGACACGGGTTCAAGTCCCAGCACAACCATTCCCTGGTTTTGTAGGTACACGCGGCCGACTCGAACTGCAAGTGTCTCGGTGAACCCAGTGCTCCCTCTGCAGCCTAGATACTTTGCAGGATTTTGGGGAGCATAGTGTAGAAAAGTGATATAGGGTATATGGTTAACTGTTCTGCACACATGGACAGATGGACAGACAAAAGGATGATTGATTGAGTGATTGATAAATAGATAGACAGAAAGATAGATAGATATAGGTACATATCGATTAGCACAAAGCTACTGCTCAAAACAAGGAGAGCAATGGTGAAAGCACATTGCAAAACTACAAACAAAAAAGAAGAATGAAATCCAGTTTAAAAAGTGCAGTAAGCAGCCATAAGAAGAAAACGAATCCTATCATTTGCAATAACGTGGATGGAGCTCGAGGGTATTATGCTCAGTCAAATAGGCCAGGCGGAGAAATACATGTACCAAATGATTTCACTCATGTGTGGAGTATGATAACAAAGAAAAACTGAAGGAAAAGACAGCAGCAGACTCACAGAACCCGAGAGTGGACCTACAGTTACCAAAGAGACAGGGACTGGGTAGGGTTTGTGGGAAGGGAGTAATAAGTGCGGGGAAAAAGAATGGGGGCATTAGGATTAGCATGTATAATGTGTAGGGTGGGGTGTCATGGGTAGGGCTGTACAACACAGAGAAGACATGTAGTGATTCTACAGCATCTTAGTACATGCTGACGGAGAGCGGCTGTAACTGGGATTTGGGGTGACTTGGTGAAGAGGGTAGACAGAATAACATAATTTTCTGCATGTGATTGTATATTAATGAGAACAAAAAGAATTTCAAAGTGCAGTAAGAGCACAGCTCTCAAATATCAGAATAAAAGTACAGCCTTTGAGTGCTCCAATCAAAAGACACAGGGTTAGAAGAACTGATGAAAACTCAAGACCACCTACGTGCTCCCTTACTGGAGACTCACTTGAGATCCAAGGACACAGACAAACTACAAGCTGAAGGGGCGGGGACAGGTAACCTACACAAGTGAAACTGAGAAAGAAAGAAAAAAAATGAATTCTGTTTGAGTCCACAGAGAGAGTCAGTAGAAAATAGCCCTATCTAGCCACCGTGAATTCTTTTTGTTTGGATTCAGCAGTGCTCAGGCATAGATTTAGTGGTGCAGCAACTTCCTTCTCATTTCCTCTCACCTCAACAAATGAATTGCTGTAATAATATGCGTCTGGGCATTTATAATCATTGCTTTTTATGATGTTCACGAATGTAAAGAAGTAATAACCACCTAAAGAGGGAAGTTTGGACACTCAAATAAACACTTCACTCCACAACACACTCTTTGTTCCCAACTGCTCCTGTCCAGAAATAGGTGTTAATTCATATTTGTCCTTCCACCTATCAGCAGTGATCACGCCAATGTCCCTCAAACATGGTGGTGTGCAAAGGTCCAAGTACACATTTCTGTCGACAACATTCCCAGACGAAGGATACTTGTGGTCTTCAGGGATCACTTACTCACTGAATGTGGCTAAATAAAGTCAACAAGCGAGCAGGAAGTATAAGAGGACAGAGGACAAAGATACGGGTTCAAGTCCTTTCACCTCCATTTACTGGTTTTGTAAGCACACTCTGCTGACTCTACCTGAAAGCGTATCGGTGAACACAGTGCTCTCCTTATGGCTTAGTTACCTTGCAAGGTTTCTGGAAGCATAATGTAGGGAAGAGACATAGGCTATGTTGTTAACTGTTCTGTACATAAGGATAGATGGGCAGACAAAAAGATGATTGTTTCATAGATAGATAGGTAGACAGACGACAGGTGAAAGAGAGATAGATAGGTACATAGATTAATAGATGATAGACATCATAGATAGATGATAGGAAGATAGATAGATAGATACATAGATAGACACATAGATACATAGATATATACATACATAGATACATAGATAGACAGACAGACCTTTTATATAGATAGATACAGATACATGTCGATTGACACAAAGCTATTGTTCATAACCATGAGTTGAATGGTGAATAACAGAGCTAAACTACAACAAATAGGAAGAATGAAATCCAGTTTAAAAAGTGCAGTAAGCAGCCTTAAGAAGAAAACAAATACTACCATTTGCAATGACGTGGATGGAGCAAGACGGTAGTATGTTCAGAAAAATAGGGCAGGCGGATAAAGGCAAGTACCAAGTGATTTCACTCATGTGTGGAGTATAACAACTAAGAAAAACTGAAGTAAAAAAACAGCAGCAGACTCACAGAACCCGAGAGTTGACTAAAAGTAACCAAAGGAAAAAGGACTGGGCAGGGTGAGTCTGAAGGGAGGGATAAGTGTGGGGAGAAAGAATGGGGGCATTAAGTTTAGCATGTATAATGCTCGGGGTCGGGTGTGCATGGGGAGTACTGTACAACACAGAGAAGACTAGTAGAGATCATATAGCATCTTACTACTCACTGATGGACAGTGACAGTAACGGGGACTTTTGGGGGGGACATGTTGAAGGGGTCTACAGCATCCAACTACGCGGATCGACAGTGACTGAAGAGGTTTTTCGGGGGGACTTGGTGAAGGGGGGAGCATAGTAAACATAATGTTCTTCACGTGATTGTAGATTAATGATAAAAAATATTCTTTAAGTGCAATAAGTGCACAGCTCTGAATCATCAGAATAAAAGGTCAGGCACTGAGTGCTGCAAACAAAAGACACAGGGATAAAAGAAGGGATGAAAACTCAAGACACCTACGTGCTTACTTACAGGAGACTCACTTGAGATCCAAGGACAAAGACAAACTACAAGCCGAAGGTGTGTGGACAATTACCCTACACGAGTGAAACGGAAAATCAAACAATCAAGCAAATGGATTCTGTTTGAGTCCCCAGAGACAGTCAGCAGGAAATAGCCCTATCTGGCCACCGTGAATTCTTTTTGTTTGGTTTCAACAGTTCCCAGCCATAGATTTAGTGGTGCAGCAACATACTTCTCATTTTCTCTCACCTCAACATCTGAGTTGCTGTAATAATAAGCATCTGGGCCTTTGAAATCAGTGGATTTTATGATGTTCACGAATGTGAAAATCTAATAACCACCTAAAGAGGGAAGTTTGGACACTCAAATAAACACGTCACTCCACAATACACTGTTAGCTCCCAACTGCTCCTGTCTAGAAATTGGTGTTCCTTTTTATTTGACCCTCCGTCCTATCGGCGGTGATCACGCTGATGTCCTTCAAACATGGTGGTGAGCGAAGCAACAAGTTGACTTTTCTGTCGACAACAGGCCCAGAGGAATGATACTTGAGATCTTCAGGGAGCCCTTAGTCAATGAATGCGGCTAAATACAGACAGCAATTTAGAAGGAGATGAAAGAGGACAGAGGATAGAGACACGGGTTCAAGACCCAGCACAACCATTCCCTGGTTTTGTAGGTACACGCGGCCGACTCGAACTGCAAGTGTCTCGGTGAACCCAGTGCTCCCTCTGCAGCCTAGATACTTTGCAGGATTTTGGGGAGCATAGTGTAGGAAAGTGATATAGGGTATATGATTAACTGTTCTGTACACATGGACAGATGGACAGACAAAAGGATGCTTGATTGAGTGATTGATGAATAGATAGACAGAAAGATAGATATAGGTACATATCGATTAGCACAAAGCTACTGCTCAAAACAAGGAGAGCAATGGTGAAAGCACATTGCAAAACTACAAACAAAAAAGAAGAATGAAATCCAGTTTAAAAAGTGCAGTAAGCAGCCATAAGAAGAAAACGAATCCTATCATTTGCAATAACGTGGATGGAGCTCGAGGGTATTATGCTCAGTCAAATAGGCCAGGCGGAGAAATACATGTACCAAATGATTTCACTCATGTGTGGAGTATGATAACAAAGAAAAACTGAAGGAAAAGACAGCAGCAGACTCACAGAACCCGAGAGTGGACCTACAGTTACCAAAGAGAAAGGGACTGGGTAGGGTTTGTGGGAAGGGAGTAATAAGTGCGGGGAAAAAGAATGGGGGCATTAGGATTAGCATATATAATGTGTAGGGTGGGGTGTCATGGGTAGGGCTGTACAACACAGAGAAGACATGTAGTGATTCTACAGCATCTTAGTACATGCTGACGGAGAGCGGCTGTAACTGGGATTTGGGGTGACTTGGTGAAGAGGGTAGACAGAATAACATAATTTTCTGCATGTGATTGTATATTAATGAGAACAAAAAGAATTTCAAAGTGCAGTAAGAGCACAGCTCTCAAATATCAGAATAAAAGTACAGCCTTTGAGTGCTCCAATCAAAAGACACAGGGTTAGAAGAACTGATGAAAACTCAAGACCACCTACGTGCTCCCTTACTGGAGACTCACTTGAGATCCAAGGACACAGACAAACTACAAGCTGAAGGGGCGGGGACAGGTACCCTACACAAGTGAAACTGAGAAACAAAGAAAGAAATGGATTCTGTTTTGGACCCCAGAGAGAGTCAGTAGAAAATAGCCCTATCTAGCCACCGTGAATTCTTTTGGTTTGGTTTCAGCAGTGCTCAGGCATAGATTTAGTGGTGCAGCAACTTCCTTCTCATTTCCTCTCACCTCAACAAATGAATTGCTGTAATAATATGCGTCTGGGCATTTATAATCATTGCTTTTTATGATGTTCACGAATGTAAAGAAGTAATAACCACCTAAAGAGGGAAGTTTGGACACTCAAATAAACACTTCACTCCACAACACACTCTTTGTTCCCAACTGCTCCTGTCCAGAAATAGGTGTTAATTCATATTTGTCCTTCCACCTATCAGCAGTGATCACGCCAATGTCCCTCAAACATGGTGGTGTGCAAAGGTCCAAGTACACATTTCTGTCGACAACATTCCCAGACGAAGGATACTTGTGGTCTTCAGGGATCACTTACTCACTGAATGTGGCTAAATAAAGTCAACAAGCGAGCAGGAAGTATAAGAGGACAGAGGACAAAGATACGGGTTCAAGTCCTTTCACCTCCATTTACTGGTTTTGTAAGCACACTCTGCTGACTCTACCTGAAAGCGTATCGGTGAACACAGTGCTCTCCTTATGGCTTAGTTACCTTGCAAGGTTTCTGGAAGCATAATGTAGGGAAGAGACATAGGCTATGTTGTTAACTGTTCTGTACATAAGGATAGATGGGCAGACAAAAAGATGATTGTTTCATAGATAGATAGGTAGACAGACGACAGGTGAAAGAGAGATAGATAGGTACATAGATTAATAGATGATAGACATCATAGATAGATGATAGGAAGATAGATAGATAGATACATAGATAGACACATAGATACATAGATATATACATACATAGATACATAGATAGACAGACAGACCTTTTATATAGATAGATACAGATACATGTCGATTGACACAAAGCTATTGTTCATAACCATGAGTTGAATGGTGAATAACAGAGCTAAACTACAACAAATAGGAAGAATGAAATCCAGTTTAAAAAGTGCAGTAAGCAGCCTTAAGAAGAAAACAAATACTACCATTTGCAATGACGTGGATGGAGCAAGACGGTAGTATGTTCAGAAAAATAGGGCAGGCGGATAAAGGCAAGTACCAAGTGATTTCACTCATGTGTGGAGTATAACAACAAAGAAAAACTGAAGTAAAAAAACAGCAGCAGACTCACAGAACCCGAGAGTTGACTAAAAGTAACCAAAGGAAAAAGGACTGGGCAGGGTGAGTCTGAAGGGAGGGATAAGTGTGGGGAGAAAGAATGGGGGCATTAAGTTTAGCATGTATAATGCTCGGGGTCGGGTGTGCATGGGGAGTACTGTACAACACAGAGAAGACTAGTAGAGATCATATAGCATCTTACTACTCACTGATGGACAGTGACAGTAACGGGGACTTTTGGGGGGGACATGGTGAAGGGGTCTACAGCATCCAACTACGCGGATCGACAGTGACTGAAGAGGTTATTCGGGGGGACTTGGTGAAGGGGGGAGCATAGTAAACATAATGTTCTTCACGTGATTGTAGATTAATGATAAAAAATATTCTTTAAGTGCAATAAGTGCACAGCTCTGAATCATCAGAATAAAAGGTCAGGCACTGAGTGCTGCAAACAAAAGACACAGGGATAAAAGAAGGGATGAAAACTCAAGACACCTACGTGCTTACTTACAGGAGACTCACTTGAGATCCAAGGACACAGACAAACTACAAGCCGAAGGTGTGTGGACAATTACCCTACACGAGTGAAACGGAAAATCAAACAATCAAGCAAATGGATTCTGTTTGAGTCCCCAGAGACAGTCAGCAGGAAATAGCCCTATCTGGCCACCGTGAATTCTTTTTGTTTGGTTTCAACAGTTCCCAGCCATAGATTTAGTGGTGCAGCAACATACTTCTCATTTTCTCTCACCTCAACATCTGAGTTGCTGTAATAATAAGCATCTGGGCCTTTGAAATCAGTGGATTTTATGATGTTCACGAATGTGAAAATCTAATAACCACCTAAAGAGGGAAGTTTGAACACTCAAATAAACACGTCACTCCACAATACACTGTTAGCTCCCAACTGCTCCTGTCTAGAAATTGGTGTTCCTTTTTATTTGACCCTCCGTCCTATCGGCGGTGATCACGCTGATGTCCTTCAAACATGGTGGTGAGCGAAGCAACATGTTGACTTTTCTGTCGACAACAGGCCCAGAGGAATGATACTTGAGATCTTCAGGGAGCCCTTAGTCAATGAATGTGGCTAAATACAGACAGCAATTTAGAAGGAGATGAAAGAGGACAGAGGATAGAGACACGGGTTCAAGACCCAGCACAACCATTCCCTGGTTTTGTAGGTACACGCGGCCGACTCGAACTGCAAGTGTCTCGGTGAACCCAGTGCTCCCTCTGCAGCCTAGATACTTTGCAGGATTTTGGGGAGCATAGTGTAGGAAAGTGATATAGGGTATATGATTAACTGTTCTGTACACATGGACAGATGGACAGACAAAAGGATGATTGATTGAGTGATTGATGAATAGATAGACAGAAAGATAGATAGATATAGGTACATATCGATTAGCACAAAGCTACTGCTCAAAACAAGGAGAGCAATGGTGAAAGCACATTGCAAAACTACAAACAAAAAAGAAGAATGAAATCCAGTTTAAAAAGTGCAGTAAGCAGCCATAAGAAGAAAACGAATCCTATCATTTGCAATAACGTGGATGGAGCTCGAGGGTATTATGCTCAGTCAAATAGGCCAGGCGGAGAAATACATGTACCAAATGATTTCACTCATGTGTGGAGTATGATAACAAAGAAAAACTGAAGGAAAAGACAGCAGCAGACTCACAGAACCCGAGAGTGGACCTACAGTTACCAAAGAGAAAGGGACTGGGTAGGGTTTGTGGGAAGGGAGTAATAAGTGCGGGGAAAAAGAATGGGGGCATTAGGATTAGCATGTATAATGTGTAGGGTGGGGTGTCATGGGTAGGGCTGTACAACACAGAGAAGACATGTAGTGATTCTACAGCATCTTAGTACATGCTGACGGAGAGCGGCTGTAACTGGGATTTGGGGTGACTTGGTGAAGAGGGTAGACAGAATAACATAATTTTCTGCATGTGATTGTATATTAATGAGAACAAAAAGAATTTCAAAGTGCAGTAAGAGCACAGCTCTCAAATATCAGAATAAAAGTACAGCCTTTGAGTGCTCCAATCAAAAGACACAGGGTTAGAAGAACTGATGAAAACTCAAGACCACCTACGTGCTCCCTTACTGGAGACTCACTTGAGATCCAAGGACACAGACAAACTACAAGCTGAAGGGGCGGGGACAGGTACCCTACACAAGTGAAACTGAGAAACAAAGAAAGAAATGGATTCTGTTTTGGACCCCAGAGAGAGTCAGTAGAAAATAGCCCTATCTAGCCACCGTGAATTCTTTTGGTTTGGTTTCAGCAGTGCTCAGGCATAGATTTAGTGGTGCAGCAACTTCCTTCTCATTTCCTCTCACCTCAACAAATGAATTGCTGTAATAATATGCGTCTGGACATTTATAATCATTGCTTTTTATGATGTTCACGAATGTAAAGAAGTAATAACCACCTAAAGAGGGAAGTTTGGACACTCAAATAAACACTTCACTCCACAACACACTCTTTGTTCCCAACTGCTCCTGTCCAGAAATAGGTGTTAATTCATATTTGTCCTTCCACCTATCAGCAGTGATCACGCCAATGTCCCTCAAACATGGTGGTGTGCAAAGGTCCAAGTACACATTTCTGTCGACAACAGGCCCAGACGAAGGATACTTGTGGTCTTCAGGGATCACTTACTCACTGAATGTGGCTAAATAAAGTCAACAAGCGAGCAGGAAGTATAATAGGACAGAGGACAAAGATACAGGTTCAAGTCCTTTCACCTAGATTTACTGGTTTTGTAAGCACACTCTGCTGACTCTACCTGAAAGCGTATCGGTGAACACAGTGCTCTCCTTATGGCTTAGTTACCTTGCAAGGTTTCTGGAAGCATAATGTAGTTAAGAGACATAGGCTATGTTGTTAACTGTTCTGTACATAAGGATAGAAGGGCAGACAAAAAGATGATTGTTTCATAGATAGATAGGTAGACGACAGGTAAAAGAGAGATAGATAGTTACATAGATTAATAGATGATAGACATCATAGATAGATGATAGGAAGATAGATAGATAGATACATAGATAGATACATAGATACATAGATATATACATACATAGATACATAGATAGACAAACAGACCTTTAGATAGATAGATACAGATACATGTCGATTGACACAAAGCTATTGTTCATAACCAGGAGTTGAATGGTGAATAACATAGCTGAACTACAAACAAAAAGGAAGAAAGAAATCCAGTTTAAAAAGTGCAGTAAGCAGCCTTAAGAAGAAAACAAATACTACCATTTGCAATGACGTGGATGGAGCAAGACGGTAGTATGTTCAGAAAAATAGGGCAGGCGGATAAAGGCAAGTACCAAGTGATTTCACTCATGTGTGGAGTATAACAACAAAGAAAAACTGAAGTAAAAAAACAGCAGCAGACTCACAGAACCCGAGAGTTGACTAAAAGTAACCAAAGGAAAAAGGACTGGGCAGGGTGAGTCTGAAGGGAGGGATAAGTGTGGGGAGAAAGAATGGGGGCATTAAGTTTAGCATGTATAATGCTCGGGGTCGGGTGTGCATGGGGAGTACTGTACAACACAGAGAAGACTAGTAGAGATCATATAGCATCTTACTACTCACTGATGGACAGTGACAGTAACGGGGACTTTTGGGGAGGACATGGTGAAGGGGTCTACAGCATCCAACTACGCGGATCGACAGTGACTGAAGAGGTTTTTCGGGGGGACTTGGTGAAGGGGGGAACATAGTAAACACAATGTTCTTCACGTGATTGTAGATTAATGATAAAAAATATTCTTTAAGTGCAATAAGTGCACAGCTCTGAATCATCAGAATAAAAGGTCAGGCACTGAGTGCTGCAAACAAAAGACACAGGGATAAAAGAAGGGATGAAAACTCAAGACACCTACGTGCTTACTTACAGGAGACTCACTTGAGATCCAAGGACACAGACAAACTACAAGCCGAAGGTGTGTGGACAATTACCCTACACGAGTGAAACGGAAAATCAAACAATCAAGCAAATGGATTCTGTTTGAGTCCCCAGAGACAGTCAGCAGAAAATAGCCCTATCTGGCCACCGTCAATTCTTTTTGTTTGGTTTCAACAGTTCCCAGCCATAGATTTAGTGGTGCAGCAACATACTTCTCATTTTCTCTCACCTCAACATCTGAGTTGCTGTAATAATAAGCATCTGGGCCTTTGAAATCAGTGGATTTTATGATGTTCACGAATGTGAAAATCTAATAACCACCTAAAGAGGGAAGTTTGGACACTCAAATAAACACGTCACTCCACAATACACTGTTAGCTCCCAACTGCTCCTGTCTAGAAATTGGTGTTCCTTTTTTTTTGACCCTCCGTCCTATCGGCGGTGATCACGCTGATGTCCTTCAAACATGGTGGTGAGCGAAGCAACAAGTTGACATTTCTGTCGATAACAGGCCCAGAGGAATGATACTTGAGATCTTCAGGGAGCCCTTAGTCAATGAATGTGGCTAAATACAGACAGCAAGTTAGAAGGAGATGAAAGAGGACAGAGGATAGAGACACGGGTTCAAGTCCCAGCACAACCATTCCATGGTTTTGTAGATACACGCGTCCGACTCGAACTGCAAGTGTCTCGGTGAACCCAGTGCTCCCTCTGCAGCCTAGATACTTTGCAGGATTTTGGGGAGCATAGTGTAGGAAAGTGATATAGGGTATATGGTTAACTGTTCTTCACACATGGACAGATGGACAGACAAAAGGATGATTGATTGAGTGATTGATAAATAGATAGACAGAAAGATAGATATAGGTACATATCGATTAGCACAAAGCTACTGCTCAAAACAAGGAGAGCAATGGTGAAAGCACATTGCAAAACTACAAACAAAAAAGAAGAATGAAATCCAGTTTAAAAAGTGCAGTAAGCAGCCATAAGAAGAAAACGAATCCTATCATTTGCAATAACGTGGATGGAGCTCGAGGGTATTATGCTCAGTCAAATAGGCCAGGCGGAGAAATACATGTACCAAATGATTTCACTCATGTGTGGAGTATGATAACAAAGAAAAACTGAAGGAAAAGACAGCAGCAGACTCACAGAACCCGAGAGTGGACCTACAGTTACCAAAGAGAAAGGGACTGGGTAGAGTTTGTGGGAAGGGTGTAATAAGTGCGGGGAAAAAGAATGGGGGCATTAGGATTAGCATGTATAATGTGTAGGGTGGGGTGTCATGGGTAGGGCTGTACAACACAGAGAAGACATGTAGTGATTCTACAGCATCTTAGTACATGCTGACGGAGAGCGGCTGTAACTGGGATTTGGGGTGACTTGGTGAAGAGGGTAGACAGAATAACATAATTTTCTGCATGTGACTGTATATTAATGAGAACAAAAAGAATTTCAAAGTGCAGTAAGAGCACAGCTCTCAAATATCAGAATAAAAGTACAGCCTTTGAGTGCTCCAATCAAAAGACACAGGGTTAGAAGAACTGATGAAAACTCAAGACCACCTACGTGCTCCCTTACTGGAGACTCACTTGAGATCCAAGGACACAGACAAACTACAAGCTGAAGGGGCGGGGACAGGTAACCTACACAAGTGAAACTGAGAAACAAAGAAAAAAAATGGATTCTGTTTTGGACCCCAGAGAGAGTCAGTAGAAAATAGCCCTATCTAGCCACCGTGAATTCTTTTTGTTTGGATTCAGCAGTGCTCAGGCATAGATTTAGTGGTGCAGCAACTTCCTTCTCATTTCCTCTCACCTCAACAAATGAATTGCTGTAATAATATGCGTCTGGGCATTTATAATCATTGCTTTTTATGATGTTCACGAATGTAAAGAAGTAATAACCACCTAAAGAGGGAAGTTTGGACACTCAAATAAACACTTCACTCCACAACACACTCTTTGTTCCCAACTGCTCCTGTCCAGAAATAGGTGTTAATTCATATTTGTCCTTCCACCTATCAGCAGTGATCACGCCAATGTCCCTCAAACATGGTGGTGTGCAAAGGTCCAAGTACACATTTATGTCGACAACATTCCCAGACGAAGGATTCTTGTGGTCTTCAGGGATCACTTACTCACTGAATGTGGCTAAATAAAGTCAACAAGCGAGCAGGAAGTATAAGAGGACAGAGGACAAAGATACGGGTTCAAGTCCTTTCACCTCCATTTACTGGTTTTGTAAGCACACTCTGCTGACTCTACCTGAAAGCGTATCGGTGAACACAGTGCTCTCCTTATGGCTTAGTTACCTTGCAAGGTTTCTGGAAGCATAATGTAGGGAAGAGACATAGGCTATGTTGTTAACTGTTCTGTACATAAGGATAGATGGGCAGACAAAAAGATGATTGTTTCATAGATAGATAGGTAGACAGACGACAGGTGAAAGAGAGATAGATAGGTACATAGATTAATAGATGATAGACATCATAGATAGATGATAGGAAGATAGATAGATAGATACATAGATAGACACATAGATACATAGATATATACATACATAGATACATAGATAGACAGACAGACCTTTTATATAGATAGATACAGATACATGTCGATTGACACAAAGCTATTGTTCATAACCATGAGTTGAATGGTGAATAACAGAGCTAAACTACAACAAATAGGAAGAATGAAATCCAGTTTAAAAAGTGCAGTAAGCAGCCTTAAGAAGAAAACAAATACTACCATTTGCAATGACGTGGATGGAGCAAGACGGTAGTATGTTCAGAAAAATAGGGCAGGCGGATAAAGGCAAGTACCAAGTGATTTCACTCATGTGTGGAGTATAACAACAAAGAAAAACTGAAGTAAAAAAACAGCAGCAGACTCACAGAACCCGAGAGTTGACTAAAAGTAACCAAAGGAAAAAGGACTGGGCAGGGTGAGTCTGAAGGGAGGGATAAGTGTGGGGAGAAAGAATGGGGGCATTAAGTTTAGCATGTATAATGCTCGGGGTCGGGTGTGCATGGGGAGTACTGTACAACACAGAGAAGACTAGTAGAGATCATATAGCATCTTACTACTCACTGATGGACAGTGACAGTAACGGGGACTTTTGGGGGGGACATGGTGAAGGGGTCTACAGCATCCAACTACGCGGATCGACAGTGACTGAAGAGGTTTTTCGGGGGGACTTGGTGAAGGGGGGAGCATAGTAAACATAATGTTCTTCACGTGATTGTAGATTAATGATGAAAAATATTCTTTAAGTGCAATAAGTGCACAGCTCTGAATCATCAGAATAAAAGGTCAGGCACTGAGTGCTGCAAACAAAAGACACAGGGATAAAAGAAGGGATGAAAACTCAAGACACCTACGTGCTTACTTACAGGAGACTCACTTGAGATCCAAGGACACAGACAAACTACAAGCCGAAGGTGTGTGGACAATTACCCTACACGAGTGAAACGGAAAATCAAACAATCAAGCAAATGGATTCTGTTTGAGTCCCCAGAGACAGTCAGCAGGAAATAGCCCTATCTGGCCACCGTGAATTCTTTTTGTTTGGTTTCAACAGTTCCCAGCCATAGATTTAGTGGTGCAGCAACATACTTCTCATTTTCTCTCACCTCAACATCTGAGTTGCTGTAATAATAAGCATCTGGGCCTTTGAAATCAGTGGATTTTATGATGTTCACGAATGTGAAAATCTAATAACCACCTAAAGAGGGAAGTTTGGACACTCAAATAAACACGTCACTCCACAATACACTGTTAGCTCCCAACTGCTCCTGTCTAGAAATTGGTGTTCCTTTTTATTTGACCCTCCGTCCTATCGGCGGTGATCACGCTGATGTCCTTCAAACATGGTGGTGAGCGAAGCAACAAGTTGACTTTTCTGTCGACAACAGGCCCAGAGGAATGATACTTGAGATCTTCAGGGAGCCCTTAGTCAATGAATGTGGCTAAATACAGACAGCAATTTAGAAGGAGATGAAAGAGGACAGAGGATAGAGACACGGGTTCAAGACCCAGCACAACCATTCCCTGGTTTTGTAGGTACACGCGGCCGACTCGAACTGCAAGTGTCTCGGTGAACCCAGTGCTCCCTCTGCAGCCTAGATACTTTGCAGGATTTTGGGGAGCATAGTGTAGGAAAGTGATATAGGGTATATGATTAACTGTTCTGTACACATGGACAGATGGACAGACAAAAGGATGATTGATTGAGTGATTGATGAATAGATAGACAGAAAGATAGATATAGGTACATATCGATTAGCACAAAGCTACTGCTCAAAACAAGGAGAGCAATGGTGAAAGCACATTGCAAAACTACAAACAAAAAAGAAGAATGAAATCCAGTTTAAAA